>NC_135369.1:73935688-74236445 GCF_049243985.1 Paroedura picta
TTTGAGGTTCTGGCCTTTAACTTTCTGCCTAGTAACCTAATTTTTTCCTCCAAATGTCATTGATACCAATGTGGACCATGAGTTCTGTCTCCTCCTCAGCACTATCTATCAACATATCTACACATTGCACTAGGCAGGCAAGTCAACATGCAGTCAAAATGCCTGTGACAGACCCCACTCTTCATATTCCTAATTATTGAATCACCCACTGCCAGAAGTCCACCTTTCCCCATCCCACCAGGGGTATCCTCAGTACAAGAAAAGTAAGTAGGCTAGCAACTGGCTAAAGAGAGATCCTATATAGGGATATGTCATGGTTGTATATGGAGAAAGTCAGCTGCCCAGAAATTAGACTGCTCCTCTTAGCCAGATCCCTATCTATAGATAGGTGAAAGTTCTTGTAATGAAAGGCAAGAACTAATGTATGGCATGGGCAAATGGATGCAGATAAAGTATGCTTGTTATGCAGATGCTCAATGGGCTACCCATTTGTTAGTGAGTTACTCAATTTAAGGTATGGGCTGTCATGTACAAAGGTCTTGGCTTCTCTTATTCATTTGACTGCAGCAACAACTCTGCTCATGTCAGCAGGGGCTTCTGCAGGAGCCAACCTGCAAATGGGTAAAATCATCATTTGGAATATTGTGTCCAGTTCTGGGCATTGCAGTTCAAGAAGGATACTGACAAGTTGGAACGTATTCAGAGGAGGATAACTAGGTTGGTAGAGGGGTTGGAATCCATGCCTTATGGTGAGAGGTTGAGAGAGCTGGATCTGTGTAGCTTGGGGAAGAAGAGGGCGAGGGATTGTATGGTAGCTGTGCTTAACTGTGTAAAAGATAGACATGTTGAAGAAGGGGCCAACTTGTTTACTGCAGCTTTAGAGACAAGGACTAGGAGCAACAGATTCAAATTGTAGGAAAGGAGGTTCCACTGAAATATTAGAAAGCATTTTCTGACAGTGAGGCTGCCTGTAGATGGAATATGCTGCCTTGGAGGGTGGTGGAATATCTTTTGTTGGAAGTTTTTAGGAGGCAATTGGCTAAGCAGCTGTCAGGAGTATGTGATTTTTAAGTCCCAAAGAAGGTGTGGGCCTGGACTGGATGTCCCTTTGTGGTCGCTTCCAGTGCTATGTGATTCTGATTTCGAACAACTGCCTGTACACCTGCTTTCTGCATTATGGCTCCCGCCTTGTGGAATGGCCTGCCCCAGGAGGCCAGGAAAGCTCCTACTATCCTGACCTTCTGCAAACTATGCAGAACTGAACTATCCAAGAGGGCTTTTCTGTGCAGGTAAGAGGGCTGCGCTGTACAGATTGGTTTTCAGACTTATTTGAATAAATGATTGGGACTTTGGTCTGCATATTGTATATTATAAGTACATAAGTATTATGTACTGCTTAATGTACCTTGGTAATACTTCTGCTATGCTTCAGTTTCCTTCTGGCAATTCTAAAATCCTAATATCCTAATGCATTAATTATTGAAGGTCCCATTTTGTTGATGGTCCAGACTTGCTCTCTGTAACCCTCCTTGAGACCTTGTGAGAAAGGTGGACTATAAATAACATAAATAGAGTGAAATTGATTCTATGCTTATGGGCAGTGATGAGCTGTGGGTAAATGCGCCCTGATACACAACCAGAGTTCTTCAAAGTGCCTTCTCAGTCACTTTAGTGGAGAAAATAACTTCATATGCCCAAAGGAAATTGCATATGGGAATGGGAACTGCCATGCCTGTTTTAGTATACCCAGTTGTAGAATGTTATGGTAAACATACAGTCTTCAATCAGGGTCCCAGTGTCTTTTGTAGCAGCAAAACTGTCCAAGTAGGCAACCCTGCCAGAAGAAGATATGACATTCTAGTCATGTGCATACTGATTACATTTTTTGGGGGGGGGCGGGGGCTGCCTCCATGTGTGCCTCCACTATTCATTGAGTCCCTCTCTTCACCTTGTGCTGCAGGTGATGACTGCAGTGACCACTGTAACTTGGCCCATGGCAGCTGTGAAGAGGACGGCAAATGCAGGTAAAGCAATGTTTTGATGAATGAGTTTTTCAAACACTGCCTTGCTCCACACCCTCTGTACCAGGCAAGCCAAGATTCAGTATTCATTAAACTCCTTGCATAATTTTATAGCACTTCACAGTGATATAAAAGTGCCACGTAGAACACCTATCAAATTAGGTGAATTCCATAATTTTGTAATTAGGTATAATAAAGGTGTATTCATTGTTTTTCTAAGACTGCACATGCTTTTGAAACCGCATATGGTTGATCTCTAGGAGCAGTTGCTAGGAGATTTGGCTTTTTAAGCTTCTTAATGGCTGTTTTTTTGTTCTGAAGACTAGAGAAGATTTGCATTCATTTATCATTTAGATCCTGCTAAATCCTGGCATGCCTGGTGGGTTTACTGCTTGCAAGATAGCTCAAGATATCAGAGAAATAACAGGCTGCAAGATCACAATTGGGAAGATTTGAAATGTATAAGGCTTTTTGCATTCTCTAGGTTGCATTCTTGTCAAAGGCAATTCATTCTAGAAACCTAGCCTAGGGCTGGAATTGGTTTTTAGAGACTCTCATTCATTATTTTGACACTGGCATACTACCCGCAACTAGGCAATTTTTAGGGCTCAAAATTGCAGTTTTGAGAGTGATATGCATACGAAGTTGAAGTGGTTATTTGTGACACTGGGAAATGACAACCGCAACATCCTAGACCACATTATGCATTTTTCAGGACCCTTTACAGCAATTGTGCATCAGTGTCAAGACCCAACTGTAAGCCTATAGAGAGGGATGCAAACCAGTAATGCTTGCTTTTCAAGTATTATTTATTTATTAAATAAATAATACTTGAAAAGCAAGCATTATTGGTTTGCAACAGAATTTTTCAACTATTGGTGCTGAAACCCCTGGGGCTGTCTTGGTGTACTTCTTAGGTCCCTAATGGTTAAACCCACTCTGGCTTCACCCATCAGAGGAAAACAGGCCTTTGGGAAACCTAGATTAAATCTTCATTAACTGCAGGAGGCAGTGATCTATACTTTAGATGTGTGAAATCTTTTAAAACAATGCATTTGCTTTCAGAAGCCCAAGTAGGTTAAAGCAGTGGTTCACAACATTTTACAGGCTGCGGACCGGTGGCAGCAGGGAGGGCGATTGCCCGGCTGCGCATTCCGCGCAAGTGCGGCCGTGCATGCGTGCATGTGCCATGCATGACCAAAATCGAGCATGCGCAGAAGTGCAGCATTGCGCGTGCACGGCCCTGCTTCCCTCTCCCCCCCTCCCACAGTAAGAAGCTTTCCAGGCCGCAAGCTTGCAGCCTGAGAAGTTTCTTACTGTGGGGGGGGGGGAGCCGCGGCCCGGTGGTTGGGGACCACCGGGTTAAAGAGCCTATATAAAAAGCCTCCTTAGAGGATGCTTTAAGAAGAAGATCAGACATGGTAGGGAAGCTTCAGCGCCCCTGGTCCTCCCCTGCCATGCACAGCTATGGAGGGGTGCTGGGCATGCCCTGTGGTGGACTTTCATGTAGGCCCAGTGAGCCTGGCCAGGATCCCATCTGCCTGAGCATCAGACAAAACAGTGTGAAAAGGATTCATTGAAGATAGAAAGTATGAAAAACATAGCTTCTGGTTATGATCACCTGAGCCTTGTTTTTATACTCACTAATTTCCAGTCACACTTGTAAATGAGAATCTCCAGTTGGCCTTGTAAGTGCTTAGTTTCCTTAAAATAACCAAAAACAAAAACAAAAAAAACCCCTTAAGCCCCTAGGCTGTATGGCAGTTGTACTCTATGCATTCTTTCTCTAGTCCTCACTTGTGGGAACGGGCTGTGATTTCACAGTAGTGAGGAAGATGCACTGTGTGCATGTTCAGAATCCGACTCAGCTTTATTGCTGCTTTCAAATATGTATTTCAGGGCTGGTCCATACTAGTCAAAACAGGTTCCAATGCTAAGCCATGCACTTCTGGATTTACAGCTTGCTAGGATGTAAGAGTGGTCAAAGAGAGGCTTTAAAGTCATATCTGAGGGCTAATCTACAACATTCATTGTTGCTCTGAAATTATTATATACAGTGCAAGTGTAGCCCAAAGCAGAGTGGCACATCCTTCTAAGTCGATTTGCTTCAATGGACTTTGCAGGAAGTAACTCTCCAAACAGTGGTTTGGTTCACCTGCTGCTCTTGAGGATGAAACCGGATGAGAAGCTGAAAGATCTTTAAAGATGTTTCTAGTATTTTTAACATTGCTAAATAACAGTCATGGGAGCCCCTTGATTCAGATGGGGGCAATGGCACTGGGGGACAAGTGTTTTCCCAGCCTCACCTTGCCTGCATACTGCCTGTATGTTTTTTCTCCCAGTGGGGCAGGTAACAGCCCTGGAGGGAGGGAGATTGGATGTTGAGAAAATTGTGTGGGTGGATATTTTTCTTTTAAAAACCTCTCCTGGTGCCACAGCCCTACTCAGAACACACAAACGTGCACACCTGGCAGGTGCTATTTAGCCCTGGAAAAGGTCGTGGTAATCCATTCATGATCCTTCCAATCTTTTCTCTGCTGATTTCTGCAGCATCATGCAAAGAATTCTGGACTCCATGAATCTTGGTGTGGTTCTTCAAGGCACTCTTTGTTGTCTTAAGCAATAACACAGTCTCAGGATCATTTTAACACGGATTGGTTATGCCTTAACTGTCAAGATCTGATTAATAAACTCTTGCTTTTAAAACTAAGTGCTCATGGGCAGCCCTGAGTATTTCTAGTCCCAAAAAAAATAGTCCACACCTAATTAACAGCAGCCCACCACTGCTGTGCACTTGAGGATCCCACAGAATTAATATTGGTACCTATGCAATTCGAGATGTATTTATTTATTACATTTGTGTGCTGCCACTCACGAACTTCTTGTCTTGTGGCGGTGAACAGGAATGAAACTTACAATAAAACAATCACAAATAATACAATCCCATAACCTCCCCAGACCCAAACCCCCATAACCTCCCCAGTCTGCCATATCCACGAAGTCCCCCGGAGGTGAAGTTGCAAAGAGAAACTACTCCAGAGGAGGGCAAAATCTTCTGTCTGCCTGACCTCAACTAAAAGCCTGGTGGAAGAGCTCTGTCTTGCAGGCCCTGCAGAATTGAGTCAGGTCCAAGAGGGCCCTTAGCTCATTCCACCAGGCAGGGTCAGGGCCTTTTTGGCCCCGGTTGAGGTCAAGCAAACTTCCCGTGGACCTGGGATCATCAGTCTATTTTGCACCGCAGAGTGAAGAGCCCTGTGGGGGGGCATAAGGGGAAACACAGTCCCTCAAGTACCCTGTGCCTGGACTATGTATGGCCTTAAAGGTTAAAATCAGTACCTTGAATCTGATCCAGTACTCAACTGGCAACCAATGCAGCTGTCTCAGCACTGGCTTGATTTGAGCCCTCCAAGGTGTTCTCGGGACCCTAGCAGCTGCATTTTGTACCGGCTGTAATTTCGAGATCAAGGTCAAGGGAAGGTGACGGTCGCATGGATCACTGTGGCCAGGCGTTCAGGAGACAAGTACTATAATACAAGTTTGTAAGTTATGTCAAATTGGCTTGTAGCTAATGATTAAAACCAGATATCAGGCTAGACTCCCCAGTGGAGGCAGGGATCCCCCACCCAAGGTCTTGCTCTCCAGACACCAAATATCTGGCCAGTGGGGAACTTAACTAGGAGAAAGAGGAAAGTCCAGGGTGGGCTAAGACTCTGTGGTAAAAGCTGGTTTCTCCATAGACTACTCCCCCCCCCAAAAAAAAAACCCTGCAGCATTGCCTGGAAGTCATTGGCATTATAATGTTACTTCCCGTGCAGTGCTATCAAAGAGGGCTTGGTCTTTCTCTTTCTCCTGGTAAGTCTTTCCCATCCAGGAGGAATCTAGCAACCCTATGGCTGAATAAAGCAGGGTATTCATTTTTCTGCTTCTGCCTTCCCTTCCCTAGTCCCAGCTGCTACTGAGGAAACCCCTACTTAAAAAGAGAGTGATGTGTAAGGTAAAAGCAAAGAGTCCAGGAAGAAAAGGTGATGGAACACAGGAAAAGAAAATGAATTTAGCCAGGAAGGGATTGACTGACGGCTTCAATTAATTTGTTCCTTCCCCATCTCCACTCCTTTCCAGGCAATTATGACAAAAAAGGTCTAGCACATTTCCCCTTTTATCTCTGCAGAAAGGGGGATAGAACTTGCTTTTAAAAAATGCAGAGTGGAGAATGCAGAAGTGGGACATAATATTTTGGGGTAATCGTAGAATCATAGAGTTGGAAGGGACCTCCTGGATCATCTAGTCCAACCTCCTGCACTATGCAGGACACTCAGAACCCTATTACTCATCCACTGTAACATGCCACCTCCTTGAACCTTCAGAGGATCAGCCTCTCTGTCAAATGGCTATCCAGACTCTGTTTAAAAATCTCCAAAGATGCAGAACCCACCACCTCCCAAGGAAGCCTGTTCCACTGAGAAACCGCTCTAACTGTCAGGAACTTCTTCCTGATGTTTAGACGGAATATCTTTTGAATTAATTTCATTCCGTTGGTTCTGGTCCATCCCTCCGGGGCAAGAGAGAACAACTCTGCTCCATCCTCTATATGGCAGCCTTTTAAATATTTGAAGATGGTTATCAAATCCCTTCTCAGTTGTCCCTTCTCCAGGCTAAACAGACCAAGCTCCCCTTTCTTCATATGTCTTGGTCTCCAAACCCCTCATCATCTTTGTTGCCCTCCTCTGGACACGCTCCTCTGAAGATTGTCCCCAAAGTTCCCTTGCCCTGTAACAAGCATTCAACTCCATATCTAAATGAAATCTGAATAGAAGATATTATACCTATGATGCTACATAATTCCTTCGTCACCTGCATGCTATGTGATGGTGCTTTTTCTACATGCCTTGACCTTCTTTTGTTCTTTTGCAGGTGTGATCCAGGTTGGGAAGGGAAATATTGTGAACAGTGTGTGAGGATGCTAGGTTGTACCCATGGAACATGCCACCAACCTTGGCAATGCATCTGTCAAAGTGGCTGGGCTGGCAAGTTCTGCGACAAAGGTACTCTAATGAGACAGGAGGATCAGAAAATCACATGTAAAGTTTGCATGAAAAAACCCAAAGGATCAATGTATACAATGCTCTACATCAGCGGGGTTCCCAGCCTTTCTGAGGTCAGGGACCGCTCAGGGTGAGGGGAGAGCTGACGGCCCAGGTGCTGTGCAAACGCGCACGCGCAGTTGCCGCACATGTGCGTTTTCGCCACCAGGGGCGCTAACGCACATGTGCAGCAACTGCGTGCATGCGCGTTTGCGTTGCCGGTGTGCCGGCGGCTGTGCCTGCCTCTTCCCTTCCTTCTCGCTGTGGGTGGGGGGAGGCAGGCGCGGCTGCTGGAGGACCGGTACTGTGGCCTTCGCGGCCCGGGGGTTGATGATCCTTGCTCTACATTATCACATGGACTTCTGAGGACATGTCCTATGATTTACTGAGAGTTCTGGGTGAATTGTGTCAATATCAGAATAGAGAAGGCTAAGTGGAATGCTGGGGCATACCATGGGCCCTTCTGGATTAGATAAATGGTCTATCTAGTTCATCATACTGTTTCCCACAGAGGCTAACCGGATGGCTCAGTTACCTTATCTATAAGAATATAAGAGAAGCTGTGTTGGATCAGTCCATCCAATCCAACATGCTTTGTCTCAGAGTGGTGACTCCAGCAGCCATTAGGAGTCCACCAGTGGTGCCCGAAGCCCTCCCACTCTTGCCACCCAGTCACCATTACTGCCCTAGACATATTGTTCCATATGCACATTGTGGCTCATAGCAATTCATGGACCTCTGCTCTGGATGCATGGATTATGAACATATAGTTTATACAATCCCTTCTCGAAGCTGTCTGTGCTTGTAGCACCATTACTTCCTGTGGCAGTGAATTCCACGCGTTCATTACTGTTTGAGTGAAGAAGTACTTCCTTTTATCTGTTAACTAGATTTAAAGCCCATTTTAAAATAAAATGGGAGCTAGAGGGCTTATTGGCGGGCTCCCCCCAGATAGTAGAAGGCTCCAGCGTGGGCAGGGACGGCGTGGGGCGGCTGTGTGAGGGGGGACGCGTGGTGGCTGGGCCTGGAGAAGCCGTTGTCCTCCTCCCTGCTTCTGATCCCAGGAGGCGTGTGCAAGGTCGGGGTAGGAAGTGGGTCCGGAGCGAGTGCGTGCGGCGGGAAGGTTGTATTTTGGGCGGGTGGCCGTGGCGGCGTGGCAGTTGACCGATGTCGGAGAGCAACGTACCTTGCAGATGGTGGCTGGGAGTGGCGGCGGTTTTTGCCGTTGGCCACGAGCGTCTTTGGCAGTCCAGGGGGCCGTCGTGCAGCGAGGCGATGCGTCATGGGAAAAGGTTAGGCGGGAGGCGGGTGGGCTTGTGGCGCGGCGGCGGAGGCGCGTAGCTGGCTGCGGATCGTCTGGGCGGTGGTGTGTGCATTTGCGGGGCATGTTCGTGGTGGCGGTGAAGTCCGGGGGCAGCCAGGGAAGGTGGCAAGCAGGCATCCGGAAGTCGTGTGTTGGGGCTCGGGGTGGGAAGGGGGGGCCAGCGGCGGACGGTGCCAGGCGAGTGTCGTTGGGGCAGGAAGGGCGCTAGAGGGCCTGGGCTGCGGCGAGGCTGCTGGGGCAGTATTAGGAGGAGGCGGCGGCAAAGCTGCAGGGCTGGATTCCTTGTGGAGAGGGAAGGGAGATGGTTCCCTGCCGGGAAAGGAGCAGGGCGGCCGCTATGCGCGCCTCCCAATTGGCCACTTGGCCCCTGAGTGGCACTCAGAGGGGCCCAATCAGGAGCCGCTTTGCGGCTCCTGATTGGCCCTCTCCAAGTTTTTATCCCGGACAGGTCCCGCCCTAACTCCTCCCCAACAGCCCTTACTCTATTATTTAGTTTGCGGTGTCCCGCACCGCGGGACAGTTTAAAGATAAGCCTACTGCTCATTAATTTGAGTTTTCATGAATTCTTGTAATGTGATAAAGGGAGAAAAGTCCTTCTTTCTCTATATCCTTTATCCCATGCATAGTTTTGTAAACCTCTATCACATCATCCTTCAGTTATCATTTCTTCAAACTAAAAAGCCCCAAACGCTTTAATTGAATATGGGCTGCAGTGGTACAAGTAGAAGCTTGCTTCTTGGGTTCTCCCTGGGCTCTTGCCCATCTGTGACATTTAAATGAGAAGCCATTTGGATTGCTAGAATGGTATTTGCTCTGCTCTGATACAGCACAACGGTGACTTTGTTGGTTTTGCACTTCTTTGGGTTGTGGTTCAGATCATGCAACTGACCTGCACTGCTCTGTTCTTTTCCTGACTGCTGTGGTAGTGCTATAGGAACAGGCATCTGAAAGTCAAGCCATGCCATGCCTCTACATTCTTAAGACAGTGCCTAACATGAACTGGAGGGTGAGATACTGATAGAACTTTCCAATACTAGTGATCATCTACATGTTCACTACCTGATTTGATGAAACTTTCTTTTATTGCTTCTAGCTGGCTTGGAGGAGCTGCATCATTTGCCTAGGGACTTTATCGTGTTTTTCATTATTCTAGTGAACTAACTGCCTGAATAGAAGAACAATAAAACCTTACTAGTAAGCAGCAGATTAAGTGACTTCCTGTATTCAGTTTTGAGGTCTTCCTTGTGGGAATGGAGATGGAAAGGGGGCCAAACCACCCCTGTGGATTAGCTGGAGAATATTATCAAATAGTGAAATGAAACCACTTTGAATTGGTGGCCATATTTTCCATGCCATGGAGTTGGGCATATTACCATAAGGCAAGCAACTCTTCACATGACATTGGAGAGAAACTCCATGTTTAGAAATGCAAAATAGACCAATTCATTATCAGCCATGGACCTCCTCAGCATTTAATGTCAATCAGAGAAGCTCTGCCTCAAGTATCAGCCAGACCAAGGCTGTGGAGGGTTCCCTGAAGAGTTTCTTCTAAAAAAGGAAAAGACCATAAGGATGAGTAGGAACAGCAATGTGAACACAGAACGTTCTTCCTTCCATGATCAGGTTTCCATTCTTAGCCTGACTTCACCATGGTCCTAATCCAGGCAGATATTCACAAACTTGCTAATCATCATTAATGTATCGAATTCTCAACATGACCAAATATGTGGATATTTAAATTCAGAGATTGGAGTCAGGAATTGCCAAGACAGATCTTTTTATGTACCTGAAAAAAGTTCTAGACTTGCAGAAACTATTACATTGACCCAGGCTCTCAGAGAGGGGAACCCCAACATTGCCCTCATCAAGGCTGCAGGAGGCCCCTCTGGGAGGGCCAGTATCCATCTTACAAACACATTTTGGATTCTTTCTAGTTTATCCAGGACCTAGTCTTCCCAACCCCACATTTCAACACCATATAGTATGCTGGGAATCACTTTGCAGATAGCTTATAGCTTATAGGTTGGATACACCATACCACAACCACCCCTTGAAAAGAAGAATTTCACTATAGCCACACACATACCCAGCTCCTTGTTGTTGATATCTTTATGGCAGTTAAAATGGGCTCCCCATGAGAGAGTCTCTGAGAAAGTGATTCCTAAATATTTATACAATCTATACTGTTCAATCTGAGCATCCAGTATTCTCCAAACTGATCTTTTTGGGTGTCTTCCAAACACCATCACTTCTGATTGAAATAATTTGGAGTGACTGGTGATATAGCCTGTTAGTTGTATTTTATTGTATGTATTATTATTAACCATTTATTTTAAAAATCATACAGCTATTAATTTATTAATCCATTGTGGTAACATTGCTGTGTTTTTAATTTATCCATGCCTGATATATTTTGTAAAGGCTTATGACCATCACAATAAACTGACTTGACTACTGACAGAAAATTTTAAAACCTCTAAAAAATAATAGATGGAGCACTCGTAACTTTAAGAAATGAGTGTCCTCAGCCATGGCCTTTGTGGGAGTTCCTTGGCAACTACAACAATATTACTAACCTTAAAGCCTTGGTTTCTGTTAGTGAAGAACAGGTGGGAGGGTCCCTTTCAGGACTTTTTTGGCCTTTGAAGGCAGCCTCCTCGGGGTCATACTTGGCAGCAACACCAAGCAACTTGATACCAGGTAGCATGGCCAGGACTGGTCACTTGATATGGTTCAACAGCAGACACTTAACAAAAGCCAGTGTGATATTAAGTTAGAGTTTCGGACTAGAATCTGGGAGATCCAAATTCAGGTCACTGTTCTGCCATGGAAACTCTCTGGGTGATCTTGAACCAGTTATACATTCTTAGCCAAACTTACCTTATAGGGGTGTTGTGAGGATGAAATGGAAGAGAGGAGAATGATGGGCTATCAGTCCCCAATGTGGAGAAAGCCAAGATATAAATGAAGTAAATAAATAATTAAAGATGAAGATGGGAGGGGGCAAATTAAACAAAGGTTGGTTGGTGAATGGGAAGGAGAGAAAGAAACAAGGAAAGGTTGCTAAGAGGACAGAAAGAGGAGGGGCTACAGGGGAATGTTAGGCACTCCTGCAAGTTCTTGCAGGTTCCCAGTCATGCCACTGGGCCTGGGCCTCTAGCTGGCCCCTGTGTAACTGTGCTGTACTTTTCCCAAGTAGAAGCTGCCAGAGGGAGGGAAGGAGAAAAAGCTGAAGATGGTACAGATAAATGGAAGTTAACTGGTGCGTGGGAAGAAGAGAAGGAATAGAGGAGAGGCTATAGGGGCTGTAAAGGAAGGGAAAGAAGAAACAGTGAGATGCCCCTTGCAGGTCCTAAGGCAGTGGTCCCCAACCTTTTTATCACTGGGGACCACTCAACGCCGGGGACCACTCACCGGGGACCACTCAACGCCTTTTACTGAGGCCCGGTGGGGGGGGGTAGTTTACTCCTCTACTCTCAACCACTGCCCTAATGCTCTCTGATCGCTATGGTAATGTTTAAACATCCCTTCAAAATAAGATACAGACACGCCACAACAATGAAGTGTGTTGTAAAGGGCCGGGAGGGGGGATGAAGTAAAGGGCCAGGGGGGGGAGAAGGCGTCCTTCGGGGCCCACCTCCAATTAGTCGAAGGACCACATGTGGTCCGCAGCCTACAGGTTGGGGATCGCTATCCTAATGGATTCCCCACTTGTGTATATTATAATTTCTGTTAAATCAGCAGCTTTCAGACCCTGGAACCAATTTATGTAACTATAAGCTGTTGCACAACAGTCACATTTTATAGTTGTATCATATACTTTTACTTTTGTTGTCTCTCTAAAGTCACCCAATGAAAAAGAAGGAATTTAGATGGATGGACTTTCCAGATATTCTTTTTTGCATTCAAAGGAAAAGAGCAAACAAGCTCTGTTGCCCTTTGTGGTCTTCATATACCTTCCCTATTTTTCTTCTTTAAAAGAAAATCCTTTAACAAAATAATAAAATGGTGACTCATGTTAAGTCAGGACGTGACCCACCTTTGTATCCCAATCCAACAGGTGAAGATCAGTATGATAAGCAATACTCATTGTCTGGGATCTGTTTAGAGAGGGCTTGAGGCTCATTGGCAGAGCTGTTTAGCATGCAGAAGGTCCTAGTTTCAGTTGAAAGAATTAGGTAGGAGGTGATGTGAAAGACCTCTGTCTGAGACTCTGGAAAGGTGCTGCCAGTCTGAGTAGACAATACCAACTTTGATGAACCAAGGGTCTGATTCAGTATAAGGCTGCTTCATGCGTTCTGTGTTTGCAGGTCGGTTGTATGCCTTCTTGCAGCAGCTTTATGTAGCTCCCATTCCAGAGGCATCCATTAGCTGTCTGGTACTCAACAGTCCTAGTCAGGTTGGCATGGCTTCCATCTTCACTGGTAACTCCATGGTGTAGCTTTTTCTGTCTCAGTTGCATCATAGTTTTCCTCTCTAAAGCCAGTACATGAAGTCCATGGGTGTTCATGGCATTGGATATGTTCACTTTTAACCTACAGTTGCTTCTTCTCCCCCCAGATGTGCATATCTGTGAGCACGAGAACCCCTGCCAGAATGGAGCCCAGTGTGTCTATGACCGAGATGGAGAGTATTCCTGTCTGTGCCTCGAAGGATTCCATGGAAAGGATTGTGAGCTGAAGACAGGGCCCTGTGAAAAGGCAGGGTAAGAGATTCTAGCAGAAATAGATGGGGATGGGCAGAAGATCTTCTCAGACTTGGTTTCAGTAAATTTCTCTGTATGAAGAAAACATTGGCTGAGCCAAGAATCTGTCCACTGGGAAGTGTCACAGTGTACATTCGGAGGATAGTCTTCTGCTGTAGCACTTGCACTCAGACCCATGAAGGATTCCACTTCTCCCTTCAACACATCCTGCAGGGCATGAAGGCTGAGCATTTGGACATTCAGGGGTGCAAAACACCTTACTTGTAGGAAAGCCAGAATGGTTATTGTATCTTTTGGGTTTCCAGTTTGGTGACCTCTTGCCCTTCCATTTAGTGTGGCCAAAACAATTTGAGGCAAGACTTCTGGCTCTTCGATAGCTGGGTAGAAGAGGGGATTTCAGCAGCTGAAGCTTTTCTCCTTTGCAACCAGTTAATGCACAAGGGCTGATTCAGGAGCATTAGATGCTGTACTGCTGATGTTCCCTCAAATAACAATACAAATGGATTTGGCAGGGAGCATTCACTTTCTTTCCCCAAACTGGAGAGAGGCATATCAAATGAAAAATGAGGGATCAGTGCCAAGTTCATCTTTAGCTTGCTTCAAGGCCTCGGGGTGTGAGAAAGTCTTTGAAAAACTGGAAGTTGCATCCTGCATCCTAGCACCATCTATCAATACAAAAAAGGAAGTAGGCTGTGCTTTCTCTAAAGATGCCCCTGTTGTATTGGTTGGAAGGAAGCATGTTAGCATCCCGCTCCCTGGCCCACGGAATGTGTCCCTCTCTACAGATCGGAGGTGGGAAGCCACTTGTGGAGGCTCAAGTTAAGGGAGGGTGGGCTTCTCCTACAGAATAGTGACTGGGCAGCTTTTGCACTGTAAATGGTGAAATTCTGCACATAAACCATATTTTTGCAAAATAAAATATAAAGCTAGTATATATAATTGGTATCAAAGCCCATTTTAAAAATGGGCTTTGAAAGGCTTCCCTTTGGGCAGCAAAGCCCTGTCGTTGGCTCTGCGAGCTGGCATGATGACTTTGCAAGGCAAAAGGAAGGGAATGCTCTCCTCCCCTGCCCCTCTCCCCCTTGGCTCCCAAAGCCCCCTCGCCGGCTCTGTGAGCCAGCGTGAGGCTGAAGGGAAGGGAAAGCCTCCCCCTCCTTGCAGCCGCTTTCCCTCTTCCCCAAAGCCCTCTGTGAGCCAGCAAGCTGACTAGGAGGGCCGAAGGGAAGGGAAAGCCTTCCCCCTACCCGCAACAGCGTTTGTGGGGTAAAGGGCCAGGGAACCCCTCCCCCAGGACAGAGGTACCAGGGAGCTGTCAATGCGCCCTCCTCTCAGGCCAGGAAGCTTCTGGCAGCGAGGCTGGGCACGCAGCTGAAGGAGGAGGGTGCTCCAGGGGCCGGCCCGCTGCATGGGAAACTCCTGTCCGGGTCAGCTGCTGGACAGAAACCAGATGGGACCCGGACAGGACTGCCCAGGTGGGCATTTCGAAAATATATAGAGTACCTATGGTAAGCGTATTCAGCCCTGTATTCAACACAGTGACACTAGGTTGGTGTAGTAGTTGCAGGGTCAAGAGTATATAAGGCACCCAGATTTGAATCCCCACTTTGCTGTAGAAGCTTGCTGGGTGAGCAGTTATACATTCTCACTCTAACCTATATCTTAGGATTCTTGTAAGTGTAAAATGGAGGCTGGAAAAACAATGTCATTTGCTTTGAGTTGCCATTGGCAAGAAAGGCAAGAAATAAAAGTAAATAAATCTCCTGTTTCTCAAGTATCTATCAGGGTGGGTTTCACCAGCAGAATATAGCAGGGTCTGTGCAGGTTTTATTAAACGCCTGATCTCTGATTTCAGATTTCCATGCAAGAATGGTGGTCTGTGCCAGGACAAAAATGGCTTTGCTAGCAACTACACCTGCAAGTGCCTGGCAGGATTCATTGGTGCACATTGTGAAATCGATGTCGACGACTGCCTGATGCGTCCCTGTGCCAATGGTGCCACTTGCCTGGATGGCATCAACCGCTTCTCCTGCCAGTGCCAGGCGGGCTTCGAAGGACGTTTCTGCACTATCAACATTGATGATTGTGTCAGCCAGCCGTGCAGAAATGGGGCAAAATGTTACGATCGCATCGATGATTTTGATTGCTTATGTCCTGATGGATTTGTTGGCAAAACCTGTGAGCTCCTTGCTCCAGAGCCAACCTGGGTCACCACATTTCAGCCTGATCAGAATGGTGTTGCAAAAAGCACAACTGACAGTGACCTTTGGACAACCCAATCAGAGCCAGTTAGGATTGTGGTTACTGGGAGACGGATCACTGACAACAGTGAGAAACCAAATGGGGGAGGGCTCCTAATCTCTGTGAAAGAGGTGGTGACACAGCAGGACTCTGGGCTGAGTCAGTCACAACTGATTTTAGTGCTGGTGTTTGGGCTCTTCACTGTCGTGCTGGTCTTGGTAACTGTTTTGTTGCTGCTGAAGAACTGGCAGAGGGGGCGCCAGAGGTGCCAAAGCCCCACACAGTCTGCACGGAAACTTCAGGACCAAGAGTGTCAAGTAGGAATGTTAAGTACAATCTTGATAGAACCCAGGAAAACGACAGAGCTGTAAGGACCCAGAGTTGGACCCTGGCCAACCTACGTACGCCTGTCAATGAATCCTTCAACCCATGTCCTGGAGCTGTTCTGGCTGCGTATCTGCAAAGTACTGAAGGGCTGCAGTAGAACTTAAGTTTGTGGAACAGCAGGAGTGAAGGAGGATTCCTACAAGGTAGCAAATCCTTGTTTGAGAGCAAGAGTCCTTGAATATGTGCAGCTTAAGGCACTAGTGTGGTGACACCAATTTATAAAAAGAGCCAACGGAGATGCTGAGTCATGATAACCCAGTGTTGGAAACAAGCATGCAATATGGAAGTGCTCCATCTCACATAGACTAAAAAGAGAAACGAGGCCAAGCACGCCAGAGCAGATTGTAGGAGCCAAAACCTTATAGGCTTGTGGGTATCTGGAAGCTCTTGGTCTTTGTCATTGGAGGTGTTGTATGGCCTATCTATTTACACAAGGGGGCTTAGACACTGCTCAGTGTATACCCCGCTGCTGGAGCTCTAGCATAAACAATCCGAGATCCCCATTCTGGGTAGACATTTTCAGTCCATTTCAAACACCGTGAGCTCCCCAGAGGGCCTCATGGTCACATGAGATGGTTGGCTGACTGCACTGATTATCCAGGCTCACATCTTGCCCATTCTATCCTGTACTGTGTTCTTTCCCCACGTGGATACAAATGTTCAGTATCTCTGCTACTAGCAACATATCTTACCCTGTCTTTTATTCAAACCATTTCAACAGGTTAGTGATTTCATATCACACTACTTCATTACCTCAGCACGTCACTCTCAGCTCTGGTGCCCGGGAGGGGCAGAAGCCGTCACAAAGCCAGTACCTTTTGTCCATTTCAGCTGAGCAGATTATTCCTGGATACTGGAATGGAAATGTATGTGTAGGAAGCTGGGAATTGTGGCTTGGCACATTCAGTAATAACTCCAGTTCCGTAGCCTAACTTGGACTCTGTGAGAAAAGACATGGAAGTGACTTCGGGGGAAATAATTAGAGCTTTCCCTGTCACCCAAGGAACTTTAGTTTCCACCAACAGAAGCAAGATTTAGGTCAATTCCAGCTCCTGTGGCAGCTTTTATGGAGACAGAATAATGTACAGCTATGCTATGTTTTGGGGAGAAATGTGTTTTCAGGGGGGCTGATAAGCACCATGAACCTTTTTGTGCTGTTGATACTTGTTTGCATCCATGATTTCCTCCATCACCAGCTGCTTAAACCTTATCTATCTCTGCAAGATAGCGAAGAAGGTGTTGTCACAGACTGAATCGGATTGAGTTACATGGTGATGACAGTGGGACAAGAAATCCAGTTGTGAAACCCCAGTCCAGCTGAATCAGACTGTACAGTTCGATGCCTACTGGAATGCACATCTAATGCATATATCATTTGGATGGGCAACGCTGGCCTTTGGACACACATTGGCGTGTGGCTACTGTCTTCCCATAGTGTATTGCTTTCTGTTGGCACGTGCAGGAGGTCAAATTAGGTACAAATGTGCATATAGTATGGAATTTAGAATGCACCTGCTGATGCTGTTTGCCTTGACATATGCATAGGCTCTGAACATGTAATATGTGCTCACAGCCTATATTGTATGCTCACAGCCTATATTCATCGGGGTAAACATTAATCTCCTGAACAGAAGCTATACTCTATGTACAGAGGTTAGAGGTGGAGTCAGAATCTGTAATCCCAAACCCTATTACCTCCATAGGTATATTTCTAGACATGTCACTTCAAAGATTTTTCTGGAGCTGGATTCAGGGACCTGG
This sequence comes from Paroedura picta, assembly GCF_049243985.1. Classification (NCBI taxonomy): domain Eukaryota; kingdom Metazoa; phylum Chordata; class Lepidosauria; order Squamata; family Gekkonidae; genus Paroedura; species Paroedura picta. The sequence goes on from NC_135369.1 coordinate 73,953,206, forward strand.
CCCAGCAAACTGGGCTGTTGGGCCCAATAGATGACATAAGCAAATTCCCCCTCTCCCCATAACTTTTTTCACTTCCTTTTGAAAAGGAAGATAAAGGGGAGGAGTGCTTTCTGAGTGGCATGAAAATATATATGAAATTTTCACCTCTCTCATTGCAGCTCAACTCTAGAAAGCTTGCCTTGCTTTCAAATCAGCCATTACATCATTATGAAGCACATTTTAATTCTAAGGGTCAGTTGAGGGAGGCTATTTGCATGGCAAATATAGCCCATTCTGCAGTGTTTGTTCTACTAGAATGATTCATATTTTTCATGCTGGAAACACAGGACTGTCTCTTGGAATACGCTTTGGTTTAGGTCTTGTGTGTGGAACTTCCTCATTCACTACCAATCATCTTTCCTTTCGCCTTGTATTAGAAATACATGGGCACCCCACTTCCATGGCCAAGGAACTACCAGATATGTGTTTGGAAATACGAGTTAAGCAAAAAAAAAAAAAGAGGAGGGAAGAAGAAGGGGGTGGGGTGGGGTGGGATAGGGTGGGGATTTGACCAGAAAGATTATTTTTGTAATACACAGTTGATGAATGATGTAACTTTATAAAATAAAAAACAAATACTAGAACTACTGCCTTCCTGCCCTATCCTCAAGATTTTAACACACCTTGAAAATGTCATTTTTTATTTTTAAATAGAAATGAAGCTATGTCTCAAATGTTTCCATTACCAGTGTTTTAATGGCACAGTCCAAAATCAAGATGTAGCAGCTGTGTTCCAAGTGCTTGCCAAGCAAAGTCTGCAAGTACTCTGCTGTGTCTCTATCCTCTTCAAAGCTGCTCTCTAAACAGGAACTTGGTTCCACAGGAAAATGAAAACTCCCAGTGCAAACTTAAAGTGGTCTTTGGCCAGGGTCTTGGGAGGGTTTACAAACTCCGATTAAGACAGGGAGCGGAAACAATAGAGAAGTATTAGTGCAAGGCTTGGTAATGAATTAATGACGGCTGTGTACAATAACAGCTACAAATAACTGAAAAACTACACTGAGAAAAGCCAGATTCTGTATTTAAGTAGTCTATATATTTGATATCTGCTTATTTTGCAGACTTTATTCAGCTGTTCTCTCCAGATTATCTTTAGCACCCCTCCCTCCCTGCAATTTGTTTTTGAAATTTTACCTGTATTGGCCCCAAACCTTGGTGCGTATTTCTGCAGGCCTCAAGGCAAGAAGTTAGCTTTTGGGATTTCTTTTGAAAAAGCGGAAGCTGTACCCTCACTTCTGTCCTGCGGTTACCACATCCACAGAGCCTTACCTATCAAGACAGGCCAGAGAAAGAGTCCAGGCACAGGAAGCAACATAACACAGGAGTGGCGGGGTGTGTGTGTGTGGGGGGGGAACAGTGTGAAGGGTGTGAGAAAGCCAATAAGCATTCTCGTATTATGTAAGCATGGTGAAATGTTTGTTGCCATTTCAACTCCACAGAACAAGAGATAAAATGAGTTAGGTGATATCTTTTATCAGAGTTATTTCAATAAATTCCCCTGAAACATTTGCATCAAGTCCAGACAAGTAGACAACTCCAAGCAGGGAGAAAGATGTACCAGGAAATGAGTCAAGTACTAACTGCTTGAGGAACTAACTGCTATTTTCCCTCAAAATTACTGACCTAGATAACACAAAGATGAAGTTGGGGAGCAGGGGGGTTGTCCATTGGAAAAGTTGGAGGAAAGGAGTGCTGGTATTAATGAGTGGTAGTCAGTGCTGAAGACTCAAAAGAAAATCAAATGTTATTTATTTTAAAAACACCAGCTCATTACAAGTAAATACTCATTTGCCTGAATTGTGTAAAAGCATTTTTGATCCACATACATTGCTTCACTTACCCCCCTTCCCCGCCCCCCTTCTCCCTCTGCAGTCAGTCTGTGGTACAGGAATGTATCCCCTACTGGAATCCTTTCTGTCAGGGAGAAAATCCCTGCATCCACTTACAAGTAACAAAGCAAAATGCCCCGCCTAATGTGGAGTGCATGCTCCCCTAAGCAAGGGATGGAGGGAAATGGCAGAGAAGGGACCACACTGCAGAGGGGGTGCCTCACAAACAAAGTACTGATTGCCATGTCTTTAAAAAATCTGCAGGGAGGTCACTGCTGTCCACTGTGCAGGAGGTGTTGGAACATGGAGTCCTGCTTCTTGCTGAGGACAGCAGGGGAATCAAGTTCTGCCACCTTCCCAGCATGCATTACCAGTACTCGGTCTGAATCCAAAATGGTGTTCAACCTGGTAGGAGGAAAGGCAACATTAAGTAGGGCAAGCTTCATCTAGAAGGAAGGGTAGAAACCTCAAATGATTCCCTCTTTTATGACAATATAAAGTAGGGTGTGGAAAGTCACTCCCTTCTAGACAGAGCCCTATTGCCACAGGAATCTAATACAGATATGTAACTGCCATTGCTTTTTCAGAGCAAGCAGTGATGTCAGGGCTCTCTCAGCCCCATCCACCTCTCAGGGTGTCTGTTGGGAGAGGAAAGGGAAGGCGACCTGCTTTAATGGTATTCCATCACACACAAAAGTGTCCATTTTACAGGGGCCTTTACTGACTGGACTATAATTTTAGTATTTGGGGTGATCAAGAGTCATTTAATAATGCTGGTTTTCCAATGATGATTTCAAAAGGAAAACTAGGGGCTGCTATATACCAGACAGCTTTTGTTTGAAGTATAATTTTGTGTTTTATGTCTTATCGGAACACACCCAGAGGAGCCATTATTGGGACAGGCAGGTGGGATATTCATACTTTAATAAACATTTTTGCCCCAAATGAAAACACATTATGTTGATGCAGAGAAAACTGAAATCCAAAAACAAAGCTATCTGTAGAAAAGCTGTTGTTGCAGTAAGGCTTGCCGTATCCTATCTAAATGATGACAGGTACTATTAGAATTAGAAGAAGAAGAGTTGGTTCTTAGATGCCGCTTTTCTCTACCCGAAGAAGGCTCAAAGTGGCTTACAATTGCCTTCTCTTTCCTCTCCCCACAACAGACACCCTGTGTGGGAGGTGAGGCTGAGTGAGCCTGGATATTACTGTTGGTCAGAACAGCTTTATTAGTGCTTTGGCAAGCCCAAGGTCACCCAGCTGGCTGCATGTGGGAGAGATGCAGGGAATCAAACCCAGCTTGCCAGATTAGAAGTCTGGCACTCCTAACCACTGCAGCAAGCAGCTGAACAAAAGGCTGTTGTAAATGATTGTGCAATTGTAGAGGCTGACCATGGAGACTCCGCCCCATTATGTAAGGAAAACACTCTTCCAAGAAATATTGCCAATGTTTTCAGTGACATTTTCTATATCTTTTTGCTGCTTGGGTACATATCCTTTGTGGAAGTCAGCATGTATAAGTGTTGTAATATTACCAAAACCCTTGAGTCCCATAAATGTACCTGTTACACTGCTAGAAATATGCTCCTATTAGGGCACTGTGTTTGAAGTCCATTTCCTTACAAAATAACTTGGAGGAGTCAACACAGGGAAGTCTGCCAGGAATCATCTGAGCATACTGCCAAACTGTGCTTGAACACAACAGAAGAGTTCTCTGCCAACTTCCTGCACTGCTGTTCCCAAACAGCATTTAGCTGAAATATCTGTCCTTTGTCAGACGCATAATTCTACTTGTTGCATGTCATTGCAAGCCTTGCCTAAGATGTATTTTGCTCTGATTTGGTAAAGGTCTAAATGTCTTTGTAGCAATATTTGTCTTGGGCTGTTATGAAAACAATCACTCCAGCAAAATGCCCTCTAAGGCTGCAACTCTGTGAAAAGTTAGATAGCTTCAATCCCTTTGAATTCACTGCGATTTAAACAATCTAATTTTGTAAAGAACTGCAATCTTTAAGTAAGCTGGGCTCAGAACTCCAGCTTGCACAACTGGATTGTTCATTTTAACCAAGATATACAGCTTCCAATGAATAGCTTTACTATCTTGACAGAAATGCTGATTTTATGAACCTAGGCAGATTGTGAGTGGGTGGGCAGGAAGGGATGTGCCAGTGTTTGTCTCTTGTGGCCCTTCCTTGCATACCCAGGCGGATTGCTGATTGCCACTGTGGGATGGTAGGTGAATTTCCTCCAGGCCAGCCTGGATTCTGGAGATTTTTGGTGGTAGTGGGGATTACTTTGGCATGAAATTGGGGTCACTATAGGTAGGCAGGTAGTTGGGAGTTTCTGCATAGTGCAGAGGGTTGGACTAGATGGCCCTGGAGGTCCATTCCAACAATATGATCCTATGGTCCTACAAGAACATGAGCCAGACTCTACCCATAAATCTATTTGTTTTTAATTTTCTCTCAATTTATTTAATTTATACTGTCCTGCTTCAAGGCTGCAGGGCAGATAGTGTTAAAATGCAAATACAACAGTGATGATGCTCAAACCAAGCACACCATGTGCTACCATCCTGATCCCTAGGAATGTCTGTATTTTTGGGATTCTGATTTTGTCCACAGTGTATATAACTTCTTAATGTGCTATTCCTGCTTAACTCCTTCAGCCTCTAGTACTGTAAGTTTTAGAGAAACTTTTTGTCATTCAGCACTTAGGTATTCAGTCTTGCTCTCTGACTTTTCACAGAAGTTCTAAACATGGGACAAAATACCAACAAATACCAATAGACTCACTTAGCCTCACCTATCTCAGAGTTTTTGCTGTGGAGAGCATGATGTAAAATTTGCAAAATGTCTGATTACATATGTTGCCAGTTAAAAACTCAATCTAGCTTAGGAACTGTGCATTTCAAAATAAACCCGACCAAGATATATTTCCTTTCTGCATTTTTGTCCCTTTCCTCCCTAAATGTGCCTCAGAAATCTGACCACACCAATGAAAAGTTCATAAAAGTGTTTTTGATTTGTAGATTAAAAGCCATGTGGCTGAAGTATTCCACTGTGGCTTATTGCAGCAAGTAGTAAATAGCCTGCTGAAGAGGCTGACAGAATTATAAAAGGAAGCTAATGTTAGGCAAGGAGATCTCTAAATAACTGAATAACACCCTGCTTTGCCTCTATGGGGAGACATGAGAACAGTACCTGATAAGAAAGCAAAACCGTACCTGTGAGCAATAGTTAGCACCGTTTTGTCTGCAAATCTCTGACGGATGGTCTGCTGGAGCAATTTGTCTGTCTTATGATCCACACTTGCAGTAGCCTCATCAATGCACAGAACCTAACATTGAAAAAAAACCTGATGAAATGACAGAAGTCATCAACACAGCCCCATGGTCCCTCAGCTCATTTCTACAACACACTGATTCCAGTCACTCAATCAGCTCCTAGGATCTGAACAACGTAAGAGCACCCCTAATAGATTAGATCAAGCATCCATCTAGTCCAGCACCCTTTCTCCTTCAAGGGGCTAGCCTGATGCCTCCAGGATGCTCACAAAGTGGACTTGACATCCTTATTGCTCATTCTCCAGAAACTGGTACACAGTAATTCCACTATTAAACATGGACATTCCATTTGCTAGGTTGGTAGATAGCTGGTGATGGATATATCCTTGGTGAATGCCTAAACCCCTTTTAATGTGAGCCAAATCAGTGGCCATTCACAATATTCTTAGTGCTAAATTTCATGTTAGTCATGTATTGTGTGTTAGAACATCTCTCCCCTCCAATATTAGTTTTGTTTTGATACTACATATTATAGTGTTATGACAAATGAAGAAAATATTCCTTCATCCACTTTCTCTGCAACGTGTACAGTTTTGTAAGTCTTTGTCATGTCCCTTATAAATCATTCCTAAATCAAAATAATTCCAAATGCTTTCACCATTCTGCATATGGATGCGTTCCAACCCTTTTATGATGTTGCTTGCTGTTTTCTGCAGATTTCCCAGCTCAGTGATGTTCTTTGAGAAAGGGCAACCAAAATCTTGTCCTGAAGCAGAAATCTCCCCCAGCCGACAGGCAAAGCCTGGCCCCAAGCAAAGAGCCCGAGCAACCTAGTCTGAAACAACAGTACTCACCTTGGCCTGAGTCAGCAGTGCCCTTGCTAGACAAACCAGTTGCCTTTGTCCCACCGAGAGACTTTTCCCTCTTTCCCCCAGCTCACAATCTAATCCACCTGCACAAAGCAAGAGAGTGATGCTGCTTTTAGGGTAACCAAGTTAGCTATCCCAGTCAAGAGCCTGACAGGATTCAAAACTTACATCTGCTGATGGGACTTCAGCAAGAAACAAAGAGGCTGAAAGTCCTTTGCCCCCTTCCCAAACCTTTCACTGGTTTAAAACTTTGTTAACGAATCTTACGAGATTCTGTCAACATCGACAGCAGTTTCCACTGAGGCTCACCCCTCACCGTCTTTGTAGGAATTGGCAGATGTTCTTTGTGGTTTTCAAGCCCACCAACTCCTGAGTCGTCATGCTCATTTCCCCTCTGCAAGCTGGCTTCCTTTCCCTTCTCCTCAACAAAAGAGACTCACCCATCGCTGTAATCACTTCCTGCAGATGGCACTGCTCCAGAACTTGGTATAGGTCAGCGTCTGTGTATTGCCCCTGAGGATCCAAGTTCTCACGGATTGTCCCACTGAATAAGAACGGGTCTTGGGGGATGATGGCCAATCTAGATCTAAAAGACAGAATGGAGCAAGGCTTGCTAGGAAGAAACAGCTTGGGAGACAGCCTTGCCCAACCACATTACCGGCCTTCATTTCAAGCCGTAGCAGAAGTAGGCACCCAAGCAGAGTAACTGCAGAGTTTAACCCACCATGACTAAACTAAAGAATGGCTGAACAAGGACTATTACTAATCAGCCCTGTAACAATGGCATTTCACCAGAACCTGCTGAAAGAAAGAAAAGTAGAGCTGTTTTTTGGACCCCACTTTTTACTACCTGAAGGAATCTCAATGTGATTAACAATTGCCTACCCTTCCTCTCCACACAACAGACACCCTGTGAGGTAGGTGGGGCTGAGAGAGTTCTGAGAGAACCATGACTTCCCTGAGGTCACCCAGCTGGTTGCACATGGAGGAGGAACAGGGAACCAAACCCATTTCTCCAGATTAGAGGCCACCATTCTTAACCACTACACCAAACTGGTAAAAGAAGGATTTTCCACTGTAGGTGTGAAAGTTGGACAAAATGATAGGAATTAGACTACTTTGAAATGTGGTGTCGGGGGGCAGGGGAGTTTTATGGATACAGGGATCACCAAAAAAAATAAATAAATAAGGAAAGTTCCAGATCAAATGAAGCCTAAACTTTCTTAGAAGCTAAAATGACTCAACTGAGACTATTATACTTTGGTCACATTATAAGAAGACAGGAGTCACTGGAAAATACAACCATGCTAGGGAAAGTTGGAAGGCATCTGGGAAAGAGGAAGTGCCAACATGTGACGGACTGCCTTAATTAGGAAACCCACTACCCTCATTTGCAAGACCTTAAGCAAGGCTGTTAATGATAGAACACTTCAGAGGACATTAATTAATTCGTAGGGTCACCTTAAGTCAAAAGTAAGCTGACAGCACTTAACACTCCCTACCCCTTAAAAATCACTTGTTAAATCTACTGACCTTAGCTCCGTCAGGCTGACAGAACAGCTGTCAATATTGTCCAGAAGAATTTGTCCAGCTCTAAGCTCCACCATTCGGAAAAGAGCCAAGAAGAGTGTGGATTTGCCAGACCCAGTGCGCCCAACTATCCCTACTTTCTCTCCAGGATAGATAGTAAAAGTCACCCCATCCAGGGCATTGGGTAGCTCAGGCCGGTAGGCCAGTACAACCTGTTGAAACTCTATGTGACCCTGACTTGGCCAATCAGATGCCACCTTGAAAGAAGAAGAGATTAAGTGTGAGTGATTATACCTTCTACCTCCCCAACAGTTCCTTCTGCAGGCTGTTTTGATCTGGGCTTCTAGCATACAAGTGCAATGAAATGACATCTCACCCATTTTGTGTGTATTAATTGGACAGACTTGAAAGACAAATCTTTAATTTGCATTCAGCTGATAACAAGTTAACAAAAACAACCTTCCTGGGTAAGCAAAAAACTACCAAATCCATTTTTTTTGTAACTGCCAGCTTGTCACGTTACAAGGAGGACAGTTCATATTTAATGAAGGCTATATAATAAAGCAAGGAAGGGGGAGAAAAGCAGCTGCTTAGTTAGATCAGATTTGCTGCCAAGCCCTTTTCCAATCCTTTTTCAGTGGAAGGAGTTATTAGTTTATGTTTAACATTGAGACTCTGTTCTTCTAAGCAAGGGAAATAAATTCCTCTCAATCTTAGCCATGCACTGTATGAAATGGCAGAAGACAACAGTTATGAAGGCCACTTGGTTCTGCCATGAAAGGCCATCAAACCCACTGCTTTCCTGATGAAAACATTGTCACGATGGGAAGAGGCTCTCCCTTTGAAGAGACAACATTATGGATAAGCCCTGTCTCCAGTCCCCGTTGGGATGGGTTTTACATTCCCCAGGGTGCCCTTTTTCACTGAAGGAGAACTATAACTGGGGCAGATGATATAAATATCACTCTGAGCCCCTGAGACTGGTAGGCAGTCAATGACTAATCAGTAATCATTTGCTTGGGGACTGTGGGGAATGCAGAGTTTGTACAAAGAGAGCTTACCTGGAGCAGCCCCTCCTGAGGCTCTATGGGGATCTCTGTTGCATATTCCTCTGCCCGTTCCACACTCACCATCATGGTCTCTGTTTGTGTGAAGCTGGTGACGAGCCCAGACAGCAAGTCTGTGACTGACAGAGCATAGGAAAGGGCCAGGCCCACAAGACCTAGTATAAGGGACAAAAAAAGGACACCCACAAAAGCATCAGTGAGTGAAAGTATGAATTAGTTGAGACAATAAATGGTGCCTTGGATCATTTCCACAGTACAGGCTTACTTCATTTTAACATTGAGTTCAAGCCCATTTTGATGCTTTGGAAGTTGTTGTGTATGTGGCTTAGTGAAACTGCAGAGCGGGAACTATGATCCGAACATGGAGAAGTTGTAATTGCATTGGTCGGACTACAGGATCTGTCAAGTTACTGGTTTAAATGGTCCAATCAGTTTAAACCTGGGAAAGTCACATAGGGCCAATCCCAGGCTATGGTGGGAAGCCTGGATGGTCTATAAATTCAGGTAGTGGGCTGTTGAGTTCAGGTCTCTGCTGTGATCTTAAATAAAGAGCTGATGTTTCACTCCATGAGTGAATCTGCACCTTATTGAGCCCACTGTTTAACAGAAGTCATGATGGAAGTGATGTGCCACAATGGGGAGAAGAAGCAAGGAGCGAGTGGAGAGGGGGGTCAGACCCACTGCCCCTGTGACCCACACTTCCCAACACTTGCCTTCCTCCCACTCAGAACACAGAGCCCTCTTCGAGGAGTCCCGTGGTCACTTTACCTCCCGGCTGCTCGGTCTAGCGGCGTCTTAAGCCATGTCATGGACCCTCCAGCCAGCAATGATGGAATTGCCCACAAAGGAAGCTGAGACAGAGGATGAAGAAGGGGCAGCAACTTCAACTCCTGCTCATCAGCACCCGGCTCACCAGGAACACAAAGCAAGGCTTGTGATAAACTTGCAGCCTCTGAAAGGGAGAGCTCTTCAGAGTCTCCTCCCACAGTCCAATACTCTCAACAGAGGCTTAGAGTTGCTTTACAAGATAGACACCAACAACATGACTATGAAGCCAGCACTGCAGGGAAGACTCTGAAAGTGAGTAGTTCCAGAAGCATTTCCGTGCAGACTGCAAGCCTGCTATAAGGCTTGGCTGGAAAGGATGCTGTGTGGGAATAACTTGCGTCATTCCTGAGAGAACCTGCTCTCCCTCCTGGCTCCTGAATCTCCTGCCAACTCAGACTGGGAACCATGACCGTGACCTTGCTTTCTCCTTGCTGGCATATTGTTTACATGGCTCTGGGTTCCAGCTTGCTCTCTGGACTCTCCTGGCTCTGGTAACCCTCTGGCTTCTGATTCATGGCTTGTTAAAGAACCTTGCAGGGCCGTTCTGCGGGTGTAGTGGTTAGGAGCCAGCTTAGTGTAGTTGTTAGGAGCACCAACTTCTAATCTGGAGATCTGGATTCTGTTCCCTGCTCCCCCACATGCAGCCAGCTGGGTGACTCTGGGCTCGCCACAGCACTGAGAAAGCAGTTCTGACTGAGCAGTGATATCAGGGCTCTCTCAGCCTCACCCACCCCACAGGGTGTGAAGGGAAGGGAAGGCAAATGTAAGCTGCTTTGAGATTCCTTCTGGCAGAGAAAAGTGGCATAAAAGAACCAACTCTTCTCTTCTGCAAGAACTGTAGCTCCAGGCAGAATCTGTACTTAGCAGCTGTTACAACTCAAGGCATCTCTCCTGATCTAGCCCTGTGCTGCAGCAGGAGCACACCAGACCCCACCTGCCAGCACAAGCCACTCCAGGAAGTTCAGAGGGCGGGGAGTGCGGTGGCAGAGTGAACAAGGCTGGCTCGGCACAAAGCAGCTGCAGTCCATCAGATGGGGCCATCGCTCTTTGGTGCTATTTTCCCGCCTTGCCTCAGAGATCCTGCAAAGGCATCACTCAGCAGAAGCCCTCCTTCCCCTCCATGCTAACTCCCCTCTCCTTACACCTAGCCCTCCCCAAAGATCAAAAATTTCTTTCCCACGGTGCACTTAGTCGGAACCACTTTGGCTGCCTGGGAAAGGCAGGGGTAGAGTGGAGGGAGGAGGAAAACAAAGCATCTGACAGGCTGGCAGTATCCGCAGGCAGCAGCTGCCTGGTTTGGTGTGCCTTGAGGAGTTACGGCTCTGTGGGTGTGCAGCACGTGAGCCCTTGGGGAGGAAGGGAAGCGTGTATCCGTGTGTACGTGCACACACTGTCTCAGTCGCTAGAGGTGTTTTTTCTAGGCTGGCGGTGCAGCTGTTGCTCTTCCACCTATGTGGCTCTTGGTGCCTTTGCTGCCCTGGAGGCGCAGAATACAAGCAGGATCTCCGTGGTGGTCTTTGCCCACCCTTTTGAGCTTGTTCATAAGAATCCACATTGCTCAATTTCTTAGACTGCACCAAAAACGAAGTTCCCAAGGCAAAATAAGTTTATTTTAAAAATCTCTTTATCTTTGCTACCCTGGCCATGATGTTTTCACATAGATCTTACACGAGAATCTGATTCTCACTCTTTTGGATCATTAAGAGTGCCAATGCGGGGGTTTGCTGTACTGAGGAAATGGTGTCAGCTGGTTTTGATAGGACAAGGAGAAGTGACTGAAGAACCTGCCATTTCAGGCCCTCACCAGAACCACAGGCAAGTTTTTCAAAATCCTCTTTGGTATCTTAGAAACCAACTGGATGAGTTAACTTCCAGAGGTGTAATTTTAATGGGGAAGGGGCGCAGAACTGGGAGAGGTGGCAAACTACATTACCATGAGATGGAAGAAGACTGACGCCAGCAGAAGGACATAGCCAGAGGCATACATGATGAAGATGGCTTCTACAGAGTCCGGTATCAGATAGCTTACCTGGATTCCCCAGTTTCCTCTGATGCTGGATAATAGCAATCACTGCAATAGCTGTAACTACAGCAACTCCAATCATTTGAAGCCGAATGTCCAACCATTGCATGGCAGTGTTGCTGGCGAAACGGCAGCGCTGGTTGAGTTCCAGCTGTAGCTGATTTTCTGTCTCAAACCTAGACTGGATACAGTCTTGAGATTAGCATCAAAAACACTTCCTTCACAGTCGCTGCTGCCTATTTGGCCATTCATCACAAGGCCATATTTTCCAATCAGCACTTGCTGTGCACGTCTAGCCCTTCCCTGGCTGAAGAGCAAAACTCACCTGCTGGTGGCCCTAGTAGCCCGGATAGTGCTGAGGCCTGTCAAGGTTTCTGAGAAGTGAGTGTAGATAGGTGACAGAGTGAGACTGTAGAGGCGTTTCAGCTCCCGAGAGGTGCGCCGGTAGTAGCGTTGAATGGAGTAGTAAATACCGGCCAAGGGCAGGAGGACTAGGCCGATCCAAGGCAGCCCATAGGTGATCATCACAAACATACCAAGCAGCCCAAACATATTGGCCAGGAAGATGTTCAGAATGAAGGGAAGGCTGTCATCCACACAGTACAAGTCAGAGGAGAAGCGGTTAAGGATCCGGCCTGTGGGTGTACTGTCAAAGAAGGTCATTGTGGCCTGTCAATGAGGAATCAAGAACAATGAGAGTCAAAGTGCACCGTGGCACATGGATTAACTGCAGGTGATTTTACATATTAACTTTTGTTTTCCAGCACAGAGATTAAAGTACGCCAGATACAATAAGAATTTCAAAATGTGACAAGTTCACAAGAGTGTTTTCCATGGCACAGTCACTGAATAGAGAACCCTGTATATTATTAGGTTGTTGTTGTTGTTAGGTGCGAAGTCATGTCCGACCCATCGCGACCCCATGGACAATGATCCTCCAGGCCTTCCTGTCCTCTACCATTCCCCGGAGTCCATTTAAGTTTGCACCGACTGCTTCAGTGACTCCATCCAGCCACCTCATTCTCTGTCGGCCCCTTCTTCTTTTGCCCTCAATCTCTCCCAGCATTAGGCTCTTCTCCAGGGAGTCCTTCCTTCTCATTAGTGCCTAATATTATTAGGTACTCATTCCTTGTACTCAAAGCACAAATACTTGTACCTACTCATATGACAGTTGTTTACACCTTCGCAAAAGACTGAACCTTCATGGAAAATATAGAACATAAAAAATAATGAAAAATAACTAATAGAGCTAGCTACCTGCCTGAATCTATGTGCCTATCACGTGTATAATCTGGAAACATCACACCCTATTAGGCCTCTAGAACCAAAGCTGAGCAGGAAGGGCATAAAAATGTTTTAACTCTGGAGGGGTGTATGTCATGTGATTGTTGAACTATGGATGTGTCTTATTTTAACAAACAAAAAAAGATTTAAAAAGCTGCAACTTTTAAAAATCTCATGAAGAAGAGCTATTCGAAACAGACATTATAATACCTTTGGTTTCCTGCCCTGAGTATTCCAAAATGTGTTATGTCTTTGGATTCTTGCTTTAAGAGCTTCAAGGTGGCATGGTCCAGACGCTGGACATTTTTTTACCAAGGACTTTTTTTCTTTGTTTGCTGCTCAAACCATGTGATAGAGCAGTTTATTGTTATGCAGAGACTCAAGTCTTTTGTACAATTAATGTTGTTATATATATGGATTCTTGGATTGTACTGACAGTACACAGACATCGTTAATATATCACACTTGACACTCGTTGTGTGCATGATTTCCTCTTTGCTTTCCACCATTCTATGTAACAATACTGCAGCAATTTACCTTTGTTATCCAAGAGGCAATCCTACTTTCTAGGGAGGAGAAAAGTTATAGAAATAATTAACTACGAAGATTTCTTTTCAATAAGCCCTTTTCAGTAGCTTTCTCATACAATGGACTAGATGGCCTGTGTGACCCCTTCCAACTCTATGATTCTGTGATGCTGTAATAAGCCAGACTTGGATATGTTAAAAGACAAAGAAAGTCAGGGAGCCTCCAGACCTGCCTGACAGACACTTACCTTCATCACCCTCCCAAGCAGTCGATTGTGAATGACTGTAGCAGCCCGGATGGTGCCATAGGCAAAGAGGAAAGCCCGCAGGATAGTGAAGACAGAGTTTGCCCCAGCAATGCAGCCATACACAGTCAGGTAGAACTTCAAATCCAAAGAGTTGTTTGAAGGGACTGAGGCCAGGACTGGGGAACTGAGAGAAAGACAGGCCAGGCTAGTTAGAGTAGGCGGCTTGACGAACTCAAACTCCTACCCACCTTTTGGACTTCCAATGACACTCAAAAGTGGACATCCCCATACAAAGCCTCCAGGAAACATGGTCCTCTCGGCTGCCCTCCCACAGTGCGTTTTGTCAGTCCAGAAGACCAAGCAATGACCACTTCAGTCAGTGCAACACAGAAGCCTACATGCTCCACACATGCTTCCATCATCAGCAGACAATTCTTCCTCAGGGCAACACTTCCATTTTTCTTCCACTTCTTCCCCAAGGGACTTAAAATGGCCTGTTTGCAACCCAAAGCCTGCTGTTCTTTGGGCTGGCAGGAAAAAAAATCCCTCTCTCTTGTCAAGCAATGGCATGAAATCCTATGCCAGGGATTCCCAATTCAACAAGGTTCTCCTGAAATTCTGCTGCACCCAAGCCATTATATTCCAAATGACTCTCAATGATCCAGTCTTTGTTCAAGTGACACTTGGGAGAAACTTAGCCTAGTTTTCCTCTTGGTTTAGTGAGGAAGTTTAAGAAGCTACAGAAGACCTTTTATTAGATGTTTGTTTTGCCAGAAAGCATGCTTCCAATTCTCTCTCTGCAAAGCAACTCAATCTCCATCTGAAAAGTAAGTTCTTAAAGCCATCATGTAACACATATCCATACACTTACACAAGTCCCCCATGGGAGAAGAGCAACAGCTGCGAGGAAGGCAGACATGACAAACTCCTGATAGAGGCATTCTCTGCATGGGGTAGGCTAGAGATCCAGTTGGACAGCCACCAATCAGATACATTTCTGGAAGCTGCAGAAACGCACAGACATCAGAACAAAGGTTCACTTAGGACATATCCCCGCCCCGAGACTTCAGTGAGGGGTGGTATATAAGCTATTGAATAAAACTAGAATAATAAAACATCCATATAAATTAGGAAAATGGTCATGGAAAGCAATCTCTTTGAAAATTACTCAAAAAGGTTTTGGAATATCATAAGAAATGCTCCAGGGGCATCATAAAGACCACGGTCCATCTATAGAGCCTCAATTCCTGGAGCAGCCAGAATCAGGCAACCTCACAGTTGTCCCTCTAAAAATTCAAGTAGAAATCCAAATGGTACTTTACAACATTCCCAAAACTCACGCTGCCTTGGAGGCGCTGAGTAAAACCATCTATTTGATAACCACAAAAGAAAGCATGAATAATCTCTAAGAGGCAGCATCTTCAGATGGGAATCCAGAATTCTGAGCTTAGAAACCCAAACCCTGGAAGCAGGTAGGCAAACATACAGAAACTAGTAATCAAGCCCGCTGTACCTGAAATACAGCAGGCCGCCGGGAAGGGAGCAACGGCGAGGCGCGGCAAGGGAGGCATGGAGTGCCAGCGGCCTGACGTGTCGGAGGCGCTTTGCGCCTCTCGACGCATCAGGCCGCCAGCAAGGGAGCAACCGCGAGCCGTGCTGTGTGGTGTTAAGATATGCTTACTTTCATATAATGTATTTGATTCCCCTAGTCAATGAACTTGTTTAAAAACTAGGGGCAAAGCCCGTTGTATCCAAGAATACAACGGGTGCTAGAGCTTGGCAGTGGGAAGAGGAAGGGGAGGAGTTGTCCAGTCTGTAAGGGCATGGGGTTGAATGTTAAGGCCTACTGCACAGGGTTGTTGTGCAGATGAAACAGGAGACAAAAAAAAACAGTTTCCTCTGCAGAATAACGCTGTGCAGTGGCCTCAAACCTGCAGAGAGTTGCAAAGAAGAAAGACACATGGCTTGGCTGTGTCTAACCCCAGGCCAGAGCAGTATTTTAAGTGAGAAGGGGCTTTTCTGTGGCCTCCCTGTCAGTCAACTGTTTGGCAGAAGGGGAAAGTCCCCCCCCTCAAAAGGAAGGCCCTCAGGCTCCCCTGCGTTGCTCTTAGAAACGCCTCCCTCCCCTCAGTCAGGGGCTGTCAGAGGCTCCTTTGCAGCAGGCCTGAAGGGGGGAGGGGGAGAACTCTGCAGCCTCCTGCCAGCTCTGTCAGGGTTCTGAGGCAATTTACAGTTGGACATGGCAGTTAGTACAGCCTTGGGGCGAAAAGGGCTGGCACAGCCTCTGTTCTCATCCCCCTTGGCAGCCCTGCTGACCTCTCCCTGCGGTGGTCAGGGGCAGACAGGCAGCCATTTTTCCAGACTGCCCCTGGCTGGCTGGAATTTTGGTCTGTCCTGGTGAGGGGCCAATCGGAAGGCGCTTTGCGCCTTCCGATTGGCCCCTCTGCTTGTCAGTCCAGGGCCATGGGACCAATTGTTGCGCTTCCTCATCACGGACTGAGCCCAGCCCAACACCCCTTACTGTTTTATTAAGAGGGAAAAGATATGCCAGGAGCCATAAAAAGGATTCAGAGAGTAGAAACATGGATCTAATGGAAGTGCATGGTACAGCCCCCTTGATCCCTGCCCCCTTGATCCCTGCCCCCTTGATCCCTGTCCGTCTTGGCTCCTTAAGGGGAGGGATGGACGGATAGGTGAGCAGCTCAGGGATATTGTTAACTGCTCTCTCCAGTCGGGGGAGTTTCCTGAGGTGCTGAAGGAGGCGATGGTGTGCCCTCTCCTCAAGAAGCCATCCCTGGACCCACATGACCCTGCAAGCTACCGCCCAGTAGCGCATCTAGCGTTCCTGGGTAAGGTGGTGGAAAGGGCTGCGGTGGACCAGCTCCTAGCGTTCCTGGAAGATACTTCGGCACTCGATCCATACCAGTCTGGCTTCCGCCCTGGTCATGGGGTGGAGACTGTGTTGGTCTCCTTGTTGGATGACCTCCGTCGCCAGCTTGACCGAGGTGGCTCTGCTGTGCTAGTTCTTTTAGATCTGTCGGCCGCGTTTGACGTGGTCGATCACGAGCTGCTAGCGAGCCGCCTTGCCGGTACGGGGATAAGGGGTACAGCGTTACGCTGGATACGCTCCTTCCTCCAAAACCGGACACAGAGGGTAGCCGTGGGAGAGGAAGTATCGGGCCCTTACCGGCTCCCTTGTGGGGTCCCACAGGGCTCGGTGCTCTCTCCTACATTATTTAACATCTTTATGCACCCTCTGGCTCAACTGGTACGGAGCTATGGGCTGGGTTGCCACCAGTACGCTGATGACACCCAGCTCTTTCTCCTCATGGATGGCCACCCGGACTCCCCCCCAGATCCATTTGCCAGATGTTTGGAAGCCGTAGCTGGATGGCTCGAGCAGAGTCGCCTGAAACTCAACCCCTCCAAGACGGAGGTTCTGTGGTTGGGCCGTAGGGGGGCAGATCAGGAAGCGCGCTTACCCTTTCTGGCCGGGACGCAACTTAATATCGCATCTCAGGCCAGGAATTTAGGGGTGACCATCGATGCCTCACTAACACTCGAGGCACAGGTTAAACAGGTAGCTAGCCGGGCATTTTTCCATCTTCGCCAGGCTCGGCTACTAGCGCCCTATCTGTCCTCCGAACACCTGGCCACAGTGATCCATGCGATGGTCACCTCTAGACTAGATTTCTGTAACTCGCTCTACACCGGCCTGCCTCTGGGCTTGATCCGGAAACTGCAACTTGTCCAAAATGCGGCTGCTAGAGTCCTCACAGCTACACCATGGAGGGCTCACATCCAGCCAGTTCTGAGGCAGCTGCATTGGTTACCGATCGCCTTCCGGATCAGGTTCAAGGCTTTGGTTTTGACCTTCAAGGCCATCCGTGGTCTAGGCCCAGCATATATGAGGGACCGCCTTTTGCCCTATATCCCCCGCAGGGCTTTACGCTCTGCGGGGGCTAACCTACTGGTCGTTCCCGGCCCCAAGGAAGCCCGCCTGGCCTCGACTAGGGCCAGGGCCTTTTCGGTCCTGGCCCCAACCTGGTGGAATGAGCTCCCGGAAGAGCTGAGGGCCCTGCGGGAATTACCAGCCTTCCGCAGGGCCTGTAAGACGGAGCTCTTCCGCCAGGCTTATAACTGAGGCCGGGCGGAAAGAAGATCAGCCCCCCCCCTCACAAACTGGCAGTAGAGAGCGTCACCCCCCGCCATAGATAAGGATGCGGAAAGCAAATGAGTAGATCACGCCATCGCTGTTACAATTACTGTAAATCATTGGTTTTTATTGTCATTTTATGGTTTTAGGGGACGGGGTTATGTAAGCCGCCTCGAGCCTTCGGGGGGAGGCGGGGTATAAATATAAATATAAATATAAATATAAATATAAATATAAATATAAATATAAATATAAATATAAATATAAATATAAATATAAATATAAATATAATAATAATAATAATAATAATAATAATAATAATAATAATAATAATAATAATAATAATAATAAAAAGGTGCCATCTTACATAATGCACACTAGAATCCCTAGCTCTACTGGCCATTTTCTGTATTATTTATCATTTTTAAAAAATTAATGATGTCCATGTTCATTTGCTGCATTGATGGTTAAAATCTTGCTTTAAAAATACCACTGAAAATTCAGAATCTTAGAAATGCCGTTGATTTCATATTTTATTTCTTTGAGTTAAAACATTTAAAATGCTTTTCATATTTAAGGCGCTCTCTAAGCAGCTTACAAAGATGGAAATAAGCCATAGGTATAGAATACCATAAAGTTAAAGGTAAAGGTATCCCCTGTGCAAGCACCGGGTATGATAAACCAAACTATTGCCTGATCTTTGCCAGTTTGTGCCATCTCTTAGGTATGGCTTTTGGATTTTCCACCCCCACATTAGCATTTTTCTGTAAGTTGGATTCTCCTGCCAAGCTGGGTTTGTGGTGTGGCGATGTAGGCAGGGGCCTGCCTTTTGCTATTAGATATAATATGCTGTGTATACATACTGAGAAAAATTGTGAACAGTGCATAGAAAGGCAGAGAAAACAAGAAGAGATAAAAGTGAAAGCAATGACTAGTGTTTACCTTGCATCAGCAGCAGAGAGAGGAGGACAGCCAATGCTAGACAACTGCCCACAGCCAGCCAATATGCTCTGTAGACATGGAAAGCCACTGCCCCTTCTTTCTTCTCTTCATCCTGTTTGAGAAAGCAGTTTGGTTGCTTTTCTTCAGGCTCTACATCCTCCTCTTTGATGTATTCTGTAGGACCTTTGAAAATAGAAAAAGAAAGGCAGGTCGCGGGATGTAAGCAGAGCTCCTATAGCATCTGAGCAATCCCTTGGTTTCTAGAACAGTCCAAGCTGAGGGCATCCCTTAGTGCAGTGGTTGTCAGCCTTGGGGTCGGGACCCCAAGTGGGGTCAATCGACCCATTCCTGGGGGTTGCGGGAGCGTTGGCCACCACTGCGGCAGCACCATAGTGCTGGCCTCCTCTGTGCTGCGTATGTAGGAAAGGGAACACTGGGCTGGGAAGAAGTGCGGTGGTGGCAGCGGCACAGGCACAAAGGCACTGGCCTGCGCTGCTGTCAGGCATGGAGGGGGAGGAAGGCTGGAGGGGGAGAAGGGGCCAGTCCGGGGGATGGCAGGTGGGGCACAGGTGCCGGGGAGGGGAGGAGGCAGTGCTGCTCCTCTGGATGCTCAGCTAGCCTCGCACACCCAGGGGACCCCTCCCTTCATGCCAAGAGGTCTATAGCCTTACTCCATCCCTTGCACACCGGTGGCTCAGAGGCAAGCATTCATGGCAAACAGCGATTCTCCTGAATGGCCAGAAGGGAGCTGTGCAGCTGCTCCAAAACCCCAGAGTGGATGCCACAGACCCCATGGGAATGGGCCAGGGACCCATGGTGAATTGGGGAGGGTGTGCCCGGGTGTCCTGCAATCTAAAATGTTTGTATTTTCCAGGGCAGCCAGACAGGGATGAGGGGGCAAAGGCAGCATGTTGAAGCCTTTAAGCCGGATCCCCTTTACCTTGTTTTACCTGATAAGGCGCCACCGGGGCTTTAATCTGCGGGATTGGGCAGAAGATGCGGTCATTGCGAGAGGAAGTCAACCCTTGGGGGCTTGGCTGATCATTCGGTTATTCTGATTCTGGGCAATGAAGCTGCTTGCTTGAATGGCAGCTGGGTCTCTCCCTCCCCTGCTCTACATACTGTTTTTTTATTAATCACTGTGCTTTAATTATGTTCAATTTGTAACAATGAAAATACATCCTTCACATCAGATATTTACATTACGATTCATGACAGTAGCAAAATTACAATTATGAAGTAGCAATGAAAATAATTTTATGGTTGGGGTCCTCTCCACATGAGGAGCTGTATTAAGGGGTCACAGGATTAGGAAGGTTGAGAACCACTGCCTTAGTGTCAAAGCAAACAAGTTGTCTAGAACAGTGATACAAATCTGTAGGGATACATCTGGATACCATTCCTTCCCTCCCAGTGCCTCCTACTTTAGGAATGTGACTGGCTTTCCTCTAAAAACATAAAGTATCAACTATCTACTTCTAAATTAGTTGCTACTAATCACAGACCGAGCCTCTTGTGGCGCAGGGTGGTAAGGCAGCCGACATGCTGTCTGAAGCTCTGTCCATGAGGCTGGGAGTTCGATCTCAGCAGCCGGCTCAAGGTTGACTCAGCCTTCCATCCTTCCGAGGTCGGTAAAATGAGTACCCAGCTTGCTTGCTGGGGGGTAAACGGTAATGACTGGGGAAGGCACTGGCAAACCACCCCGTATTGAGTCTGCCAAGAAAACGCTAGAGGGCATCACCCCAAGGGTCAGACATGACTCAGTGCTTGCACAGGGGATACCTTTACCTTTAATCACCGACCATTCTAGACAAACTTTCTTTTAGTGCAAATAATTGTACCATTATATTGCAAATCCAGGCATATGTTGTCAAGGTTGTACTTCTGTTGCAGTTCCGTGGAGTTTTCAGCAGTATTCAAGTCATAACATTTTGCTGCTGGGAAGATGTATTTCCCTCTCCCCTAGCAGCACATGAATTATTCTGTGTTTATGGAATGCATCTGTCATGATTTCAGGGGCATCTATTGGTGATGCTGATAATATCACTGCTGTCCAGTAAAAGTCCAAGCACCCACCCTGATCTGCAACATCCATGCCATTTTGTGATTAGTTATACTGAAAAGGGGAAAAGAGTGACAAAGCCCTGCAAAACTACCCTTCCCCCTAGCAATGTCATCTCTTTATTTTATGAATCTGCTAGTTACAGGGAAAAACTGAGAACTGCAATGTTCTTAATGATACAATTGGACCAAATGAAGCTACTGGACGAAAGCCAAAAGAATGCTCATTCAATGATATGATTGGATGCAAAACAACAGTCCAAAGCTGTTTGATGCATGTAATAGGAACATTATGGAACGTGATAAATATGCATCAAGATAAGCATAAAGTGGTAAAATGAGAAATGGAACGTTTAAGTATTGCAATCTTGGGAGTGAGTCAACTAATGTGTACTGGATTTTCAGTCAGAAGTGACATTTTCAGTCAGAAAATGACAGTGTTTTCCCCTGGGGAATGACAGAAGTTGCTCTAAAAGCCAGGCGAGATGTAGCACGGGCAGTCCGGGGCTATAATGCAAAGTCTGACCTAATAATATCAATCAGACCTCATGGAAAGCCTATCAATATAGCCATCATTTATGCCCAACTACAGATGCTGATGGGGAAAAACTTCTGAAGGCACTGTGATACTGACTTTTGTCTTTCTTTCTCTTGTCCATCTCTATAAGCTTAGGAGCAGCTTCCACCAGTGGCAGAACCTCAGCTGGGGTTCCTAGGGGGAAAAAAGAACATAACTTTACATTTTGCAGGTATATTAGGAAATTATGTCAGCTGCAATGCTGGATCACCTACTGGAGGCTCCAGGTTCTTGGCTGCATTGAGATTAAATTTTTGAGTGGAAGATATAACTTTTCTGTATTCTCCTTCCATTACAGCCTGCTATCCAAAATGATACTCCTGGAGAGCTTAGTGGGCCATAGTAGGAGAGGGAAGGCAGGAATGGGCCATTTCGCACGGCTTCAAAATAGCACAATGGTTGCTAATTGGAAACGCTACTAATTTGCCATAACCCACGACGTCGTAGACAATCTGCAACAATCCTGAAACCGACCCGCAAAAAGCGCTTCGTTGTAGCGCTTTCGGGGGAATCCAGAAAAGTGGATTCACCCTCCGGATAGCGATACACTCCTGCAACCAATCTGCAACAGTAGCGCTAAAGACCTGTGCGTTACCATTGTTGCTGGTTCTTCAAAGTCCCTCCCCCTGGCTCTCTCCTCCAAACTTCCGGGGAAGCGATCGCCATTTTTTTTTCTCCGAGCGAGCGGGGATAAACGCACCAGCGAGCCTCTTTCTGTTTAGAGGCTTCCCTGGCTTCAGTCCTTCACCTTTAGTCACTAAGCACAAACCACATAAAAGCCCGTTTGCTGAAATAAAGTCCCTTTATTTTTTACACATAAATTCAGCCGAAAATCGGGCCCGTGAGAGGGGGGGGGGATTTTTTTTTTATCACTCGAGGCAGCGTGCAAACGATCATACAATCAAACGACAGCTCACGTTAGGCAGCTGGATGGGTCTCTCCGTAGCAACGAATCTACCTAGATTAGTTGCTATGGGTCGGTTTTTTTTTAAAAAAAACCTTTCTTAAAGGGAAAGGGGCTGTTTGGGAGCATGCTAACGGCTGCCCATTGGCTGCTTGACGGCCAGGGGCGGAACGAGCTTGGCAATAGCGCTTCCTTTCTAGCGATTTCTGCCGAGACCGGAAGCCTGTGGGAAACGCTAAAAAACGCAACTGATTCCACTACAAAGGCAGGTATGCATAACGACGAATTCCACTATTTTAAATGGCAAACAATTTGCAACAAAGATCCCCATGCGAAAAGGCCCATTGTTCTGATCCATTGATTAAAGTGCCTCTGTTAAAGGAAACCAACATTTGGGTCCAGCTCAGTGGCATTATTTCTTTGATTACTGCTCCAGACTGTAAAATCTTTGTTCAATACTTGTCCATTCTCAGTCCATGAATATCTATTTGGAA
The DNA here is from genome assembly GCF_049243985.1 of Paroedura picta. NCBI lineage: Eukaryota > Metazoa > Chordata > Lepidosauria > Squamata > Gekkonidae > Paroedura > Paroedura picta. The sequence continues at coordinate 73,975,870 of NC_135369.1, forward strand.
TCTTCCTCTGCTTTATCTGTGCAGAAATTTCTTTGGTTTGTTCATCTGCATCATTCTGATTCCTCTCCTGTCTCTTATGTAACACTTCCTGATTCAATCAGATTGCTTGAAATCTTATTTTCTAAGGTTCCATCTGAAGGTTCCATATTATATTTCTATCTGATCACAATAGGACTCCAAGTGGCAACAATTAAAAAATGATACCAATAAGAAAAACATCAAGTTGGCTAATCATAATCTCTTCAAAACTGTAATATAACCACATGAAGAGGTTCATTGCCATTGCAGAGACTACTCAGAATAACTCACTTCTAGGCTGTTCTAACTTCTCAGTTGATACCATAATATAGTACCTACCTTAGGCTTTCTTAACCAGGGTTTTGTGAAATCTTGGGGTTTCTTGAAGACCCTGTAAGGGTTTCTTTAATGGGTGGGAGTTAATTTTTTAATATATTTTTAAAATCTGTTAAACATTTATTGGGTGATATGACCATATATGGTCATGTAAGTGACAAATGAACAATTATGGGCCTGGAGGGAGTGGGAAGGGGAGGGGCCCTGGGTGGGCATGTCCACAGCTATGCTTCCCAACCTTATTCTGTATGACTGTGCCACTTCTGGGGTTTCTTGGAGCCTGAAAACAGCTTTACCCTCTGAATAAGTCCCACTCTAAATGGCAAGCCAGAATCCAAACCTGGGGGAAGAGGTAAATGGAAGGCACCAACCAAGCCATACCTGCCTTGAGTATTCTCCCACTGTCCATCAGCAACATAACATCAGCATTTTCTAAAAACTCCGTTCTGTGAGTGCAAAGAATCCTAGTCTTGTTTCTAAGAATTCCTAGAATGCACTTCTGCATAAGGTGATTGGCTACATCTGCATCGACAGCTGCCAGTGGGTCATCAAGAAGGTATATGTCCTTTTCCTAAAGAAAACCATTATACAGATGTAGCCAGTACTGCCAAAGATGGGAAGAAATTAACAGAAAAACGTCCCTTTTCTTTCCAGCTCTAATTGTTCTCAAGAGCTGGACCCAATGACTTTTCAGGAAGACCCTTGGAGGAGGTCTTCTGATCTTTCAGTTTCATTTCAGTATTTTGTCTTCTTCTCCTGCTCATCCAGTTATTTATTTACCTGGTACACAGCTCTGGCAAGTGCAATTCGTGCTTTCTGTCCACCGCTGAGAGTCACACCACTCTCACCTACCTCTGTCTGATCGCCTGCAGGTAAGATCTAAAAGTTAAATGGACAAAAAAAATTATTGCAAGTGTTTCATTCTGTCTTAATGTCTTCTTAATAAGAACTTTGTTTGTACACAGTGTACCCTATCCAGAACTGCACAGAAACAAGAGATGGGGAAATGGGAACCAGGGCTCCCAAGCGTTCCCCAATTGTCATGCCAGTCACCATGGACACTACTAAATGTCTGCCAAGAAGGACTACGCATTGTCCATCATTGCTAAGAGTCAGAACATGCACTAGTTCTGGATTTTTTCCAAATCCATGAAAGGGAGGGAAACAAACATCACCCCACTGAGTAGCAGTTGGAGGCACTATTGTCACAGTGCTTAGGTGGGGAATGTGAGATGATGACTGGTCACAAGATAATGCTATAAGCTTGAACCAAAAAGAGTTTTTGCCCCCAACTTTGCTTAAGTTTTAGTCCTAAAGCAGAATGAACAGACTGCAAAAGAGGTGTCTCTCCCTCATAAATCACAATCCCCACCAACAATACAATAGTGTGGTTAATAATAAGGCCTCGCCAAAAGAAAGTTATCTGTGCTTAAAGCCTCCATCTGTCAGTGAGGCAGGTTACTCGATGTAAACAGGGTCTTAAACACAATGGGTTTTCTTAGCGAACCAAGGACAAATTGATCTATACAGGGTGGGTGAGGACCACTCCTAACTGTAGAAGATGCACCTGCCTTGATTACTATGTTTACTGTACTCTGCAGGGGCCATGGCTTAGTCATACAACACATGCTTTGCATGTAGAATGTCCCATGTTCAATCCTGGCATCTTCAGTTAAAAAGATCAGGTAAGCAGATGATGTGAAAACCTCAATCTGAGACTCTGGAGAACTGTTCCCCCTCAGAATAGACAACACTGGCCTTGACAGACCAGCAATGGATTCAGTATAAGGCAGCTTCAGGAGTTCTTGTGCTCCTTTCCTACAGTCAGGAGTGGTCCCCCTCAACTACACTGTGTGTATTCACTGAAAATAATATTTTCATTGTAGGGCTCTTACATTCAAGTCATCAGACAGAGCACAGGCTTCCACTACTTCTTGGTAAAATCTGGCATCGTATTCTTTCCCAAAGAGAATGTTTTCACGGATGCTAGTAAACTGGATCCAGGGCTCCTGTGTGGCTAAGCCAAATCCTCTTTCCAGATCCCCAATGTATACCAGCTCACCTTGACTGCATGAATCCAGTAGACAAGCATCAGGAGATGGACCCACCAAAAAAAAAAGTGAATTTATTTATTCAGAGTATACTTGGGAAATCAAACCTAACCAGTACTGAAGTTATACAAAGGCTGGTGCTGAACTTCCATGTCACAAGTCACACTATCTGACCAAGCATTCATGTCTCTAAACCTCACCAACGTGGAGAAAAGAACATTCTGTAAATACCTGGAAGGACTGGAGTGGATCCTATCTCTACCCCATCACTCCACTGAGCAATGATTGAATGTTCCTCCAGTCTCACAATCCTTTTTCCTCCCACAAGTGATTTAAGTTGGAGGAAAGGTCCCGTAGGCTGGAGAAAAGCTCCTTGAATGATAGCTGGACCCACCTTACTACCTTACCACTTATTTATAAGTCATCCCCCAAAAAAGCTCGGGAGGCTCATATGTGCCTCTATTTTATCTTCATAATTACTCTGTGAGGTAAGTTAGGCTGAGAGAAAGTGACTGGCCAAGAGTCATCCAATGCACATTATGGTTAAATAGTTTTGAAGTAAAGTTGCCAAAAGCCTGGAGAGAAAAAAGTGCCCCTGTAACAGAGGCTCAATGGGATATTATTGACCAGATGTTGTTCACCTCCATGCCAGAAGAGCTTCACCTGCCTATTTCTACATATTAAGCCTATATTAAAGTGACAAGATATATTTTCTCTCTAGGCAGCTGGCAATCCGAATTTGAACCCAGGTCTTCCTGGCCCTAATCCAAAACAGAAGCCACCATACAATACTGGCTCTCTGCTCTTCTTCATCCCTAGCAATAAAGACAGGTTCCAAGGATGAAATCTGGTGAACCCTAATTAAAATTAGACCTAAAATCTAGCCAATGGAATCATGAGAAAAAAGAGGTGTTATTTACCTGCTGAGTTCTCCAGTGATAGCTGCAAGCAAAGTGCTCTTCCCACATCCAACCTTCCCAGCAACTCCCACGAGCTGGCCCTGTGGAATGGAAGAAGGACCAGCACCTTCACTGTTGAATCCTGAGTTTTACTATTCATTCAGAATCTTTCTCTCCTCACAACTTTCTACGTGAAGTGACTTGGTTAACGATTTCCCCCATACTGCTCACCTTTGCCACTGTAAGATTCTCAATGAAGAGTTGCAAACTTCCTCTCGGCCCATGTTGTTCAGCACCATCCTTGCTTGATGGTGACCATGAAAAGGTGGAATGGTGCATTTCTAGGGCAGAAGATGGGTCAGAAGGGCCAGCTGCAAAGGAAGATAAAGGTGGCAGAGCTACCGTTAAGCTCGCCAAAGGCCAAGGAGTGCATTTGGGATTTGTGAGTGGTACATCATGCTTCTTGGGTCAATCAGACAGATCCAACAGTAGTCTCCAAAAACAGGCTATGCAGATGGCACTGAGTTCAAGCTCATCTCAGCTACAGTACAAAGAACAATTTTGTAGTCATTTCAACCTTCTATTCCCCTCAGCTGGGGTCAATAAGCTCAGGTTTTACGAACACTTAGGAGTAATGCCCACAGCAATCCTGTGGCTCTGTCTCTCAAAGGTGAACACAACAAAAAAGAACAGTTGAGAGAGATGAGAATGGTGAAGTAAAAGATGGAGAACAGAGAGCTGCCATCCCAGGCAAAGTGAGCAGAAGGCCCTGCTGCCAAGGTGGCTGTCTACAAACCTAGGACTTGTATTTATGTGGTATAGTTAAGTGCCACACTCTCCAAAGCATCTTTGGGGTAGTTTCCATGTAATGTCAAGCCAAAAATACAGAACATTAAACCAAAGCCACAATAAGGCAGCACTAAAATGACTTAAAATGCTGTTTAATGAAATTGTAAGAATTGCAGTTAAATATCATAAAGCAACATTTTTAAAAGGCACAACAAGACAGAGCACCCTGTTGCTGTTTTCACAGCTCAGATTTATGAACTCAGAATAGTTCTGTCCCTATTCTGCCTATCCATTCTGTTTCCTATGACTCCCATACCTCTGCTGTAGTAAGCATCCAAATCCTGGTCACTGAGCTCAAGGAAATGCTGAATTCGATCCAGAGACACTTTGGCTTCCAAGATCCCATTCAGCACCCAGGGGAAATTATTGAGAGGAAGAATGAGCATCCCAACAAGTGCCAAGGCTGTGAAGACCTGTGGTTGAGGCAGAAGGACTCGTGGGAGTTGGCACAGAAATTTCAAGCTAATAGACAAAGCAGCATTTTAGCACAAAGAAGATCTTAACTGGAGATAGTCTTAAAGGTGAGGCCAGCATTTGTGACTTGAAACAGCCAGCACAAATCTTTCAATACAGGGATGATCCACCCCAGCTCTTAAAGGGCGCCCGTACAGAGTGCATTGCAATGAACCTAACCTGGATTTGATCAGAGCATGGATAACCGCAACCAGACCACACTACTTCACAGAATAGTAGTAGCTAGATTATCAGCTGCAGCTGATTAGAACATGCAATGTGTTGTGGAGGTAACCTGAGCTTCCAACTACAGTCAGGATCCAGCAGCAGTCTATTCTTCTGGGGCAACACAGTCCCCTACAGCATTTGAAGTGGCCCAGGTTTGAGAGCTGGTGTGCGGACAGACAGTTGTGCCCCTTTTTGCCCCAGATTGGCCACATCAGGTACCTGACTCTCCTAGAGCTCTCGGCAGGGCAGAGGATTCCCTTCCCCTGCAGTCCGGACCTTCTGCCCTTCCTCTCTCCACCGGTGTTCAACCTGGGGAGGCTCCAATTAGTATGAGTTCCTACTCCCATGAGGTGAAGGAAGTTCTGTTACATTCAAGACGAGCCTCTACTAGGTATTCCTATAATTTGAAGTGGTCCAGGTTTGAGACCTGGTGTGCGGACAGACAGTTGTGCCCCTTTTCCTGTACACTTCCACAGGTGTTTGATTATCTTTTAAGCCTTTCAAAGGATGGTTTGCTAGTTTCATCCATCCAAACTCACCTGGCAGCCTTGTCTGCATTTCATGAGGAGGTTCAGGGTAGATCCCTGTTCTCTCATAAGTTTTCCCAGCATTTTGTCAAGGGATTAACAAATCTGTTTCCCCCGTCTCCTAAAATTACCCCTCAGTGGTCCCTTTCATTGGTTCTGGCAGCTCTGATGCGCCCTCCCTTTGAGCCTTTGGGGACAGTTCCTTTGGGTCTGCTCTCCATGAAAACAGTGTTCTTACTTGCCATTACTTCAGCAAGGCGAGTGAGTGAGGTTGGTGCACTTGGGTAGACCCCCCTTTTTGCAAATTTTTCCTACCGCCCCTTTCAAAGCCCATTTTTAAAATGGGCTTTGATACTAGTAATACTATCATTCAGTGGGACCCACTACATCTGATGGGTAGTAGATTCAGGGCAGACAAAAAGAAGTACAGCTTTATTCGGTGGGTGGAATTCATTGTCAGTGGATGTAGTGAGAAGTGTAGGTGAGCGTAAAAGGAAACAGATAGAGAGGATACCAGTCATGATGACTAAATGGAACCACTACATTCAGAGGCAGTAAACTTCTGAAGACTAGTACTCTGTATCTATTGGAGGGAGGCAGCTATGGTCCCCATGTCTTTTGTATTGAGGCCAGGTTGTTATCCAGATCAAATGGATTTCTGGTCTGATCCAGAAAGGCTTACGGCTCCAGAAGCATTTGAAATAAATACAGATAGCTCTATAGAATGATATGCTGTTAGTCCTCTTTTCCAAAAAATATGCACCTTTCATAGCAAGGATACCCCAATTATGTGTTCAGAACAATGCAAAGTATTTCATACATAGATTCCTTTCCAGAGTAGAGTATACTATTGGCTATGGAGTCAACGAACAAGAAAGTGGGTGGGACTAGAGCAAAATAGGGACCTGGCGCCAAATGAAATGATGTAGAAGGATAGTTAGTCATGTAGGGCAGTGGTGGGCGCTGGCAGGAGGTGCGGGTGCAAATGCAAAGGGGGGAAGTGCGAGCACCAAAGGGCAGATGCTGCAACTCTGTGCCTGTGCATTGGTGCCCGCGCCTCCTCCCCCTCAGTGCGGCACTCACCAGTGTGTGCAAATGCACAGGCGCGGAGCACCGGCACCCACTGGCATGCCGGTACCGAGGGCCTCACGGCCTGGGTGTTGGAGAACATGGGTGTAGGGCATAGAGGTGTTAATTTCCGGCTTCTGAAATCCTACTGTTTCTTAGAATATGAATAAGAGCAGATAAACTGAGAATGAGAATATGTCAGAATCACAAGAGCTAGAAATGTCTTTTATATGCAAAGGAGAAATCTTATATTTCGAGATGGTCAGATTTTGTCCTATATATCATATTGCATACCTGGAGAATGAAGCCATGCTTACGCTCAAGCTAGCCACTAGACTAATTTTTTGTAGCAGCTGCATTCAATTTCTTGTGGCAGCTGCATCCACCATATGAGTTAAGTGATGGGTTTCACTGTTTGAGAGAAAAGAATCCTTTCAAAAAATTATTTTGCTTGTTTGGAATGACTGTACACTCTGAAATACAAGGGCATTTCAAAAAGTAACCACAATTTCCAAAATATCATACTGGAAGCCATTTTTCAAATGCTTTCTGAAGTATCTTAAGGTGCAACCAAAGTAGAAGTGTCTGGGAACAGCCACATCTCCTACCTTGGTAGCAGAGAGCTGGTGTCCCAGCAGAACGTATGTGATGAAGATGAGAATGGAGACAACCACAGGTAGTGCTGCCCAGAGGTAAACACACACAGCATCCAAGTACTTGATAGCACGCAGGCTCTTCAGCTCTTTGCCTCGGCAACCATGCACTCTAGTCCCAAAATGCTTCTCCCAGGTATAAAACTTGATCACTCGCATGCCACACAAGAACTCTGTCATCAACTGTGAACAGAAGGTACAACATAAGAGACAAAGGCGTCTTTCTCTTAACATAAACTCCAAAGTTGTCAGCCTATAGATTACATGCTAGAGAGAGAAATTACGTACCCTTCTTGTATGATGCCATATAAGTGTGCACAACAATGTCTGGTACATTTCTATTAAATTGCTGTAGCCACAGGTCCTCGCCCAGGAGCTCCCAAATCGATGGTATTCAAATTCTCCAAAGAATCCAGCTAGGTTTTCAAACAGACCATGCTCGTATCCTAGCAAAACTGGGACCCTCAGTCCCTTGCACTCTGCGAATACTTAACTGGACCCTTGCGCTCTATAGGTACTAATTTGTTGGTGGTGTCTGGCTCTTGAGAGGTTCGCCTAGCCCTAGCCCTGACCTGGTGGAATGAGCTTCCAGAGGAGCTGAGGACCCTGTAGGAACTGTTGTGGTTCCACAGGACCTGTAAGATGGAGCTCTTCCACCAGGTCTTCATTTGAGGCCAAGGCATGGAAGATGTGAGGGGGCCCCTCTAAACCAGACAGTTACCGGATTGATGGTACCCCTGGATTCTGCCCTGAGGCACTAGATGGGGATTGCTGGACAATAGCGTGAGGAGGTTGGGGCTCATTTTTCTTGCTGCCAGATTTTTAATTTTGTAATGGGGAGTATGGACGGTTTCAACTTTATATGTCAGGTTTTATTTTTTCTGTAAGCCGCCCTGAGCTGGCTTGCCGTGAGCAGTGGGGAATAAATCTAACAAATAAATAATTTTTAAAAATTAGATGTTGGGGCAAGTGAGAAGTTGGAGGTCTAGCGGTGAGAGTCCATAGCTGATTCCAGGCTTACAAGGAGGTGATTGGATACAGGCAAGGGTGATTGGATGCAGTCCAGAGCACTCATGCCTGATGGTTTAGTGTGCTATGTCTCTTGTAGAAGGCTATAAGGACCACCTGTTCCTCTACATCGCCCAGAGGGCATTCATGTTGAGCAACAAAATATCTGCTTGGGGTCCCCAGCCTTAAAGATGTAAAACTGGTCTGAACTAGGGCGAAGACTTTTTTGGCCCTGGTCTTTACAGAATTCTCTACCTAGTGAGACCAGGGCCTTGTGGGATTTAAAACAGTTCCACAGGGCCTGTAAGACTGAGCTGTTCTGCCAGGCCTACTGCTGAGGCCAGGAAAATGACTTCTGACATGCTGGCCTTCCTACCTGTGAATCCATCCAATCCACTAAGCACCGGTTGGCCTCCCTCTGTAAATGTACATATTGAGAAGAATACGGAGCTTTTAAATTGTTTTTAAAACCCAATTTGCCTGATTAATACTATTTATTATAAATGTAATTTTTATTGGACTGCTTTTAAACTTCTTGTGAGCTGCCCTGAGCCTGTCAGGGAAGGGCAGCATACAGAAATAATTATTATAGGCCTGTTTTTGTTTCTGTTGTGCAGTATTGTGTTGGTTGACCAGTACTACTACCTCATTACAAAGAGGCAAATCACACAGACTCCATTACATGAGTTTCTCACAAATACCTAAAAAACTCAACATAGCTATTCCAGGAAAAATCAACAGCAAGGCACAGCAGTGAGCTTTGGAAATGCCCCAGCCTTACCTTGACACGTGTGTCCTTGTGCTTCAACATCTCCTTGTTGTTCTCCATGATCCGATTTGCAACAACTTTGTTAATGGGAACAAGCAGCAGAGCCAGAGCCAGCCCTCCCAAAAAGGCTACGCCTACCTGCTGGTACAGGAGGTAGAGAGTGATGGCAAACTGGAAAGGAAGACTCCACAGCTCATGGAAACTGAGGCAGAAATTGACCAAGCGATCAGTGTCAGTGCTCATAAAGTTGACAATCTCCCCCGTGGTGAAGCTAGCCAGGCTACTGCCACTCACCCTGATCGCTTTCTGGTAGATAGCAGAGATAGCGGCTGTGCGCACCATCAGCATCACTTTGTTTACCTCATAACTGAACTGATTCCTCATGATGGCACCCAGGAATGAACCAGCAAAGAGTCCGAGTGCATATAGCACCCCATGGCTAAGAGGTTCTTGGCGCGATTCCATAAAACTCACCAGCAGGTTTAGGAGCAGGGGACCCGAGAATCCCAGCAGACTGCCGGCCAGCTTGAGAAGGCCTAAAGAATAATAGCGCAGCCCAAATGCTGCATGCAGGACTGACTGGAGACTCACATGCTTTTGAATATTATGATGATGCTCTGGAGAAGGGAATCCACAGCTTTCGGCAAATAATCGGTTCGTGGAGGATGTAGTCTCTTCAGCATCTTGTTTGAAAGCTGCCTTTTTCTGCCAGCAAGAGTAGAAGCATTCACAGACTCTGACAGCCTGGAGCTGTCGAGGTAGCTGAAAGATTTCCTGAGGCCGATTTAACATCCATTGATAGCCACGCTTCATAAGAGGATTCATCCAAGCATAGGAGAAACGGGAGAGCCAGCTCTCCCCATCCTCTGCCACTCCTTGCCATGTGGGTACAGAAATCCCTGAGTCTGTCGTAAGAGGCTCATGTTGCCAAGAATCATTGATACAGATAAAGTCACGCCGACTAGAAATGGGTATAATGTATCCAATTATGTAGAAAACCAGTGTGGTCAACTGCAGGCAGAGGATGGACACTCTGAAGACAGTGCTAGGCTGGAGGTACTCAACACCCATCTCAGTCTGGCAGCGCCACACTAGAGTGATAATGAGGGAGGGAATCGGAAACAAGGCAAGAATCAGTAGTGTTGCAGGGCCGCGACTGAAACTATGTGGAGATTTGTGGAGAGCAAGTAGTGCCTGGCTATGAGTAAGCCACGCCAGTGCGGCTATGCCACTTGCCAGTACTTCTAGGTACAAGGAATCCAGTTCTCGTTGCCATAGGACTACTGGAATGATGTCAAGGATAGATAAGCCAGCAAGAATAAAAGAAGCACCAATCCTGCATCTCCAACCAGGTCTGCGAACATTCCCAGAATCCAAAGACCTAGTAAAGACAGAACAGCATGCTTTAGAGTCATCCCTCCTCCTGATATCCTTTCACCAGTTATTCTTGCAAATAGAAAAAAGTATTGTAGGGAAAGTATCTTCATGAAGCCTTCTCAGGGGGATATCACTTCAGATTCTCCCTATAAGCACCATCCTCCCCCTATTTTCTTAATTAGACTTGGTGCAGCCTTTTTCTTCTTTCACCAGTTAGTCTTGGACATCAGTAAGTCTCATCTCCCAGTCTGTTAATTTTTGGAGTATATGCAAAGATTACCATACTGTTTCAGGACACAGCTGAAATATTTGGTGCATCTGCAATTAATGCTGAAGAAAAATTAGACTCTGCAAACATTCATGCTTACATTTATTCCTATAACCTATCAAAGAACAGTTCTGTGCAACAAAATCTTACATGTGTTTCAATGGGGCTTAGTCATGAGTAAATGGCTTTAGGATTACCACCTTAATATTCCTCAGCAGTTAGAAAACAGTACAGATGCACTGGGACAACAGTGGCAATAATAAATCAAAGAAAAGTCGTCTCTCTTCAATTTCAAACTGCTAGGACTAACTAAGGAATATTTCAAGAAGGGTGTAGTTATTTCGCAATATACATTATGGCCCACAAATGCAACCTCACTTAAACCATATGGGATATTCATATCACAGATTCTGTGATAAAAACTCAGTATTAATATATATATGCCTGTAGGTGGGAGATAGCTCATGTCTCTGTACTGTCATGAATACCTTGGTGTTCCAATATAGCAGGCACTGACTACAGCTAGGATTGCATGAGGAAAAACATTTAGAATCAGCTGGTTGAAACAATGCCCAACATTGCCATGTTCCCAGACAGGAAGTGGATCTATCCGACTGCTTGAGCACAGGTTAGTCAAAAAGTCCTCCATCCTCCTCTAGGGCCAAGGGAAACGGCTACAAGTTCCTAAGGAAAAACAAAAACAAGAAATTGGGCATTGAAAAAAAACAGTCTGCCCCAGTCTGAAAATTCTTTGAATGAAGAATAAAACCGTTTTGAACACTCTATTTCCTTCTGACTTATAGAAAAGTACTGCAAATGGAAATGCAAAACAGCAAAATGCATCTATCATCAACATTTTTCTGCTGTCCCCCAAAAAAGTTTCTACATTAATTCAGAACTCATTTCATCAACAAAATCCTTTATGTAATCACTTCCTGAAAAGAGTGGAAAGGAAGCATATTATTTCATAATAAAAAGAGAAGTATCAGCTTTTACCTCCTCTCCTTTTTTGTTTTAGGGGGTTAAACTGCTGTCCATCTGAAAGCTATGCTAGTAGGCTTTGGCTGTAATTCTGAGAACTAAAAATACTGAAAGCCAATAATAAGTTTCATATATTGAGGATCCACATGAAAAGGAGTCTAATAACAGTGACAGAATTTACAATGAGAGACATTCCCTTATATTGAATGTTAAGGAACTGGTACTCTGAGATTGGCTTGCTCTTGGACAAGGTTTAGAGACTGCTATGCAAGATGTTTTAGTTGCTGTTCCTACCGAAGTTGTTTCAAGCCTTTCTTCACTCAGTTCATTATATTTATGGACACATATCTCAGTACTATAACTGGTCCATCTAAGGCAGTGGTACCTTTTCTGACTGGCAGGAGCTCTATAAAGTGCCCAGCAGAGAAATCTCTTTCCCATTCTCTGTAACAAGAAAGCCCTTATCTGGAGATGCTAGGGACTGAAACCAGGATCCCCTACAACACATACTTGTAACCACAGCAGGGAAGCCACTTGAATTGCTCTACATGGGGGTTGTTTCAATAGGAAATTTGTATGCAGCAGCTGTGAATGGGAATCAGGTTGTTTTTTTTTACTATGCTTCTATAAAAATATTCTGAAGGGCATAGTAGCCCGGGGAAAAACAAACTCTTCTGCACAGAGAACAATTGTACATCAATGGCTCGTTAGAGATAGCATTTATCCAAGGAAAATAATTTAAAGCAGCTTCCATGTGGCCACATCTTAAAGGCCTGGCATATGCACACATCAAAATGTAGCAAAAACATGAGCTGTACCACTTCAGAAGGCAAAAGAGAATAATTTTTAATGCACTTTGATTTTAAAACTCTCAATGTAGTTCTGCCCTTGCTGTGGTAACATCTCCTTGCTAGTTTTTTCCTCTGTGTCTGCTGAATTCCACAAAAATATCCTCCTCTCAGTAGTAGGAGAAGTAATGTTGGCAACCACTATCCAGGGCACTTTCGGTGGTGCCAGACCAAAACATTTCTATTCATCCAGGATTTTAACCAAGGAGTTGATTTTAAACACTATTTTAGTCTGGAAAGCTGGCAGTCACCTGTTATAGTCTATGTTTTTACGCTGGGCTGGACTTTTTAATGCTAGATTTTAATTAATAATGTTTAATATTTGTAATTCTTTTTATTTTGTAAGCCACCTCGACAGGTTGCTGGAGAGGCAGCATTTATTATTTACTAGCCAGTAAAAAGAAATTTACAACTGAAAATTTATTTGTTAAATTTTTAGGCCACCCTTTCTAACAATAGTTTTGGGGCACAGAACAACATTTTAAAACCCCATACGTTAAATTTAAAAAAGAAAGGTTAGTTAAACAAATCAGTTTAAAAACATTCTCCGTCACAGTTTACCTTCCCAGGAATGGAAGGGGGGGGGGAAGTAAGGAATGAGGGGGCACATTCTGATGCCAATGAAATTAAAATTAAAATTAAATTAAAAATTCCCTTCAAAGTTAAGGCGCCGGTGCTCGTGCGCACTGCCTGTCCCCTTCCTCCGCCTTCTCTCCCACATAGACCCGCCGAGGTCTAAAAATTAAATAATAATAATAATAATAATAATAATAATAATAATAATAATAATAATAATAATAATAATAATAATAATAATAATAATAATGAGAGCTGGCCTTGGCCTCAACCATATGCTTGGTCAAAGAGCATTCTTTGCAGACCCCTCAGAATTTTGACAGCTCCGAAAGGGCCTGGATCTCTGCTGGCAGCTCATTCCCCAGGCTGAAGCCAGGGTCGAAAAGGCCCTGGCTCTGGTTGAGGCCAAGTGTACTTCTCTGGGGCCAGGGACCACCAGCAGATTGCATTATGTGAGTGAAGTGCTCTTTGGGCGATATACTTGAAGAGGCAGTTCCTCAGATATGCAAGTCCTGGCCTGCATAAGGCCTTGAAGCTTAAAACTAACACCTTAAACCTGCTCTGGAATTCAACTGGCAGCCAGTGCAGCTGCTACAGGACAGGTTGTATGTGAGATTTCCACAGGGTCCTTGTAAGGACCTAGGCAGCCACATTCTGGACCAGTTGTAATTTCCGGATCAGGGTTAAGGTAGACCCACATAGAATGAGCCACAGTAATTTAGCCTGGAGGTGACCGTCACATGAATCATTATAGAAATAAGCTGAAAAATATGTGAATCTGCCAACATACAAAAAAATCCTGACAATATATTTGCATGCATGCACACATGCATTTTGTTCAAGTTTTTCCCCCAAACAAAACATTTGATGGTTTTCTCAAGTGTTTACTATCATAATCTGCCCAGGCTTGATATTTCCAGCCACTGCTTTCCTGAATCGTTATTGTGCTTAGATTCAAGTGGGTAGCCCTATTGGTTTGAACAGGACAAAAATTGAGTTGTGGGACCTTAAGACCAACAAAATTTAATTCAAGGTATAAGTTTTTGTGTGCGTGTATCCGAGGAAGTGTGCTTGCTTGTGAAAATGTATATGTTGAATAAAGCTTTGTTGGTCTTAAAGGTGCCACGACTCAATTTTTGATATATTATTGTGCTTGTTCACATTTGAGTGTAGCACAGAACCATTTCAGACTATGCCTCTTACATTTCACATCTTTCTGAACAGACATTTTAAGTCTCCCTCCTGCAACCCATGTATATTTACATATAAATTAGATGCCTACTAAGTCCTGTTTTCCTTCCATACTATTGAGGCTCAGCCTGGAGAAAACACTTCTTTCTCCCAATTTGAGGTGGGGGTGCTGTGGTCTCTAGTGACAGAAACATGTCTGCACTTTCATGGTAGCATCCTCTGACAGAGCAGACTCTAGCCCATGCTGGAACATAATCTTGTTAAAGTCACTAGGCTTTCTGTTTGTCTTTTCCCCCGGTTCCAGACCCTGACAGCAAAAATCACACTATAAAGACTCAACCGAAACGATATCCTAAAATGATCCGGAAATATCCGTCGCCTTGCCATCATCTCCGCTCTTCTCAGTGTTCACCCAACGGGAAACTAGGGTGAAGCCATGGACGAAGGCATTCCCAATATAAGGCTGAAAGCAGCGGCTGCCTTCAAAGTTAAGGCGCCGGCGCTCGTGCGCACTGCCTGTCCCCTTCCTCCGCCTTCTCTCCCACATAGACCCGCCGAGGCTTCTCTTCCCGTGCGGAGCCTGTGGAGTCTCACCACAAGGAGGCAGGCGGAGAAGATACAAAGGGGACGGGGCGGAAAAGGGCCCTTGGCGTTTGCCTCGCTCCTCCTCGAGAGGGAATTTCCTCTGAGCCCACATCACCCGTTCATCGCTCTCCCTCCGAGGAACGGGCGCACCACACCGGGTTCTTGGCTTCCGGGCCAGAAACATCTTCCTTTCCCGCTAGCGGCCGCTGCTGTCAGGGAAGACCGTTTACAGCCGCTTTGTGTGCCGGAATAAGGATCGGTTGGCTTGCAGGAATGAACCCATTAATGATTTCACGCTATTTATTGATTGATTTTATTACTGACATTGATAGACCGCCCCTATCGAGCCTGTTGTCTCGGGGCGGTTTCCAGTCATTCATACAAATACAATTATATTATCCCCAACTGAGAGGCACAAGGTTCCTGAGAAGCACAAGGAGGGGAGGAGGGCAGGATGCTGTTCCCGTTGGCTGCAGAGGAAAGGACGCACAGTAATGGGTTTAAACTACAAGTACAACGATATAGGCTAGATATCAGGGGGGAAAATATCACAGTCAGAGTAGTTCATAGAATCATAGAGTTGGAAGGGGCCATACAGGCCATCTAGTCCAACCCCCTGCTCAACACAGGATCAGCCCTAAGCATCCTAAAGCATCCAAGAAAAGTGTACCCAGCCTTTGCTGGAAGACTGCCAGTGAGGGGGAGCTCACCACCTCCTTAGGCAGCCTATTCCACTGCTGAACTACTCTGATTGTGAAAAAAAATTTCCTCATATCTAGCCTGTATCGTTGTACTTGAAATTTAAACCCATTACTGCATGTCCTCTCCTCTGCAGCCAACAGAAACAGCATCCTGCCCTCCTCCAACCTTTCAAATACTTAAAGAGGGCTATCATGTCCCCTCTCAACCTACTTTTCTCCAGGCTGAACATTCCCAAGTCCTTCAACCTATCTTCATAGGGCTTGGTCCCTTGGCCCCAGATCATCCTCGTCGCTCTCCTCTGTACCCTTTCAATTTTATCTACGTCCCTCTTGAAGTGAGACCTCCAGAACTGCACACAGTACTCCAGGTGTGGTCTGACCAGTGCCGTATACAATGGGACTATGACATCTTGTGGAATAGTTCAGCAGTGGAATAGGCTGCCTAAGGAGGTGGTGAGCTCCCCCTCACTGGCAGTCTTCAAGCAAAGGCTGGATACACACTTTTCTTGGATGCTTTAGGATGCTTTGGGCTTATCCTGCGTTGAGCGGGGGGTTGGACTAGATGGCCTGTATGGCCCCTTCCAACTCTATGATTCTATGATTCTAAGGTTGTTTGGAAGTAGACTTCTCTGGCCTTTATGATAATACGGCCTTGAGAATGGACAAGGATGTCTTCTGTGCTCCCCAAAGTCGACGTTCTCAAGAGACCGAAAAAGTTTTATTCAATTAAATATTAAATAAAACTTTGCTGGTCTTAAAGGTGACACTGGACTCAAACTTTGTTCTGTTTCAGACCAAAACAATCTAAGAAAATTTGTTTTTATGCCCCTCTTTTCACTATCTGAAAAAGTCCCAAAGCTGCTTACAAACACCTTCCCCTTACCTACCTACAACAGACCTCCTATGAGGTAGGTGGGGCTGAGAGAGCTCTAAGAGAACTGTAACTAGCCCAATATCAAAGAATTCAACACTGCATTCCCCGCCAAGTGGGAATCTTATGCCACCTGTCTGAGCTTTTCCTGGCAGCCAACAGCATTGCAGGGGCTGAAAAGAAGTGCAACGCATTCTTGAGCATCTGAGGGGCAGCTATATTTGAGCTAGCCCAGAACATGATGGCCCACACCAGAATCAAGACGGTGACCTATGATGAAATCATAGAGTCGCTAATGTAGCACTTCACACCCCAGATGGCCAAGGTCGCCCATAGCCATTTGTTCTACATGAGGAACCAGCAAGAATGTGAATCAGTGTCAGAGTTTGTGGCAGTACTGCATCAGCTACTGCACCTGGGTCTCAGCAGTGGTCACGAGTCCAGTGTCTTATCAGGTGAAGTCTTCAGATGGCTGCACCTTATGTCAAAATGTAGTGAACAAGATGTAGTGGCATGTGTCAGGCATTGAGGACTCTAGGCCAGCTTCTCCTGAACCAGAGATCCCAGAGCCTCTGGCTCCAGTAACTCCATCTGCTACCCTGAGCGTAGACATCCTGGAAGTGGTGGAACAAGTTGCAATGCCAAGGCTGCCACTCAGGCCCCAGCAACCCTGACTCCTTCGGAACTGTGCCATTCTCAATGGACTTGGGAGAGGCACCACTACCTGCAGGACTTTATCTGGGTGGAAACATACTTAAGGGGGGTATGTGCTGTCTATGCGCTAGAATAAGGAATGCATAATTATAATTGGCTAGCATGTAGAATCCAGCTGGCTATTGGTTGTTATAGTTGTCCAATCAGGGGGCTCCACTTAGGGCCAATCACAGGCTTTGGCAGGAACCTCTTAACTGGATATAAGTTAGTGCGGTGGGCTGTTCGATAGTTCAGTTGTCTGCAATCAATAAAGAGCTAATGTTTAGCACATGAGCAACTCCACTCCTTATTGAACCCACTATTCAATACTTCTAATCAGTTTTCCATTCACTAAATTTGAAGGTATCTTTTTATCCATATGGTTCTTTCCCTTCATTTTGGGGTTTACACTGTAGAAAACCTGAGACAGTGTATATTGCAGATGTTACAAAGTCTAAAGGTGAGAGATATAGGGAGATTGAAAGCTGTTGAAAAGGGACCTGTATATACGGCATTTGAGGGAGGGGGAGGGGGGTTGGAACCTTAGCCTACCATTTTCCCTTTCCCAAAAAGGAGCAGCAAAACCAGTTTGTGGTCAGGAGTGTAAAAATCAGGAAGACTAGAATGCATTCTCATTATTCCTCAATGGGGGAAATAACATGTCCCAGTAAAGCATGAAAAAGTAACATATACTTACACAAGATATTTACTGTGTTATAGGAACCGAGATACAAGAAATCCAGGCTGGTGGCTGAACACTCTAGGAAGTTCACCAGTAAATGCTGAACTTTGTCTTGGAGTATTTCAGTATTTGAATAGTGAAGACTTCTTTCACATTAAGACTTTGATCTGCCCTTATCTTGTTTTGCTAGATTATGTAAGATAAAGAGAACCTTCCAATGAGGATCAACCTTCCTGAATAAGAATAAAGTTTGCTTGCATGCATGCTTCATCAGAAGCATGTTGGTCTTAAAGGTTCCATTGAACTTAAACTTTGTTCTATTGCTTCAGACCAACCCACCTAATCTATCCTCCTGTATAAGGAACCTCACTCTAAGCATGCTTACTCAAAAGTAGGGATTTACTTCCATTTATTTGATGGAATGTCTTTTTTGAAGTTCTTTGGAAGACATCTCCATTGGTTAATTCCACAAGGAGGGGTCATCTCTTGTGGGGATAGCCAGTCTTGTTTGTTAGTTCTCATGGTTTCTACTTATATATTATGATTTTTAAAATTATCATTGGAACCTGCTCTGAGTCCAGTTTCTCAGAAAGATTCGCTATATATTATCTAAAACAATTCCTTAAACAAACTTATTCCAAGCTATGGCATGCCGAAGTTGCATCTCCTCTTTAGAGGTTCTCCTCTAAATTTCCCTTTGTGCATCAATTCGTTGGGAGGCTTGGGAAATTTCTGGAGCTTTAAGAGTGTTTTCTGGAGAAGACAGCATTTAGGCAGCAGAGGGATCTAATGTCACAGAGCAGCCATTTCAGTCAAAGAAACTGGTCTCTGTACACCGGAGATCAGTTGAAGAAGAAAAGAGCAAGAGTCCAGTAGAGCCTTAAAGACTAGCAAGATTTGTCGCCGCTCACTTCTTCAGTTACAATTACCAGGAGATGTCCAGGCCCACTCAGACGTCGCCACCTCAACTAGTCAAGAACAATCGAACAACAGCGAGCCAGCCCGTCGAGGCCGCTTCTTCCGTCCAGTTCCGCCTCCCGCCACGCGACCTTCCGTCCATCTCCGCCGTACCTTCCCCCCTCCTCCCATGGAATCTCGCTGCGGTTGGGTGCATCGGCCGCGCATGCGCACGGGATATTTAGGGGCGTGAAGGCGGCGTCCGGCGCTCTCGCAGCCATGGAGCGCGGTGGCTGGGGCCGTGTGAGTCCGCCGTCCTCCAGCCGGCCCAAGGAGAGCCGCGGCTCGGGCTCCCGCCCCTCCCGCTCCGCCGCCACCCGAGGCCGCAGCCCGCGCCGCTCGAGTCGGGTGCGCTCTCCGTCCGGGGGCAGCGGGAGCCGCCGCGGATCCGAGCAGCGGGACGGCAGCCTGAGCCGGGTAACGCCCCCCGAAGACTCGGCCTCTCGGCTTCCCCTTCTTCTCTTCCTCCGGCGCCCTGGAAACGTCCTGATGCTGACCTGACTTCCCCCGGAGGTGGAGCCTTCGCTGTCCCTTCAGGGCCCCCGCCCCCCCCCCGCCTCGGTCTGCGTAGTTTCTGACAGCTCACGGAGGCGGCCGGTGTAAACCCAACCTTGGCGCTGGCAGAACTCCTTCCCCAAAGCTCCCCTTTTCGTTCGTGGTTCGGGAGAGAAGAGAACTCTACGTCTGTAGCCAGACTCACTTTGAACACACGGACAACTTACATGTACTTGTATACATTTGTCTGTAGTAAACCCATCGTGGGCTCACTGTACAAATCACAGACCAAGGTTACATTAAGCTGCCTATGTATTGAATGTAACATGAAATTTATTATACATATAAAGGGAAAAAAGTGTACAATGTACACAGATTATACATGCATTCACTGCAATTTGTGTAGAGCAGCCTTTCTCAACTCTTTCCCCATTGAGAAACCCCTGAAACATTATCCAGGCTTTGAGAGCCCCAAGAAGTGGTGCGATTGTGCGGAATATGGTTTATTAATTAATTTATTTGATTTTTATAACCACCGCTCCCATAGCTGTGCACATGGCCACCCATTCAAGGCCTCTACCCTTCCCGCCCACTCCAAGGCCCATCATTGGCCACTTTGGGGGGGCGGATCAACATGACCCACACATGGTCATATCACCTGATAAATGTTTAGCAAATTTAAAAAATATATATTTTAAAATAATTAGCTCCCACTCATTCGGGAAACCCTTCCAGGGCCATCAAGAATCCCCAGGGTTTCATGAAACCCTGCTTGAGAATGCCTGGTGTTGAGGGATTACATGTCCCATGATTGTTGGGAAAATGTACCTGGCATATAGATGGCATAGCCCATACGATCTACAAAACAGTCAGTGACTATAATGTCAGGGAAATGAATAAATGTTGAAGAGAAAGACAGCCACCCTCAGAACAACTCCACAAAAAGGCTGTTATTTTGGGCCAAGGCATTGTGGACCACATTTTCTGTACTTTGCTTTTTACAGGATCGGTACTTGCACAGAACCACTTATTGTATTCCAGTGAGTTTGGATTCAGTTCCTATTTGATTTTTAGCATCCTCATGAGACTGTCTTCAATGTAAGAATTAGATGTTAGTCTCAGCCTTTTAAAAAGCTTGGTAATACTCATTTTTAGAAAACATTTTGGCAGTCTTTTGAAACAATTTATGTACATGCATGTCATCAGGGACTGAGAAGAGCAGAGCCACAGTTTGCAGAAATGCATCATGTATTCTAGAATTGTATAACCCTTG
Source organism: Paroedura picta (assembly GCF_049243985.1). Taxonomy (NCBI): domain Eukaryota; kingdom Metazoa; phylum Chordata; class Lepidosauria; order Squamata; family Gekkonidae; genus Paroedura; species Paroedura picta. Next base: position 73,996,227 of record NC_135369.1, read on the forward strand.
GGATGAATGAACCCATTTATAACAGTAGTTGGATTATCCCCCCCCCCCCCCGGTGCAGTTCAAGTGTTCACCTTTTTTTATGTTACAGTCAGATGTGGTTATTTGTTTCAGAAAAGCATTGTGTACATAAACTGATTAGTTGGGTTACTTAGACTGACTTGGAGATGCATTAATATAGTTTGATTCCTCACAGTTTTGTTAAATCATTTGAGAGTTCATACTCAGACAGTATGCCAATGAGTAATAGTTGTTGAGGGAGGGCAGCTGCAGAATAGTCAGTCCCTTCTGTCCCTGCTTATGGGCTTCTGATATCTGTTTGACCATTACCAAAGACAGCATAGTGGACTAGACAGACCGTCAGTCTTGCATTCTTTGGACTGCATGTGAAAGCCAAGTCCACAACTAGACAACCCGATTGTTACCTATGGCCAGCTCTTGGGACCCTATTCTGTTCTGAGGTCCTTTCACTAACTGCCTATTCATTTCTGAGCTTAATTCAAGTTGCTGGTGCTTACCGTTTAAAGCCCTATGTGAGCTGGGACCACCTTCCATTTTTTGTACCCATGCAACAAATTTGCTCTTCCCAGCGACATCTGTCATCAATGTCCTCTTTCTCTAGGACATGTTCTGTAACAGCCTAGGTTTGGTACACAGCTATATCGCGTCTGACCTTACCATTGTTACCTAGCTTAGATGTTCAGTTGGTAAGGAAAAAGGCAAGCGTATAAATATTTAAATATATATAATAGTGTCCAATGGCCTTTCCCCCTTGCTACTCATCATAGTAAAAGATTCAGAAATAGCTTCAGTTTCTATTTATCTGTAAGAACTGATGCATTGATGGCTATTTATCTCAGATTGGTTCCATCTTGTGTTGAAATCTTTTATGTATCCACGCTGTAGTGGTGGTGGATTCCCCCCTCCAAAAATATTGTATCCCATGAGTGCAGTTTCTATATTATGGAAAGTTTCTGACGCTTTACAATGGCTTGCATTTGAAGTTGCTTTTTTTCTCTTATTGCAGAGACTGTTTCTGGGTGGACGACCACAGTTTGCAAGCAGGTATTCTCCAAATCGACACTCTTCAGAGGAACAGAACTTGCGTCCTGTAGTTGATGATGACTGTTATGGCATCGACCCACTGGAACAAAGGAAACAGTCTGATAGAGTAGGCTTACCAGTTAATAACCTAAACAATGTGGACAGTTAGTGTATTCTAAATACCAATCATTCAGAATTAGATGACTTGTACGCATGGGGGCGGGGCATGCTGGGCTGGCCTGGCGTAGCGCTCGTGCACGCGCTTTACGCTGGGGCCAGGAGGACCGGATTGCTGGCAGACGCAATAAGCTGAAGCGGTGGGGGGGGGAGGTGGGGGGAGTGGGGGGGCCAGGCCCCCTCCACACACACTGGTGGGAGCAGGGGGTTGCCCACAGGGTGCGGTGTCCCTACAGTGGCACCGTGGGTCGGGGCTGGGCGGGCCGAAAGAAGATGCTGAACCATTAACAAGTACCCTCTGGGTACAATTTGTCAACCAGTTATTGATCCACCCGACAGAATTAGGATCCATACCACATTTTACCATCTTGTGTACAAGAATATCATGTGGAACCTTATCAAAAGCTTTACTGAAATCCAGATAAACTATGTCCATGGCATTCCCCTGATCCAGCAAGGTAGTCACTTTCTCGAAAAAAGAGATAAGGTTGGTCTGACATGACTTGTTCTTGCGAAACCCATGCTGAGTCTTAGAAATCACAGCTCTCAGTTCCAGCTGCTCAAGGACCGTGTTTCATTATTTGTTCCAAAATTTTGCCAGCTACAGATGTCAAGCATTGATAATTACCCGGATAATTACCCGGATAATTGATAATTACCCGGATAATTACCCGGATAATTACCCGGATTCTCCTTTTTCTTGAAGATGTGTGCCAGACGATTGGAGGCAGGCAAATGTTGTCCCCAAATACACCAATATAAGATGGGGGAGATTTGTCTTGGCAGTAGCATGAGCTAAAAGGATCTAGGAGTCTTAGTAGACCATACATTGAACATGAGTCAGCAGTGTGACTCAGTGGCTAAAAAGGCAAATGGGATTTTGGGCTGTATCAAATGGAGTATCGTGTCCAGATCATTGGAAGTAATGGTACCGCTTTACTCTGCTCTGGTTTGGCCTCACTTGGAGTACTGTGTTCAGTTTTGGGCACCCAAATTGAAGAGGGATGTTGACAAACTGGAATGTGTCCAGAGGAGGGCAACAAAGATGTCTTGGGGTTTGGAGACCAAGACGTATGAAGAAAGGTTGGGGGAGCTTGGTATGTTTAGCCTGGAGAGGAGACAACTGAGAGGGTATCTGATAACCATTTTCAAGTATTTAAAAGGGCGCCATATGGAGGATCATAGAATCATAGAATAATAGAGTTGGAACCTCATGGGTCATCTATGCAGGACACTCACATCCCTATCACTCATCTACTGTAACCTGCCACCCCTTTGCCTTCACAGAATCAGCCTCTCCATCAGATGGCTATCTAGCCTCTGCTTAAAAATTTCCAAAGATGGAGAACCCACCACCTCCTGAGGAAGCCAGTTCCATTGAGAAACCACTCTAACTGTCAGGAACTTCTTCTGGATGTTTAGATGGAATTTCTTTTGAATTAATTTCATCCCATTCATTCTGGTCTGTCCCTCTGAGGCAAGAGAGAACAATTCTGCCCCAGGAGAAAAGGAGGTTGAGAAGGGACATGATAGCCCTCTTTAAGTATTTGAAAGGTTGTCATTTGGAGGAGGGCAGGATGCTGTTTCCGTTGGCTGTAGAGCAGTGGTCCCCAACCTTTCTGAGGTTGGGGACCGGCAGGGCATTGGAGCGCGGCCCGCGGCTCGCGCGGGCCACGCCCGCGCATCGGGCCGTGCCCACGCGGCCGGCCCTGCTTCCCTCTCCCCGCCCTCCCGCAGTAAGAAGCTTCCCAGGCCGCAAGCTTGTGGCCTGGGAAGTTTTTTACTGGGGGGGGGGCGGGGAGAGGGAGCCGCGGCCCGGCGCCATGGCCTTCGCGGCCCGGCACCGGGCCGCAGCCCGCAGGTTGGGGACCACTGCTGTAGAGGAAAGGACACACAGTAATGGGTTTAAACTACAAGTACAACGATATAGGCTAGATATCAGGAAAAAATTTTTTACAGTCAGAGTAGTTCCGCAATAGAATAGGCTGCCTAAGGAGGTGGTGAGCTCCCCCTCACTGGTAGTCTTCAAGCAAAGGTTGGATACACACTTTTCTTGGATGCTTTAGGATGCTTTGGGCTGATCCTGCGTTGAGCAGGGGGTTGGACTAGATGGCTTGTATGGTCCCTTCTAGAAATGTCTTTGAGAATCTATCAGATTAGTTAGGAGTTGAATGCTAAACATTCTAAGTTTCACAAATGATATAGTGATTCAGCTATAAGAGATTCTACTGCTAATGGAAACTGCCTTTATCCGCAGAAAGCCACTAATAAACCTCTACTGAAAAATTAAAATATTAGCCTGGTGAAAATCCTACATAATCAGTCCAAATTGAAAGTGCTCAGTTTTAGCTGACAAATATCCTAATTTATATTAATGTATTTATCAAAATTTTAATTTACTTTATATACAAAGTATGATAGTCCTGTTGCCATACAATTTTAATTGCTTATATTAGAAATTATTCCTGAAATCTATTATCTCTGTTTTAAAAACCGTGAATCTTAGCAAGAGCAGAACTTTTAAGAGATCCTAAAGAAGTGACCAATGCAAAACTTGCTGCACAAAATTCTGCCACCACCTTAACCCATGGTTTTGGAAACCTTGTTTACAGTGAGGTTCCCCCCCCCCCCGAGCTTAACTCACAGTGAGGAATTCCTAATTTTTAATTTGATTTTCCCACCCCACTGCCATTTTGTATTGTGTCACATATTCACCCTGTCTTCTGTCTGCCTGCCCCACACTGGTTGTCCCCTTTCCTTTCCTTTCATTTTTATGGGAGTGGTGGGTAGGTTTAGCATACTTCATAATTATCACATTGCTGAATTCAGTTCACTGATCGCCAGCCATTTTCATAGTAGGCGACTAAGAAGTGAGGGACCTTTGAAATGGCTGTAACAATGCTGTTAATGATGCATTCTGTCTTTCCTGATGCATTCTATCCGGCAACAGTAGTGCAATACATGCAACAAACAGATAACACAATGATAAAGTCTGCCCTCCCTTTCCCCCATAAAACATTATCCTGAACTATTGTATTACAGTATGACCCTATCTTTATTTTTTTCAATAACGCTTCTTCCTTGTTGCTGTTTCCACAGGGAGATCTGTGCTTCATTATACATAGAAGAAGTTGCAAACGACATCATTAACGTGATTTACAAAACTAGCATTATTTCAATATGAAAAACAAAAATAACTTGATCTTATGGATATTGTGACTTCTAGAGAAAAATCAATTTGATTTTTTCTTTTACATCTCAGTGTAAAATGAAAATGCATGAGAGGCATGAATAGTAGCAGCAATACCAACTTAAAAGCAGGGGAGACTTATTACTCTGTTGAAAAAGCTCCGTGTGGATGATTTAATCAGAATTTTTTCTCTTCTAATTGTGGTGATTCATCAGTTTCAAAGTTTCTTTAAAATATTTAATGTTGTGTTTCATGTTGTATGTAAAGGAAAATTGACAGGAAACCAACTTGACTTGGGGTTGGATCCAAAAGAACTGAACAGAGTTCAGTGGTATTTCCAGCCATTGTGTTTTGCAGCCTTCTCACACTTCCTAAAGATCAAGGAACCCTCACTGAGGAGTTAATGCATCTATTTGTTAACATTGAACATCTGTTATGGTTTAAAGAAATTTTAGTAAAGAATCTTCACTAAGTTCTTCTGCAGGCAAGCATGCAAAGGTATCCCTAAGAATGAACACTTAGGTTTAGCAGCTGACTAGTTTCTTAGCAAGTATGACCTGTGTTCATTAATAGGAGGTAGAACCATGGTCCTTCAGGGAGGGAGGGTACACTGTTTGCTGAACATGCAAAATCCTTAGAATCAACCATTTTGGGTTCAAAGCAACATGTTTGGATGGTTGGCAGACAATTTTATGCCAACCTGAGCTCCAAGTTTCTGATTTGTTTTATTTTTTGTATCTTTCTCATCAGGAATGACTTTGCTGATTTCCCAGTATATAGCAGACACCTTTCATGTCCTCAAAGCCATCAGCGATATTCATCTCTAGAAGGAAGTCCTCCTAGTTCTTTCAGTAGAAGGTACATTAAGGATTATCACAGTAGGAAAGTTTTCGTTTACCAGTCAGACTTCAACCAGAACTGTGACCATCTACAGGATATATCAAGAGAACCTGACAAAGATGGTGAACTATTTAGGAAGCATTTATATTCATTGGAGGAGAGAGGGCAAAAGCAAAAGCACCCTCAACATGATAGAGAGGACAGACTGATTGATGGGAACATAGATCATCATGGTTCATTGCCAGGCAAACAGAATTACTATAAAAGAATTCTCAGTAGAAGTCCAACTCCAAGATACCCAGATGAGGATTGCAGGTACCCTGAGAATTATAGGAGTGAAAAAAATACACGTCAAGATATGCCTGGCAGTAGTTATATGATCCCTGGCTTGACTGACTCTTTTGAACCTCAGTTCTTTCATACGCCTGAAAAAGCACCAGCTATGCCCAAAAAATCAATCTTGAAGAAGCAAGTGGATGACCCATCTGTTCAGGTTTGAGCCATATTCTTCCTCGGCTTGTTAATGTCAGTGATATAATATATGATTGTGTTTAATTTTAAATAGTAGTACTTCATGTCTCTCAGGTCAGTCTTTTTCTTGATCATTTAGCAAGTACTCTCAAAATAGTGGGTGATATTTTACCACTTTGGTTTATAAGTCAGAAATAATAGCAAACAGTGGTTTGCCACAGAAATAATTATTTGTCTTGTTCAGTATGAGGAGGGGAAAGGCATGAGTGCACACATGTGCCCAGGGATCTCTCAAAGTCATCTCTAGGGTGGTAAGTCATGAATAATCCACCCTGAGTCTCTGGAGATAGGACAGAATATAAATTAATCATACATATTTATTTGTTTGTTTATAATGAATATAAATTTATAATAAATTTATAATATTTATAATAAATTCATTATAAATAAAAAATAATGTACAGTATTTGCTGGCATATAAGACTACTTTCCCCCCCTGAAAAACATGCCTCCGAGTGGGGGGGTCGTCCTATACGCCGGGTGCACTTCAGTTGGGATAGACATAGCTGCCCATAGTGGCCCATAGTACCGTAATGTAATGTAACAAACTCTATATTTTGAGTGGAAATGTTGGGGGGTCGTCTTATACGCCCAGTCGTCTTATACACCAGCAAATACGGTATTTGTATTGAGGTATTGGGGTTACTGCTGTGTAGTGCTTGGTGCAATACAGATGAAATGGAAGGAGGTAGTAGACCATTATTTGATCTTAATCTCCTCTGCATTATGTTATTTCAGGTAGTGATGGTTCACAGCATGTGTTTATCATGATATTTCACGAGGGTAAGCAAAGACCTCATATTGCTGCACCTCTGAAAAACATGGTAGAAAATGGTGAACCTGGCAGTTGTTGAGGCAACCAAACTGACACTTTCTTGCCATGCTGTTCATGTAGTAGCATTGGTCATCAGCACAAGCTTAGAAAGAAGGAGAATGTCACTGCGTTCCCTCTCTTCCACTGATACCCTGCTGGCAATCATGAGGGAACCTGTCAACAACTGCAAGCTGGATAGTGTCATTTGGGTGAAAAGGTTTGTAAATAGAGCTGATAACCCAATTCGGCTTTGCTTTACTCATTAACATATAGTACTCAGTATCCAAATTGTGTGATATTTGTGGACCTCTGGGCCTGATTCACTTCACACATATCACATATTGTTGTTGTTGTTATGTGCGAAGTCGTGTCCGACCCATCGCGACCCCATGGACAATGATCCTCCAGGCCTTCCTGTCCTCTACCATTCCCCGGAGTCCATTTAAGTTTGCACCTACTGCTTCAGTGACTCCATCCAGCCACCTCATTCTCTGTCGTCCCCTTCTTCTTTTGCCCTCGATCTCTCCCAGCATTAGGCTCTTCTCCAGGGAGTCCTTCCTTCTCATGAGGTGGCCAAAATATTTGAGTTTCATCTTCAGGATCTGGCCTTCTAAAGAGCAGTCAGGGCTGATCTCCTCTAGGACTGACTGGTTTGTTCGCCTTGCAGTCCAAGGGACTCGCAAGAGTCTTCTCCAGCACCAGAGTTCAAAAGCCTCAATTCTTTGACGCTCGGCCTTCCTTATGGTCCAACTTTCGCAGCCATACATTGCAACTGGGAAGACCATAGCCTTGACTAAACGCACTTTTGTTGGCAGGGTGATGTCTCTGCTTTTTAGGATGCTGTCTAGATTTGCCATAGCTTTCCTCCCCAGGAGCAAGCGTCTTTTAATTTCTTTGCTGCAGTCCCCATCTGCAGTGATCTTGGAGCCCAGGAAAATAAAATCTGTCACTATCTCCATTTCTTCCCCTTCTATTTGCCAGGAATTGAGAGGGCCGGATGCCATGATCTTTGTTTTCTTGATGTTGAGTTTCAAGCCAACTTTGGCACTCTCCTCCTTCACTCGCATCAACAGGCTCTTTAGTTCCTCTTCACTTTCTGCCATTAGAGTGGTATCATCTGCATATCTGAGGTTGTTGATATTTCTCCCTGCAATCTTGATCCCAATTTGTGACTCCTCTAATCCCGCATTTCTCATGATGTGCTCTGCATACAAGTTAAATAGGCAAGGCGACAGTATACAGCCTTGCCGAACTCCTTTCTCAATTTTGAACCAGTCAGTGATTCCATGTTCAGTTCTCACTGTTGCTTCTTGACCTGCATATAAATTTCTCAAGAGACAAATAAGACGCTCTGGTATTCCCATCTCTTTAAGAACTTGCCACAATTTGTTGTGCTCCACACAATCAAAGGCTTTAGCATAGTCAATGAAGCAGAAGTAGACGTTCTTCTGGTACTCCCTAGCTTTCTCCATGATCCAGCGTATGTTGGCAATTTGATCTCTAGTTCCTCTGCCTCTTCGAAATCCTGCCTGTACTTCTGGAAGTTCTCGGTCCACATATTGCTGGAGCCTAGCTTGTAAGATTTTGAGCATAACTTTGCTAGCATGAGAAATTAGTGCGATGGTGCGGTAGTTTGAACATTCTTTGGCATTGCCCTTCTTTGGGATTGGAATGTAAACTGACCTTTTCCAATCCTGTGGCCATTGTTGAGTTTTCCAAATTTGCTGGCATATTGAGTGTAGCACTTTTACTGCATCGTCCTTTAAGATTTTGAATAGTTCAACTGGAATGCTGTCACTACCACTAGCTTTATTGTTGCTCAGACTTCCTAAGGCCCATTTGACTTCACATTCCAGGATGTCTGGCTCCAGGTCAGTAACTACCCCATTGTGGTCATCAGGGATGTTAAACTCGCTCTTGTATAGTTCTTCTGTATAATTTTGCCACCTTTGTTTGATCTCTTCTGCTTCTGTGAGGTCCCTACCATTTTGGTCCCTTATCATACCCATCTTTGCATGAAACGTTCTCTTCATATCTCCAATTTTCTTGAAAAGATCTCTGGTCCTCCCCATTCTATTGTTTTCTTCTATTTGTTTGCACTGTTCATTTAAGAAGGCATTCTTATCTCTTCTAGCTTTTCTCTGGAATTCTGCATTCAATTGGGTGTATCTTTCTCTTTCTCCCTTGCCTTTCACTTCCCTTCTCTCCTTAGCTATTTGTAAAGCTTCCTCAGACAGCCATTTTGATTTCTTGCATTTCTTTTTCTTTGGGATGGTTTTAGTTGCTACCTCTTGTACAATGTTGTGAACCTCCGTCCATAGTTCTTCAGGCACTCTGTCTATCAGATCTAATTCCTTAAATCTATTTGTCACCTCCACTGTGTATTCGTCAGGGATATGATTTAGTTCATACCTGAGTGGCCTAGTGCTTTTCCCTACTTTCTTCAATTTAAGCCTAAATTTTGCAACAAGAAGCTCATGATCTGAACCACAATCAGCTCCTGGTCTTGTTTTTATTGACTGGATAGAACTTTTCCATCTTTGGCTGCAGAGCACATAGTCAATCTGATTTCTGTGTTGACCGTCTGGTGATGTCCATGTGTAGAGTCGTCTCTTGGGTTGCTGGAAAAGAGTGTTTGCTATGACCATTGTATTCTCTTGACAAAATTCTACCAGCCTGTGCCCTGCTTCATTTTGTACTCCAAGGCCAAACTTGCCTGTTATCCCAGTTATCTTTTGGCTTCCTACTTTAGCATTCCAATCCCCCATGATGATAAGCACATCATTTTTGGGCGTTGCTTCTAGAAGGTGTTGTAGGGCTTCATAGAACTGATCAACTTCATCCTCTTCAGCAGCAGTGGTTGGGGCGTAGACCTGGATCACTGTGATGTTGAATGGTTTGCCTTGGATTCGAACTGAGATCATTCTGTCATTTTGGGGATTGTATCCCAAGACTGCTTTTCCTACTCTCTTATTGATTATGAATGCTACTCCATTTCTTCTGCGAGATTCTTGTCCACAGTAGTATACCTGATGGTCATCTGAATTAAATTCACCCATTCCTGTCCATTTTAGTTCACTGATTCCTAAAATGTCAATGTTCAGTCTTCTCATTTCTTGTTTAACCACGTCCAGCTTGCCTTGATTCATGGATCTGACGTTCCAGGTTCCTATGGAATAAAAATCTTTACAGCATCGGACTGTCTTTTCGCCACCAGTTACTTCCACAACTGAGCGTCCTTTCGGCTTTGGCCCAGCCGCTTCATTCATTCTGGCGCTACTCGTACTAGCCGTCTGCTCATCCCCAGTAGCATATTGGACACCTTCCGACCTGAGGGGCTCATCTTCCAGCGTCATATCGTTATGCCTATTAGAACTGTCCATAGAGTTTTCATGGCAAAGATACTGGAGTGGTTTGCCATTGCCTTCTCCAGTGGATCACCTTTTGTCAGAGCTCTCAGCTATGACCTGTCCATCTTGGGTGGCCCTGCACGGCATAGCTCATAGCTTCACTGAACTACGCAAGCCCCCTTGCCACAACAAGGCAGCGATCCTTGAAGGGGGTATATCACATATACCATGTAAATTTCCATATGAACTTTTTACATCGTAATCCATTTGCATAGTAGTGTTGCCTAGCATGTGGAATGAACATTAACCTCATTCTAGACTGCAGTAAGAAACAATGTCTTTTCTTTTATCTTGAAGTGTTTTCTAGATGTTCTACATGTAATGAGAAGTACTGTCTCCATTTTCTTTCTTTGACCCATTTCAGTAACGCTGTTCATTTTCCATCTCAGGTAGAGAATTTCCTCAAATGTTCCAACAAAAATGCAGTTACAGAGTCTGCAAAAAGGAATCTCAAGCCTTTGTAGATAACTGGAAAGCATTTTTTGGCCTACAGCTGCATGCTTTCCCCCCTAATCAGAATTCTGAGGGTTTTTTGAGAAAAGAGGAGTATCAGGAGTTGACATCAGAGTCTGCAGATTTGCATGATGACTTTTTCCTTCCTCATGAAAGAGCCAGCCAGGATGGGAGTGGTACCTCACATATTCTGGACAGGGTGACAGATTCTATCTATGCTCAAGAGCAAAGAAGGCACAGCTTCCTTGATGTTGAAGATGAAGAGAAGTTTCTTTATGATGATGATAACGATGACTCTAACATTAGCTGTCCTACTGAGCAGCTCACAATGAATGGCACAAAAGAGTCTGTAAGCCTGAATAAGAGACCCCTGTCTCCAAAGCAAGATGCTTGTGACAGGTCCAAAACAGATTATGAGAAGATCCATGACTTGCTCAAAACTATTGGTCTTTACATTGGTTTGACTGAAATTGGTGAGGGTGGGGCTCGTACACAGGAAGGGCTCCATGGGGAAAAAACATTGCGTCCTCAAGATGGTCCTTCTCATAAATCAGACACCAGTGAGAAGGACAGCATTCAAAGCAATACTTATTCTTCAGAGACTAATTGGAAGAACCCTTTGTCACCATGTGATTCTTCCCAAGCATCTAATGATGCATCTTCTAATTTGATATCAGAGTATGCTAAAAGCAAAACATTGGACTATGATCATTCCACTAGCCCATCAGAGCAAACTTTCCCTTCAGTATCAATTGTAACTCCATCAGCACCACCTTTGCCTCCTAATTTGCCAACTCCTCCTCCTCAAGTTTATCAGTATTCACTATCACAGTTTTCAGCGGTCCTTGAAGCTCAGGTACTGCAAAATTATCTTCATCCAACAATGGCCCCACCTAGCTATAATGCATGCAGACGTCATGTGGCTCATTCAACTCCAGCCTGGCCGATGTACACCCCTCCTCAACAGTCTAATCCTGCACCTCCTGAGGTACATGGGCTTGTGTCAATGACAGTACCACCCAACCTTAATGTTGTTGAGACGGTTTCTATAACCAAGGAGAATCCTGAAATGAAGAGAAACAAGTCTGTGCTTGTGGAAGTCCCTATTATTCCTACCAACTCTGGATTGCTTCCTCAGTCATCCGACAGTGATACCATTAAAAGAATATCAAATAGAAAAAATCCAGTTTCTGAGAAGCCACAAGTGAGTAGTTTTAACTTGTAATAAAATTTCCCAGCAATACTGAAATACAGTAGCAAAATCTGAAAGAGTAAGAGTATTTAATACTTGTCTTTACCTTTTTACAAATCAAGTTTTTCAGTTTATTTTAAATTTTTTTTGTAGTTTGCGTTAGATAAGGATTTGGATTCAAACTCCTCCTTTTGCAAGTAGAATAGTATTCCCATGAGTAGTAATGGTTAATTCCATGGACCCCTACCTCATATTATATTCCGTCCTTGTCCTCAGGTCTTCTGATTTCTGGGTGGAGCTATGTGGGTAGTGTCAGGGGTGTTGCAGAAATATTGACATTAGGGCCTGTGAGCAGAGCTGGTCCTTTACATTCAACCCATTGTTCTTCTAAAACAAGGCATACTTTTGACAGCTTAGATTTTACAACTCTTGTTCAGAAGAGCGGCATTGTTACTAATTCTTCAATTCTTCTAAAGGTTATTTTGTTTCAAATAGGTTTTAGTATTCTAGAAGTGAACTGAAAGAGATCACTGTCTTTTGAAATGTTTTGCATTGGTGAAACTTTATTTGAGAAAGAAATCTTTTATTGATTCTATGACACTTGTGTATGTTGACATCTTCATTCAGGAATGAAGATCTATACTTAATGTCTTTAGTAGGGAAATTACTAGATGCTTCCAGATTATAGAATACACGGCAGTAGATGCATTGAGTTGCAGTAGACTGTAGTAACAACATAGCACTGGTCACCTTGATTTCATGGTCTTAAATGTGTGTAACTTTGTGGTGGAATGTTTCTAACTGTGCAGTGTTGTTTGTCTCATACTACTATTTTAATTATAAATTTTCCAGAAAGTTTCTGTATACTGCAGATGATCTCTTCAGCAGATGTTCATTAACAAGAGAGGATTTTTACACTTTCATTTTTGCTTGAAATATCAGCTCAGATGTAGATGCCACCTCTGATATGATGCATGTTTATATTAGATATTAGTTCACCGAAATACTAATAAAGACTATTGGGATAAGTGGGAGAAGATGTCTTTAAATCTGAAACAGTGGCTTTTACTAAATTGCTTTGGCTGTAATAAATTAAAAGGGCATATTAATCTCCACTTGTTTTCTTTCCAGGTAACAGAGGGAGGAGAGAAACTGATGCCTGAACAGCAGAAGAAACTGGCCTCCCTGAAATCTGAATTTCATAGACGTTGTAAACAGCAATGTACTGCTTTTTTCTCATTGTACTTCAGATTCTGGGACTTCTCAGTTTAGAAAAGAGACAACTCCTGATACAAGTTTATAGAATTATACATGAGGTGGAGAGGGTGGACAAAGATAACTTTTTCTCCCTCTCCCAAAATGCTAGAAGTCAGAGGCATCCAGTGAAGTTGATAGGCAGTAAAATAATAATTCAAGACAAAGGAAAAACTTCCTTATGCAACAAGTGAGTAAAATGTGGAATTGATTGCCAGAGGATTTAGTGAAAGCCAGAGGCATAAGTGTCTTTAAAATTAGACAGCTTTATGGAGGATAGGTCCATCCGTGGCTATTGGCCATGGTGACTAAAGAGAACCTCCACATTCAGAGGCAGTAAACTTCAGAATTCCAGTGCCAGAAACTAACATCTAGGGAAGGCTTCAAATGGGTAGCTGTATTGGTCTGAAGTAGCGCAATAAAATCAGAGTCTAGTAGCACCTTTAAGACCAACAAAGATTTATTCAGGGCACCACCTGAATAAATTTGCTTTTGAGTGCAAACAATCTTCGTCAGACTATGAATTCCCATGACAGTGGGAATATATAGCAAAACTTTATTCTGTTACATTAGTAAACTGTGTCACACATCCAAATATAGCCAATGATAATTATTTGCTCAAACAGCCAATCAATCCCCTGGAATTCAGTTGTAGTTAACAAAAACACAGGAGAAATAACACTTTGATCACTGAAACAGGCAGTGTTATTTCTCCTGTGTTTTTGTTAACTAGGGAAGGCCTTTGCCTTCATGGTCTAGTATAAAATCCTCTGTAGTAAATGGTTGTCCACTGTGTGACATAGGAAGCTAGACTACATAGACTACTGGTGCGATCAAGCAGGGCTCTTCTTATATTCTACTGATATTGGGAATTGCATGCAAAGAATGGGATAATTTTTGTACCTTTTCTACCCTGAAAATTCCAGGGTATTGCTTTCAATAGACAATTGATTGGGTTACTTCTTTATGACTGCAGACAAGCATCCTACCTATTTTTCAGTTATTAATACATACACAGCTTCAAAAGTTTGGGTCTAGAAAAATAACAATTTTAGTTATCTAGAGCAACACTGCATGCTAATATGATTTTTTTTTGCTTCCTCCTTTATTTTGACTCGTCCAGTGGGGATGCTGCGAAATAAAAAGAAAGCAAGAGGGAAGAAAGAAGACCCACTGCTAGTAGAAATGAAAAGAGTGCAAGAAAATATTGTGAAGGAGATCTGTCAATTGCAAATGGAGTGTCATACAGCAGAAACGGAAGTCTCATCCCGACAATGTTTCTCACATCATTGTGATTAATACTGGAGAAGACTTGGAAGAAAGGTTTGGGAAATGTAGAATTAAAAGAAGGCAGAGAATAAAAAATCTCAGCTGAAAACCTCTTAACACTGTCAAGACAAGTTTCAGTGTGCTAGTGTGAACAGTATCTCTTTTTAGAAAGGAGGGGATATTCAGAAGTCATTTACTGCCATCCACCTCTTATCTCAATAAGCCTTGTACTGACTGCTAGGAATAACAGAGTTTCAAACAAGATTAGAATGACTTTGAATAGACTGTGAATTATCCAGTTAAAACTTTGCATGATGTTTGGAATTCTTTGTTTTGTCTTTTACTGAAATAGTTTACTGGAGTACTATAAAGTTGGTATAATTGTTACCTGTTAATCTAAATATAGTTTCAATAAATACGGTTCTTCCCATTCTATGTTGTGTAGCCATCTGTAGAAGTATCTGTATCAAGAAATGAAAATTGCTCTTTAATTTACTACAGTTTCTGTTTAACAATTACTGCAGCCCATTTGATTTAGCTTCTGTAAATGTAATGAAATTCAATAAAATCTGTAAGTGGGTAGTGCTTTAAGTTCTTACCAAATTAAGTGCCAGTCAAAGGATAAATAATTCCTGTTCAGCAGTCTACTGTTGTTAAATAACACACTTAAATATTGTTTGTGGCCAGAGAATCGTTAATTCAACTTTTCAAAGGTACGGATGATAGAGGTGGAGCTTTCGGTATTGAGGAAGGGTCTGCCCTTTATACCTACTCCTTCTCAAAACCCAAAGGTTTTCAAAGTTATTTTATTGTAATTTGGTCCAGCATCTGGACCACCTCATCACCTCTTCAGGCAGCCAATTCTACTGCTGAACTACTCTATGAAATCCCCCCCCCCGATATCTAGCCAGTACTCCACATCATTTAAACTCATTACTGCAGGTCCTATCCTCTCCTGCAAACAGGAACCTCTCCCTGCCCTCCTCTAAGTGGCAACCTTTCAAATACGTAAAGATGATGAAGATCTTAAACTATGATCTTAAACAACGAAGAGAGAAGAGTCTCTGGTCTCTACAGAAACACGAGCACCTTGGTAGAAAATCAGTCTCTTATCACAAAATATTAGCTCTGGTTTAGACAAAAACAACCCTTCTAGGGAAGATTCAAGGCCTGAAAGTGCCTACTGTTCCCAAGAAATTTTAGTCCATACTATTTATTTACTAATTTTGTTGGATTTCTATACCACCTTCCCATAAGGCTCAGCAGGGATGATGATTTTTTAGGTATGAAAATGAAATAAATAATTTGTAGTTTTGATTACCAAAAAAAGACCATTTTGAGAAAAGGGGGGGGAGCTTGATTATAACCGTAAAGCAGGGATTCCTAACCAAGGGTCCATGGACCCCTGGGGGTCCACAGGAGCTCCAGAGGGAATCTGTGGCCTTACCCCTCCTGCATTAATCGACAAGGGTGAAGGAGGTGGGGACCCTAGGGGGAAGTGACCATGTCCTCATAGAATTCCTTTTGAGATGGGGAGCCAAGGAAGCTTGTAACCAGATGCAGATGTTGGATTTTCGTAGGGCAAACTTTAAGAAACTCAGAGACATGATGAGTGTCATACCATGGACAAGAATGCTGGAAGGGAAGGGAGCATGTGAAGAGTGGGCGCTACTCAAACAAGAACTATTGCATGCTCAATCAATGACTATCCCAGAAAAAAAGAAAACACTGCAGGAGCTCTAAGAAGCCTATTTGGATGAACAGAGAACTTCAAGAGGAACTAAGAAAGAAAAGGAAAATGTTCAGGAAATGGAGGGAACGACAGAGCTCTAAAGAAGAGTACCTACAGGTTACTAGGCACTGTAGATCAGAAAGGCCAAAGCTGAGAGTGAGCTAAGATTGGCCAGGGAAGCCCATTGTAACAAGAAAAGATTTTTCAGTTATGTGAGGAGCAAACGTAAAGTAAAGGAGGCAATAGGTCCACTATTGGGTGCGGATGGACAAACTCTAACGGAAGATGCAGAGAAAGCAGAAAGGCTTAGTGCCTATTTTACATCTGTTTTTTCCCACAGGTCAAAGTGTTTAGGCACATCTAGAGATGGCAGGAGCCAAAGGATAGTGTCTGGGTGGCAGGTTAACATGGATAGAGAGGTTGTCAAGAGGCATTTAGCTGCACTGGATGAGTTCAAATCCCCTGGGCTGGATGGAATGCACCCGAGAGTGCTCAAAGAACTTTCCGGAGAACTTGCAGAACACTTGTCCATCATCTTTGGGACCTCTTTAAGGACTGGAGATGTCCCAGAGGACTGGAAGAGAGCAAACGTTATTCCGATCTTCAAAAAAGGGAGGAGGGATGACCCGGGAAACTACAGACCAGTGAGTCTGACCTCTGTTGTGGGGAAGATAATGGAGCAGATATTAAAGGGAGTGATCTGCAAACATCTGGAGGACAATTTGGTGATCCAAGGAAGTCAGCATGGATTTGTCTCCAACAGGTCCTGTCAGACCAACCTGGTTTCCTTTTTTGACCAAGTAACAGGTTTGCTGGATCGTGAAAATTCGGTTGATGTCGTTTACTTGGATTTTAGTAAAGCTTTTGACAAGGTTCCCCATGATGTTCTGATGGATAAATTGAAGGGCTGCAATCTGGATTTTCAGATAGTTAGGTGGATAGGGAATTGGTTAGAGAACCGCACTCAAAGAATTGTTGTCAGTGGTGTTTCATCAGACTGGAGGGAGGTGAGTAGCGGGGTACTTCAGGGCTCAGGGCTCAGCCCGGTACTTTTTAACACATTTATTAATGATCTAGATGAGGGGGTGGAGGGACTACTCATCAAGTTTGCAGATGACACCAAATTGGGAGGACTGGCAAATACTCCGGAAGATAGAGACAGAGTTCAACGAGATCTGAACACAATGGAAAACTGGGCAAATGAGAACAAGATGCTATTTAATAAAGATAAGTGTAAAATTCTGCATCTGGGCCAGAAAAATGAAAAGCATGCCTACTGGATGGGGGATACACTTCTAGGTAACACTGTGTGTGAACGAGACCTTGGGGTGCTTGTGGATTGTAAACTAAACATGAGCAGGCAGTGTGATGCAGCAGTAAAAAAGGTGAATGCCATTTTGGGCTGTATCAACAGGGGCACCACATCAAAATCACAAGATGTCATAGTCCCATTGTATACGGCACTGGTCAGACCACACCTGGAGTACTGTGTGCAGTTCTGGAGGCCTCACTTCAAGAAGGATGTAGATAAAATTGAAAGGGTACAGAGGAGAGTGACGAAGATGATCTGGGGACAATGGACCAAGCCGTATGAAGATAGGTTGAGGGACTTGGGAATGTTCAGCCTGGAGAAAAGGAGGTTGAGAGGGGACATGATAGCCCTCTTTAAGTATTTGAAAGGTTGTCACTTGGAGGAGGGCAGGATGCTGTTTCCGTTGGCTGCAGAGGAAAGGACGCGCAGTAATGGGCATACAACAATATAGGCTAGATATCAGGAAAAGGTTTTTCACAGTCAGAGTAGTTCAGCAGTGGAATAGGCTGCCTAAGGAGGTGGTGAGCTCCCCCTCACTGGAAGTCTTCAAGCAAAGGTTGGATACACACTTTTCTTGGATGCTTTAGGATGCTTAGGGTTGATCCTGCGTTGAGCAGGGGGTTGGACTAGATGGTCTGTATCGCCCCTTCCTACTCTATGATTCTATGACTTGGCCACAAGCTAGGGAACTGGCTTTCTCTGCTCAGAGGGCTCAGTGAGGAGGCCATGGGTGTAAAAAAGTGGGGGGAGTCAGTTGTGGTGGGGTATGGGGAGTTCTGGGCTGTCTTCTCAGCACCTGCCGTTCTTTATGGCCTGCATGAGGTAGAGCTACTGCAGTGGTAGTAAAGACAGGGGAAGAGAGTGGAAAACGAGTGAAGGGTACAGGTGGCTATTTCACATCCAGGGTCATGGCAGGGTGGTGCGGCCAGCTGACATCACTTTCGGGGTCCTCGGAGCCTGACAATTTTTTTAGGGGCTCCTCCACGGTGAAAAGGGTGTTAAAATTAGATTCCCTCGCCCCTTTTATAGAGGTGCCTCATCACGGGTATAAAGACGTTTAAACTTTAGATTCATCTGACAGTTCAGTGCCGACAAATCGTTTCCGATTTATGGCGACCCTTCCCCGCAGTTAAGGCTTCCAGGATTATTTAATCTAATTTTCCCTGGTTAAAGAGTACATGCCAAGGGTGTCCACAGGCGACAATGAGAAACACAGGTGTTGATTGCCGTTTTCTTTGTGTACGTGCGTCTTTAAGATGCCGCAACACTCCTGTTTAATTTTGCATTCAGAAGGGTTTTACCGACGTCAAACAAAATCCGAAAGTGGAAAGCGCGGCAACTCTTGCCTCCCGGCCCCGCCTCTTTCCTGCACGTCATTCTCCGCCATATTGTTTGGAAGCCTTCCGTGGAACCTCGTCGCCGTTGGGTGCATTGGCCGCGCATGCGCGCGAAATGTATGCGTGAGGCGGTGGCGTGAATGCGGCCTCCGGCGCCTCGCAGCCATGGAGCGCTGTGGCAGGGGCCGTGCGAGCCCGCCGTCTTCCAGCCGGCCCAAGGAGAGCCGCGGCTCGGGCTCCCGCCCCTCCCGCTCCGCCGCCACCCGAGGCCGCAGCCCGCGCCGCTCGCGCTCGCCTTCTCCCCGGGGCCGCCGCCGTCGCCGCTCGTCGTCCAGCAGCCGCTCGTCGCGCCGCTCGCCCTCTCCGCGCCGCTCGAGTCGGGTGCGCTCTCCGTCCGGCGGCAGCTGGAGCCGCCGCGGATCCGAGCAGCGGGACGGCAGCTGGAGCCGGGTAACGACCCCCCTCCCCCATGAGCCGCCGGAGCCTCCGTCAGCCCCTTTAGGAGCCTTCCCTCCCCCCAGCCCCGGTAGTTCTGCTTGGTTTCGGGTATCTCAAAGCGGCTGCGGGTAAAAGCGCAATATTGATGCTGCTTCTCCATCAGTATTTTACATTCCTGTCCAAGTAAACTTTTTCGGAAAACGATATTGTCCTCGAGAGAGGATGCAGTTCCGTTCTGTTAGTAGTGTCCCTATACAAAATCTAAATCAATACAGCTGGTTTTCAGCGTTACCAAATCTGTGAGTACTTAAATCTGGAAGTAGAAGTTAAGCTCCTCCAATAATACAAGATCTAATTGTTTGAAGAAAGGAATATCTTCAGTAGCCATTGCTAGGCAGCCATAACATTATTGCCAGACTTGAAGGCCTGGCTTCTGTCATTTAAATGCATGGAGAGTGGAGAAGGTTCCTTTCCATGGCCTTTTGGCCACTGAGTGGAGACTTGTCCAGGTAAAGCTCACCAGGAACCACTGGGCAACTTACTACTATCTGCCAGGCATAACTGACCCACACCTGCCTGCTTTCTACTGTTGAACAGCTGCCAGTTCATAAAGAGTTTCAAACTAGGATCTGGGACACCATGGTTCAGTTCCCCACTTTGCCATGGAAGTCCACTGGGTGATCTTAGATAAGTTATACAATATTAATTATGATATTTATTATTTTATAACCTGCTCTTCCCTGGATTGCTCATAGCAGGTAACAAGAGTTCTTAAAACAATCAATATATAAATTTACATAAAAGCATTGATATAGAACATTACATTAAATTTGGGTTATAAAATACTTTAAAAGCCACTTCCCCTTTAATTAAAATTGTTTTTTGAAGGTTAAACAGTGACAGATGGTTTTTTTTTTCCCCATTGGGTGTATAGATTTTCAGGTAGAAAGCCCAGCATCTATTTGAGCTTATTTTCTGGCCTCTACCATAGGCCTTGATTTCATAAGAAAAAGCATTCCCTCAGTCCAGGTGGAGGCCAATTTCATTTCTTGAGGGCCAGGAACCCTGAGTAGATTTTGTCTACTTGATCTTAATGTTCTTTGGGGGACGTGGGAAAAGGGAACTCCATAGATACAAATGTCCCAGACTGTTGTCAAATGTTTCCCCGTGGTGATTGAAGGGTAAAATAGAGGATAGAAGAATGATGTAAGCTTTGTGGGAAAAGGTGAACTCTCCCCCAGAAACATTAGCCAGCTGCTTGGAAGCAGTGACGAGATGGCTCAAGCAGAGTTGCCTGAAACTCAACCCTTCAAAGACGGAGGTCCTGTGGCTGGTTAAGAAGGGCCCATGTGAGGAAGTACGCCTGCCCACCCTGGATGGCGTAGAGCTCACTACGGCTCACTCCGCCAGGAACCTGGGTATGATCCTGGATGCTTCCCTCACAATGGAAGCCCAGATCACGAAGGTAGCACAGCTGGCATTCTTCCATCTCCACAAAACCAAGCTACTAGCCCCAGAACACCTAGCCACAGTGATCCACGCGACGGTCACCTCCAGGCTGGATTTCTGTAACTCGCTCTACGCAGGCCTGCCCTTAGCCTTGACCCGGAAACTACAGCTGGTCCAAAATGCAGCGGCCAGGATCCTCACAGTGACACCGTGGAGATCCCACATCCAGCCCATACTACATCAATTGCAATGGTTGCCAGTTGAATTCCGGATCAGGTTAAAGGTTCTGGTAATTACCTTCAAGGCCATACGCAGTCAGGGCCCAATGTACCTGAGGGACCGCCTCCCTGCCTATGCCGCCAAAAGAACTTTACGCTCCGCCGCCACCAACCGGCTACTGGTCCCTGGCCCAAAAGAAGGTTGCCTGGCCCCGACCAGGGCCTGAGCTTTCTCTGTCCTGGCCCCCACCTGGTGGAATGAGCTCCCAGAGGAGATCAGGGCCCTGACGGGACTAAAACAGTTCCACAGGGCCTGCAAAAGGGAGCTCTTCCACCAGGCATTTGGCTGAGGCCAGGCCAACCAACCAACATCTTCAGGGCCCCTCCCCCTCCCCCTCCCCCCAGAAACCCACTAAGACTCCTGGACCTGTTCGAGTTACCACTGTTTGTTATAATGTTATACTGTTATGTTATACTGTTACCCCGTTATACAAGTTAATAATATGAATGTTATTATATGTATGGTTCTATGCATAGTTTCAGTTATATGTAAACCGCTCTGAGCCTTCGGGGAGGGTGGTATAAAAATACGAATAAATGAAAGAAAGAAAGAAAGAAAGAAAGAAAGAAAGAAAGAAAGAAAGAAAGAAAGAAAGAAAGAAAGAAAGAAAGAAAGAAAGAAAGAAAGAAAGAAAGAAAGAAAGAAAGAAAGAAAGAAAGAAAGAAAGAAAGAAAGAAAGAAAGAAAATAAATATAGCTGAAATGGGTGAGGCACATAAAAGGTAGGTTGCTTGGGAGGAAATAGGAACTGATGAGAATGTGGGAATTGCCAGGAGGAGGCAAAATAGAACCACTCTTAATTCATATCCTTGGGGGATTCCAGTGCATACTTCATCTTGAAAACTGTCCATTTACTTTTATCGTTTTTCAAAAGCCTTCATCCCAAATCATACACATCAGAAAATGTTGTGTGTTTGAAATTGGTACTATTTTGCAGTTCCATATGTTATGTAAAGGCTCTGAAGACGTAAATATTCTTAATAAAAACATGTGTGATGGGGTTGAATTTTTCTCACTTTGCAGAGATGCTCTCCAGTGAGGCACTTGAGCTCTAAACAAAGGCACCCACATTTTCTGACCAGTTATTCTCCAAGTCAGCACTCTGAATCTTTGTTGGAACAGACCTTAAGGACTGAATTTAACAGTGACTTTTATGGCATTGACGCACAAGAGCGAAGGAGACTGTCTGACAGACTAGGCTCACCTGATAGCCTAAGTGATGTTGACAGGTAAGGTTCTCTAATAATCCATATTTCAGAATCAAGAACAGCTTCGTACTTTTCCTGTAAATTATGTAAAACAATCAAGACTTTCTGTAGATATAGAAAAAAAACCTGGATTGCATTGGATTTGACCAATATGGATCTAGGGTTTTTAACTATCCTTTTTTAGGTTCAGTTTGTATCTTCAGCTAACCTATATCTAGAACAGTTTATGAAGCAGAGTTGGTTTTTATACCATGCTTTTCGCTATCAAAAGGAGTCTAAAAGTGGCTTGCCATCGTTTCCCTTCCTCTTGCCACAGCAGACACCCTATGATGTAGATGGGCCAAGAGAGCTCTGACAGGTCTGTTCTGTGAGAACTTTTAGGACTATGACTATCCAAGGTCACCCAGTGGAGGAGCAGGGAATCAAACCTGGCTTGGCAGATTAGAAGCTGCCACATAGTAATAGTAGATACAGATATATCACACACTTGCCTCTACATTAAAATAAAACTAGTTTTTAACCTAAACATTTATGGTGTTTCAGGCTGGAGAGTAATAGATTCTTATCTACTTGGATTTTTCTGGAAAACCCCCCCCCCCAAGTGGTGGGGTACTTTGCCTAAGGGCAGGATGCCTCAGGTTCCGCTGTTTATTTACATTGTCACAAATTGATTAAGTATTGTAATGGAAATATTAGATTTTCCGTATTTGAATCCAAGGAAAAAGCTTGAGGAATAACTAATAAAATAGTAATACTGGAAAAAAACATTAAAATATTTTTTTAAATCTTACTTCTCTACAATGATGGAACCAGAATGTGTGGAGTAATAGCTGCAACATGTAAATAGTGCATCAGGAGAGAGTATTTTTTAGGACTGTAGAATGAAACATGATTTCATTCAGTATTTCTCAGAAATATTTGCTTCATCCTAATGAGTGTTCAGAGTTAGACCCAGAAAAATAAAGAGAGGATCATTTCCTGTAGATAGAAGAAGATGGGGGTAGATAGTGGCATACAGCCATCTTCCCTCAAAGGCAGAGGTTCAGATTCCAGAACAGAACAAAAACTGTTCCTATCTCTTGTTCCCACCCTACAAATGGCATAGACTGGATACAAGGACATAGTGTAGCTGCCTTCCTTCTTTCTCCTTGCAGCTTTGATGATTAATTAGAGCACACCCCATGGGAGAGGGGGGGGGTCAGTGGACACATGTTAAGATGGAAAAGAGGAAAATGAAGGAAAATCTGTGATCTTAAGGAG
Organism: Paroedura picta; assembly: GCF_049243985.1. Classification (NCBI taxonomy): domain Eukaryota; kingdom Metazoa; phylum Chordata; class Lepidosauria; order Squamata; family Gekkonidae; genus Paroedura; species Paroedura picta. The sequence continues at coordinate 74,019,412 of NC_135369.1, forward strand.
TCATTTTTCCATGTTCTTTTACATGGCATCTGTAGGCACTGATAGTTCTTTTACAAGGTGCTAATGTGGACAGAAGGTTTTTTTAATTGCTGAAGAAAAACTCACCTACAAGTTGCTTTGGTTATCTTCAGCAAGATTAGCATATAGTATTAGTTAGTTGCTGCTAAATATAAAGAATCCTCAGAACCAGCCATGTTGGATTGAAAACAAGAAATATGGTTGGCTTTGGGAAATCTGTGGACTACTTCATACTAATTTAAGCTCAGAGTTTCTGACTTTGTTTATTTATGTCTATTACCAGGCGTTACTTGGATGATGACTCAGTATTTATCAGAGGCCTTTCATATTCCCGAAGCCTAGAGCAATATCGTTCTCTTCAGGAAAGTCCCCCTAGTTCTTTCAATACAAGATATGACAAGGACTATCGTGGCAGGGATGCTTTCTTCCACCAATCAGATAATGACCTACCAAGAGGATCTGACAGGGGTGGCAAACTATTTAAAAAGTCCTTACAACTATCAGAGGAAGAGTGGTTTAGTCCAAAGTGCCCTCGATATGACAGAGAGGACAGTCTGCTTGATATGGGCACAGATCTTCAAGGTTCCTTGTCAGAAAAACGAAATTACTACAGACAGAGGCTTAGTAGTAGTCAAATATTCCCTGATGAGGATTTCAAGAAGTTTGTGAGTTCTACAAGAAACAGGGAAAAGGAAGAGCTGAGCGAAAATACGTGTCAAGATTATCCTGGCAGTGGTTACATGATCCGTGGCTTGATTAACTCTCTGCAGTCTTCTGAATCTCAGTATCCTTGTAGACCTGATGAAATACCAGCAATGCCCAGTCAATCAATCCTGACAAAACAGGTAGATGTTCCTACCCACATTGACCTACATTCTCCCTGCTTGATAAATTGTCAATCACATTTCATTATTTAATTTTAAATATTAATATTTAATCTATTTTCAGTCTTTTTTCTTTGGTGGAATATGTATCCTCAAAATAATATTTCATCCTGATTTCCTTCACTGTATTGATTTAGTGTAATATTTATATCTACATCATTAACATCTGCAATGCATTTGATTCAGCATGACAATTTGGAATTTTTTTTTTAGAATTCATGGTAAAACTATTTTCAAGTAGTGTTTTTTAAAACTCCTTGATTTTGGATAGAGTTGTTACAGAGAAAAAAAACATGTTAAGAAATGAAACAGGCTGGACTGTGATGTTTGGATGGAACACCATTAGCAGGCAATGGCAAGCCATATCTGAATGTCTGTTGCCTTGAAATCCTATGGGGTTGCCATAAGTTGTCTGCAGTTTGATGACAAAAAACAAAATCTATAAGTTTAAGGAGGGGGGGTAGTAAAAGTAGCTTGGAACATCCTAATTCTCATATCTGACGAGATGCTAGCGATATTTAGCACATTACATTTGAACATGATATTTTGTAATGACTTGTCAATGTTGGACTTAAATCTTTGAATTCTGCATGCTTTCAGATATAACACATGGAAAGAATCAAGAGTACTAACATTACTTCCTTCTACATAACTTGAGAATTAAACATTTTGGTTTCTTAGGAAATTAATTACGTTTGAATCGTGGCAAAGAACCACTGTATATAGAAATATCAGTGATCCCATTATAGTTGCCTTTTGTGAAATAAAGATGAATTTAGAGGTGATGCATATGCATCTGATGGAGAGATTGAAATGAAAGAACTGGGAGTTCTCGTGTACATTTTGTCTCCAATTTTATGGTATTATTTCAGGTACTTGAGAATCACGCAGTGTATTTGTCATAACACTTAAGCCAATTTTGTGAGCTTTGAAAACAAACATAGCTCTCATATTACCCTCATTTCAAAATGGAGACAGGAAAACAGAAAGAATGACTATTACGAAGACAGTTAAATTGTCATTTCCTGCCTTGTTCTTGATCTTGGATTTCTAGTCAAAGGTATATTTTTGTACATGTTTTTTTAAGTTATTGGTTGTAGTAGCATACAGAAGTGTTGTCTTTTTATAGATTGAATATTGATTAACCTCATTAGAGAATATAGTATGAAATGAGAAATCATCTTTTATATTTGTTTTTTAGGCTTCTGAACAGAATTCTGGGAGTTTTTTGAGAAAAAAAGAGTATCAGGAGTTGACATCAAAGTCTGCAGATCTGCATGATGACTTCTTCCTTCCTCATGAAAGAGCCAGCCAGGATGGGAGCGGTACATCACACATTCTGGACAGAGTGACAGATTTTACCTGTGCTCAAGAGCAAAGAAGACACAGCTTCCTTGATGTTGAGGATGAAGAGAAGTTTCTTTATGGTGATGATAACGATGATTCTGACATTAGCTGTCCTACCGAGAAGCTAACAGTGAATGGTGGAAAAGAATCTGTAAGCCTAAATAAGAGACCCCTGTCTCCAAAGCCAGATGCTATGGAAGGCTCCGAAATACAGTACGAGAAGATCCATGACTTGCTCAAAACTATTGGCCTTGATATTGGGGTGGCTGAAATTGGTAAAGGTGCTGCCCGTACACAGGAACGGCTCCATGGGAAAAAAACATTGCGTCCTCAAGATGGTCCTTCTCATAAATCAGACACCAGTGAGAAGGACAGCATTCAAAGCAATACTCATTCTTCAGAGACTAAGTGGAAGAACCCTTTGTCACCATGTGATTCTTCCCAAGCATCTAATGATGCATCTTCTACTTTGATATCAGAGTATGCTAAAAGCAAAACACTGGACTATGATCATTCTGCTGGCCCATTGGAGCAATCTTTTCCTTCAGTATCGACTGTAACTCCATCAGCACCACCTTTGCCTCCTAACTTGCCACCTCCTCCTCCTCAAGTTTCTCAGTATGCACTATCACAGTTTTCAGCATTCCTTACAGCTCGAGCACTGCAAAATTATCCTCCTCCAACAATGGCCCCACCTAGCTATAATACATACAGACCCCGTGTGGCTTATCCAGATCCAGCCTGGCCCATGTACATCCCTCCTCAACAGTCTAATCCTGCACCTCCAGAGGTACATGGGCTTGTGTCAATGCCAGTACCATCACAACCTACCTGGTCCAACCTCAGAGTTATTAAGAGAGTTCCTAAAGTCAAGGAGAAACCTGAAATGAAGAGAAATAAGTCTGTGCTTGTGGAAGTCACTATTACTCCTACTAACTGCAAATTGCTCCCTCAGTCATCCGACAGTGGTACCACAAAAAGAATATTAGATGGAAAAAATCTGGTTTCTGAGAAGCCACAAGTGAGTAGTTTTAACTTGGATTAAAATTTGCCAATAATGGAATACAGCGGCATTGCTCAAAAAACTGGACCGCTTATCTATGAGACTGCCTTTCTCTAAATACCCTCTGTAGAGCTTCATGCTCCCAAGCTGCGAACTTACTGGTGGTCCTTGGCCCACGTTTGCATATTGTTGACCAGAATCAGGGCCTTTTCAACCCTGGTCCCAAATTGGTGGAACACTCTGTCAACAGAGATCCAGACCTTGTGGGACTTATTACAGTTCTGCAGGGCCTGTAAAATTGAGTTGTTCCAATAGACCTACAGTTGACGGTAGGTGCCTTCTGTTGTTGGCCTGCTGGTCTACCCCACTCCCCCTTCTCAGATCATCTAAGTGATGGACTGTTGGGTTTGTTTTTAAATTAAGATGTCATCAATTTTTACAAGTTTATTAATTTATTCTTTGGTTGTTCTTGTTAGCTGCCCTGAGCCCACTGTGGGATGGGCGGCCTATAAATCGAATTTATAAATAAATATAAATAAATATATTACCTCTTTGTGTGGTTTCCCCCCCCTCGTTTGATTAGTTTTCTCTTTTTTTCAAATCAGAAATTTTCCCCAGTGTTGTCGCTAGTGAGAAGTGGAGAACTTGTTTCCTCAACCCATAGTGATGTATGGATCTAGATGCAATTCATGGATTAGGATGATTTATTTTTCACCTTTCTCCAGGAATTCAAGTTGGGCAACAAAATATCAACAGCTGAAGAGTGCAATAAAGGACATGGAGTAACAGTCCAATCTGGAAATAACTCTAACCAAATACCCCGTGGAGCCCTCCTACTCAATAATCTACACTGTGAACAGTCTCAGGTAAAATACCTCAGGAAAAGAAGAGATGATTATTTTTTCTTTCCATTTCCAGATATTAATACTGTCATTTAATCCAGTGGTCCCCAACCTTTCTGAGGCTGGGGACCGGCAGGGCATCGGGCCGCGCCCGCACATCGGGCCGCGCCCGCATGGGCTGCGCATGCGCGATGCGCGGCCCGGCCCTGATTCCCTCTCCCCGCCCTCCCGCAGTAAGAAGCTTCCCGGGCCGCAAGCTTGCGGCCTGGGAAGTTTTTTACTGCGGGGGGGGGCGGGGAGAGGGAGCCGCGGCCCGGCACCATGGCCTTCGCGGCCCGACACCGGGCCGCAGCCCACAGGTTGGGGACCACTGATTTAATCCGTGTTTATCCTTATTTTAATGTATTTTCCTGTTTTTTTTGTTTTATATCCCTACTTCATGCAATTTTCCCATTCTGTATTTTACCCCATGCTATTTCCAGCCGTCCACTAACTTCTGGGTGTTGATCTATGCAGTAGTGAAAAGATACAAATGGGAAGTATCTGCTAGCAGAACTAGGTCTTTGTGTTCAAGCCATTATTGGAAGTGTGTCTGTTTGGGTTAAGTGCCATCAAGCAGCTTCCAACTTGTGGCAACTCTATAAATTAGTGATCTCCAAAGACATTCTATTGTTAACAGCCTTGCTCGTCTTGCAAACCGAGGGCTGTGGCTTCCTTGATTGAGTCTGTCCATCTCATGTTGGGTCTTCCTCTTTTCCTGCTGCCCTCAGCTTTTCCTAACATTGACTTTTCTAGTGTCTCTTGTACTTGCTGGATCGTGGAAACCAAGTAACAGGTTTGCTGGATTGTGGAAATTCGGTTGATGTCATTTACTTGGATTTTAATAAAGCTTTTGATAAGGTTCCCCATGATGTTCTGATGGATAAATTGCAGGACTGCAATCTGGATTTTCAGATAGTTAGGTGGATAGGGAATTGGTTAGAGCAATGGTCTCCAACCTTTTAAGCACCGGGGACCGGTCAACGCTTGACAATTTTACTGAGGCCGGGGGGAGGGGGTAGTCTTTTGCTGAGGGATGTTGCCGCCGCTGGAGCCCCTGCTCCACTTGCTTTCCCGCTGGTGCCCCTGACTTCACGCTGCCCGCTGGGGGGTGCTGCCAGCAGCAGCTGCGAAGTGCCATGCTGAGGGGGAGCCCCAGCCATGGCAGCTGCTGGAGAGCACCAAAGGTGAGCTGGCGGCAGAGTTGCAGGGCAGCCCCTGAGGCAGCAGCCAGGAAGGAGGACGAGGAGGAACCACGGCCCGGTACCAACTGATCTACGGACCGGGGGTTGGGGACCACTGGGTTAGAGAACCGCACTCAAAGAGTTGTTGTCAATGGTGTTTCATCAGACTGGAGGGAGGTGAGTAGCAGGGTACCTCAGGGCTCTGTGCTCGGCCCGGTATTTTTTATCATATTTATTAATGATCTAGATGAGGGGGTGGAGGGACTACTCATCAAGTTTGCAGATGACACCAAATTGAGAGGACTGGCAAATACTCCAGAAGATAGAGACTGAGTTCAACGAGATCTGAACACAATGGAAAAATGGGCAAATGAGAACAAGATGCAAATTAATAAAGATAAGTGTAAAGTTCTGCATCTGGGTCAGAAAAATGAAAAGCATGTCTATTGGATGGGGGATACGCTCCTAGGTAACACTGTGTGTGAACGAGACCTTGGGGTACTTGTGGATTGTAAACTAAACATGAGCAGGCAGTGTGATGCAGCGGTAAAAAAGGCGAATGCCATTTTGGGCTGTATCAACAGGGGCACCACATCAAAATCACAAGGTGTCATTGTATACGGCACTGGTCAGACCACACCTGGAGTACTGTGTGCAGTTCTGGAGGTCTCACTTCAAGAAGGACGTGGATAAAATTGAAAGGGTACAGAGGAGAGTGACGAGGATGATCTGAGGCCAAGGGACCAAGCCCTATGAAGATAGGTTGAGGGACTTGGGAATGTTCAGCCTGGAGAAAAGGAGGTTGAGAGGGGACATGATAGCCCTCTAAGAATTTGAAAGGTTGTCATTTGGAGGAGAGCAGGATGCTGTTTCCGTTGGCTGCAGAGGAGAGGACACACAGTAATGGGTTTAAACTACGAGTACAACGATATAGGCTAGATATCAGGGAAAAATTTTCACAGTCAGAGTAGTTCAGCAGTGGAATAGGCTGCCTAAGGACGTGGTGAGCTCCCCCTCACTGGCAGTCTTCAAGCAAAGGTTGGATATACATTTTTTTTGGATGCTTTCGGATGCTCAGGGCTGATCCTGCGTTGAGCAGGGGGTTGGACTAGATGGCCTGTATGACCCCTTCCAACTCTATGATTCTATGATTCTAATAAAGGCTCCCTCCCCCCCAAGGCTCCAGTGTTGTTTATTAATTCAATTCAATAGAGCTTAATGAGGTGATCATGCTTACTACTTAAGCATACTGTTCAAACTTTACTGAAAACCAGATTGTTTTTAGCTTGTGTATTCACTAGATGATTTCTCTTTGTATCAATGAATGTAGTCTCTAATTTGAAAGACTGGACAACCAGTCTAAGTATGCTCAATTATGAGTAGTTCAGAGAGAATGATGAACAGCAAAAAACTTCAAATGATGGGATTCTAGCTATATTATGAAACTATTGAGCAGAAAACTTCCAATAAAAACATCAACAATATTACATTTTTTACAATTAGAGCAGTTCCTCAGGGAAGTAGGCTTCTCCAGGAAGTGATAGGCTGTTCTTTAGAGTAGCAATCCCCAACCTGTGGGCAGCAGACCACAGGTGGTCCTCCGACTAATTGGAGGTGGGCCCCGAAGGACGTCTCTTCCCCCCCCCCCCCGTCCCTTTACAACACACTTCGGGTGTCATTGTCTCCCATAACTCCCAGATGGGACTATCTCGTTGCAGAGAAACAAGCTCAGGGTTCCCATTGATTTGTCATTGTCATGAGTTAAAATTTCCATGAAAATAAAATGTTCCTTATGTTCATTGTTGTGGCGTGTCTGTATCTTATTTTGAAGGGATGTTTAAACATTACCATAGCGATCAGGGAGCGTTAGGCCAGTGGTTGAGAGTAGAGGAGTAAACTACCCCCCCCCCACACACACACACACCAGGCCTCAGTAAAAGGCGCTGAGTGGTCCCCGGCATTGAGTGGTCTCCGGTGATAAAAAGGTTGGGGACCACTGCTTTAGAGGTTTTAAAGCAGAGACTAGATGGCCATCTGACAGAGATTAGATGGCCAGTCCCTCTTGGTATATTTCAGGAGTATGTTTGTGAGTGTAGCGGGTTGTTTGCTTTGAGCTCAGTAAATATTACTGTGAAATTAAGAGGTTATATTGGCTGGGTGTTCTACTCTTTTAGGATAAGATCCTGCAAGGCACACAGGACAAAGGCCTTGATCAACTGCTTGGACTTGTGCCTCATGGAACCAGAGCTTGTTTTGCTCCTTACAATATCACAATGGCCCACAGATACTTAAATGTCAGTATATCCATGGGGAGTCTTTAACAGCCTGTGATATCTTGCATCCTCCCTTGTACACAACTCATAAGCTCTGAATTTGCCCCCAAAAGGTAACAGTTGCAAACCCATACCTGTCCTTTCAATAATACATTTTTTCTTCACACACTTTGCAGGTAATGGATGAAAGAAAGAAACGGAAAGCTGAACCAGCACAAAAAAGAGCAAATAAGAAAGCTGAAAAAAGGAAAAAGTATATTATAGTCCAACGAAGAAAAAAGAGAGAGAGACTTAAAGCTCAAAAAGAAACAGTACCGAAGAGACTGGAATATCTGAAGACTGAGCTGGATAGAGTTTCAAGACAGCAAGGTGTTGCTTTATCACATTTTGTTTCCTCCCCCCCCCCTTCCCTTGGGTTGCTCTCTAGTGATGGTGCTAGCTATTGTATAGCTGAGGGCTATAGGTGAGGGCTAGAATAGAGCCAATACTGATGTTGTGCAATGTCAGGTTAATTAACAAGTCCTCAACCCTGTGTTTTGCAGGGCACAAGGTAAACCTGGCATCTGTGATTGAAACCTGGGCGCAGAATGGCGAAACTGTCACCCTGAAAGATCTGGCCCCACCTGGGTTTTCAGTCCACCAGTCTCAGCCCCTTGGAATGGGGGAAGGGGTTGCAATCCTTATCCTGTAGTGCTTTCCCAGCACCAATGATCCCTGCAGTGGAATGTGTCGATCTTGGTTGGGACTTGGTCGAGAACTTGGTCATCTGGTTGGTGTACCTCCCACCCAATGCACTGCTAGCTGCCCTAACGGGCCTATTGGAAGTGGTGGCCACCTGGGTATTGCAGTTCCCTAGGCTCGTTATCCTGGGAGACTTCAATGCCCACATGGACTCATCAGCTCCAGGATTTGATTCGGCCCTTGTATAGGCAATAGCAACACCAGGGTTCTCGCAGTTTGTTACCAGCCCTCCTCATCAGGCTGTCCATACTCTGGATCTGATCTTTGGTGCTGGGGTACAGGTGGATATGATGGCAACTGCTGTTGTCCCATGGCCAGACCACCATGCCCTGAAGGCCCAGCTTCAAGTACCACCCCTTCCCTGTATGGGCAGCAGGCATATTTTAGCCCGCCCATGGAGACTTATGGATACGGATGTATTCCTGAATGCTCTGCAGGACCCTATCCCCTCCGGGGTGTCACTGGCAGCCTTAGTGGAGGACTGGCAGTCCCACCTGTCAGCTACCATTGAAGCTTCCAGGAGCCTCATGAGAGGAAGAGGGAAGTGAGACGTGGAGGGAGTATGGAGAAAAACTTGCGACAAAGCTACAAGAACATCTTATTGCATGCTGATGAAGGCATATGAGATGGCAGTGAAGGTGGCGAAACGTGAATTTTATATACCAGTTAGACTTGATATGTCAGGCATTAGTGAGGTTTTTTGTGGATAAGGTCTTGTTACTCCTTTGTGACCTTCCTGCTACAATTGATACAGAATGTGAACTGAAAGCTCCGTGGCTGTTGAAAGGGATGATGTTTGACGGCTTCAGGTGGTTCTTTTTAACCAAAGTGGACAAGTTGCTAGGGTCAGTGAGAGTGAACACCTGCTACTTAGATCCCTGTATATATAATCTAAAGAGTGACAATTAATATACGTCCTATATGACATTACATAAACTTACACTAGTTCTTTAATTTTTGTAATTGTTTAAACAGTGTTACATGTTGTCTTATTTGCTTCCTTCCTGTAAATTTGACTGGCTCAGGTCAGATGAAACAGAATCTCACTCAGGTCATAGGTTACAGCCCTAGGAAGAGCAATAAAGACCCCCTCCTAAAAGCAGTGAACAGAGCCCGACGCAACATTGAGAGTGAGATTACTCGACTACAGCAAAGGACTGAAGCAATAGAGAAGAATCAGATTAAGCCTGACAAGGTATCTAAGGGGAATAAGTCTCATACTGGTTTCTGACATTTCTCACATGCTACTGGACTCTAATCTAGATGCTCATTGATATTAATCATAATTTGTGGTTGAAGAACCATTATGAACTAAGATGCAACAATATTCCATATGGTGTTTATTGCATGAGATGTAACATTTTAATTATGTGGTACCTCTTTTAGTATCCTGGGGAGTTCTGAGTTGCACTGAAATGAAATTTTATCATAAATAACAGTATTTTATATTGGTAGAAGTTGAGAAAGTTTCTAGTTCTTCAGATCTCAAATACCTGTATGAGGAAGGTATCTATGAATTCCTCTTGTTTCACAGCAAGTACAATTAATTAGGAGAGGACACTAAGCCATAGCTCTTCCATAATTAAGGCATGGTCCAGTAGCAATTTCTACTGACAAAAGGGATTTCCAGAAGGGAGGGTGGACATTCTGCTGTAGCCCAAAATGTTCTCTGAAATGTTACGAACTGCACCGTGTGTTGGGAAGAGGGGATTGGAGAAATTTCCCCCGTCTGTTTGGATTTGCTGATTCCAAGGCTTTGTTCTGTATCAAGTAATAGCACTGAGATTTCTTTCTTTTCATAGTTTTTTAATGAGAATCCATTCTGTGAAGAGAGATCAACCCTGGACCATCAAGAAAGACTGGCTCCGATTCAAGAAACAGCATGCAGCCTGAAACAGTGTGAAAAGCAGGAGGAATCTAAAGATGAAAGGAGTTCTACAGTGGCAAGGGAAGAAGAATCAGAAATTACCAAAGAATTAGGGGACGAGAGTGATCAGAATAAAATTAGTAAAGAGAAAAAAGATTCTTCTGACAAAAAACTGATTAGGATTCTGTTGAAGAAAGATAACATACAGGTTGAGAAGGAAGAGGAAAAAAAGGAGTCAAGCCAGTTGCCTTCTGAAAAGTGCAGCTTGAAGAAAACTGAGACAAATAATCAAAGTCAAGACACAGTTGTAGCTGCCCCAAAGGCTGAAAGTACTGAGAAAGGGAAATGCAGAGAAAGCAGATCTCAGTCTGGTAATCAAGATTCAAAGCAGAAAGTCACTGTGACCAAGACACAAAACCTTGAGACGAAGACAGAGGAACAGAAGACTGCAAGAGTAGCAAAAGTGCAACAGCAGTTTAATAATTTTGACATACCACACTGTCATCCTTCATTCATATCGCCACCAAGGCCACCACTGTCACAATGCCAACTCCCTGGTTCAAGACTTCCCTCCATTCCTCAATTTTCTAACAGTTTATTGTTCAAAGGGCTACAGAGCTGAGAAGACAAAACTATCCGTTTTAGGAAAGAGACAAAATGAGTGAAATTTAAATGAGCTGACAGAAATACCCCTTATTTATCCTTAAAAGATATTTTAATTTCAGTAGTCTGATGAATCCTTGTGTGCTTGTACATCTTCATATCAAGGTAACAGTACCTGCAACATACCTTTATTGCAAACTGCTAGTTCTTTAGCAGTTAAAATATGTCTGAAAGATTGACCACTAGACTCCCTTCTCCTCTAAATTCAAATATCTGAGTAAAATACCTCAAATGTATCTCCCCCCAAGTCTTACTAAAAAAGAGGAGACAATGCTACAAAGATAACTTTATTTTACTATACTTGCTAACAGAAGTAATTGTGCAGTGTGAAGACTATGTCACAAACAAAAGAAATTGTTTTCATATTTTTGTTCTTTGGATATTTTTTTTATAATTCCTTTTGTCTCTTGGACACTTTTTCAGGTTTGGTTCAATATATTGTGACACACTTGTAGTTACTTATGATACCATATTCACCTGTTTATCTTAGCTTCAATCTGTACTATCCTGGCTATTGCAGTGCTTCATTCTCACACTATTACTTTTAAATCTTGATTAATGGTCTTTGCTGTGTCAGCTGTTCATATCATGCAGGATAGCATACCATTCATTGATAAATTAATCTTTAAATATTTGGAGGTCTTTTAATATTTGCCTTTTATATGGCAATATTCCCAAAATGTAGGTACATGTAACTTTTTTTTGTAATTTTACACGGGGTAGAGTTTGTTACCTAAACATTAAATGTAGAAGATTGTTCCAGTAAGTTATCCAAATGCTCTTTGGTAAAACAAAAAGGTCTATCAGTAAAGAAATCTGGAAGTTACCAGCAAAAAATATAGGCAGAATCTTAAAGGTGGTCCACAAGAACATGTACTAAGCCCAACATATTTCTATCAAGACAGGATACTTCAGCAGGAACTATAAAACAGGTTTTAAAAATCTAATATATAAAGATCCATGTAAATGTTTAGTATACTGTTCGTTCCCCCTCCCAGTATAGAATAGGCAGAAATCAATTTGATTATAAACTAAAAAGTGCATTATCGATATACAATTACCTTCCGTCCACCACCCTTGACCACCCTCTCCTTCCACTTCCCTCCAAGGCTCAGAGGTTGCAGATCTCTACTGTGTGAGAGCTGTCCCTGCCGGTGAATTCCCTAACAATTGCCTTCAGGTCCTGGGGGGAAGGCCATCTGCAGAGTTCTTCCACTCTACCCCCCCCCCCCCAATCTAGCATCTGTTATATTCCTGAATGCAACGGGCTCAGCCTCTAGTCTATAATAAAAGCCTCTAGTCTATAATAAAACGCGAAGCGCCTCTCGCCGCGTCAAGCTGCCGGCCAAGGGAGCCCCCGCCAGCCGTGCTCCGCGTGACTGCCAGGGGCTCCCTTGCCTAGCGCCCGCTGTATTTATTTTACAGCGGGCTTCATTACTAGTCATAGATAAAAATAGAATTCACTTTCCGAACCAGGATAATTCTCCCAAAATGCTATCCTGTTTTGACAAAATAGTACTCTTGAAAGGACTACTTGAGAGTGGTTGTGGTTAAGTTTATTATATCTTAACTAGATTGGAAAGCCCATTGTACCTGTGAATACAAGGGTGCTAGCATCCCCTCTCTGGCCCCCAGGCATCCCTCCTGGCAGGCCCCCCCACCTCATAAAGGGCTGCTGCGGCATCGCATGGCCCAAGGAACAGGGCCGCTGCATCTCCCCCGCCTGCTCCTCTGGCCACGGGGAAGCCCCCCTCCCCGAGTCCCCGGCCTCAGCGCAGCCCAAGGCGGTGGGCCTGCTTCTTGGGCTGCGCCAAAGCCTCCCCCCACCTTGGCCATCCTGGCTTTGGTGCAGCCCAAGGAGCAGGCCCGCCATGTCTCTGATGCGGCGGGCCTGCTGCTTTGGCTGTGGCAAAGCTTCCACCCCCCACTCCCTTCCCCCCAGGGCCAAGGGGCCAGTCGCCTCCCGATTGGCCCCTTGGCCCAGACTGACAGCGAAGGAGTCAATTGGGAGTAGCTTTGCGCCTCCCAATTGGCCCCTTCGAGTTTTTATCCTGGACTCGCCCCGCCCTTTTCTCATCCCACCTACCCCTTACTGCTTTATTTTTACCGCTTCCAGAGTGGTTTACAGTTGAGAATCTTACTAAAGGGGGGGAGGCCTCAGTACAATTAGACCTGAATACTGAATGAATTGGCCTAATATTTAGTATTCCAAAATGGTCTCAGGAAACTTAAGGGACACAATTCCATATAGTAAAACATTTCACAATATATCTTGTGCCAAAAGGGATTTTGAAAATATAGGCTGCAACATATACGCTATACACTTGGAAAAGGCCCTCAAGTAGTACCTACAGAAATAACACCATGGTGCCTTGAGCAAGTGTCAATATAGATTAGCTAATCTTTGGCTATATACTACAGTAGGCTTCTCTTGACATCCTGATACACAATGCTGAAAAATACTATATCAAACCTGAAGTACAACAGTGAAAAGTAAAAAAAAAGTAAATATTTTTGTTGGAATTCTTATTTCAGATGCTAACAGATGTTTAAAGACAATTGGTTGTGATTAAAGGTAAAGGTATCCCCTGTGCAAGCACTGGGTCATGTCTGACCCTTTGGGTGACGCCCTCCAGCGTTTTCATGGCAGACTCAATACAGGGTGGTTTGCCAGTGCCTTCCTCAGCCATTACCGTTTTCCCCCCAGCAAGCTGGGTACTCATTTTACCGACCTCAGAAGGATGGAAGGCTGAGTCAACTTTGAACCGGCTACTGGGATTGAACTCCCAATCTCATGGACACACAGCTTCAGACAGCATTTCTGCCGCTTACCACTTTGCGCCACAAGAGGCTCTTGGTTGTGATTATCTTCTGCCCATTTGGAATGGCTAGGGCAACCTTTGTCAACTTTTTTAACATTGAGAAACCCCTGAGAGATGCTTCAGGCTTCGAGAAACCACAGAAGTGGCAAGATAATGCAGAATATGGTTGGGAAGCATAGCTGGGTACATGTCCACCTGTGTATAAGAACTTATGACTTCAGTTTAACAAGTAGTAGAACTAATTATCAAAGTATATTTGAGGATACTTTTGAGTAAAGGAAGAAGAAACCTTGTGGTGGTCATGGCCAGGGATAACCATAAAGGTTTTATCTACAGTTGGTTCCTGCAGGTAAAAGTCTATAATAGTTCAGAGGCAGTGACATCAGCTCTGATTAATGTATGGAGGTTAAGGGACTGATATTGTGAAAAGACATGAGGTCTTGTGTATGTCACTGCTTTAAGAAGCAAAGCTTTGTGATAAATAATTGTGTAGAAAAACGAGGTTAAAGTATCTTCAGTATGTGGATGCAACTAGGAAGTAAGCTAAAAAATGAGAGGTGAACTATGTATGGCTCCCTGAACTTGAAAGGAGGGCAGGATAAAATTAACAGAATCATAGAGTTGGAAGGGGCCATACAGGCCATCTAGTCCAACCCCCTGCTCAACGCAGAATCAGCCCAAAGCATCCTAAAGCATCCAAGAACAGTGTGTATCCAACCTTTGCTTGAAGACTACCAGTGAGGGGGAGCTCACCACCTCCTTAGGCAGCCTATTCCACTGCTGAACTACTCTGACTGTGAAAAAAATTTTTTCCCTGATATCTAGCCTATATCGTTGTAGTTTAAACCAGTGGTCCCCAACCCCCGGTCCAGGAACCGGTACCGGGCCGTGGATCAGTTGTTACCGGGCCACGGCTCCTCCTTGTCCTCCTCCCTGGCTGCTGCTTTGGGGGCTGCCCTGCCACTCTGCTGCCGGCTCACCATTGGTGCTCTCCAGTGGCTACCATGGCTGGGGCTCCCCCTTGGCGTGGCAGTGCACAGCTGCTCCTGGCAGTGCCTCCCAGCGGGCGGCGGGAAGTCAGAGGCACCAGTGGGAAAGCAAGTGGAGCACGGGCTCAGCCGGCGGCAACGTCCCTCAGCAAAAACTACCCCCCCCCCCCCGGGTGTCAGTAAAATTTTCAAGCGTTGACTGATCCCCGGTGATAAAAAGGTTGGGGACCACTGGTTTAAACCCATTGCTGCGCGTCCTTTCCTCTGCCGCCAACGGAAACAGCATCCTGCCCTCCTCCAAGTGACAACCTTTCAAATACTTAAAGATATAACAGTGTTATTATCAGAAAAGAAACCAAAAGGCTGATGGACAGGATACTTTTTAAAAATAATATGTCAAGCTAGTTAGCAAATAACAAATATAAAATCAAATAACTGAAAGCCAGAGATAACCCACATACAAAAACTCAAAAACAACAAAACATTGGGCAGGAAGGAGGGACTGAAGGGAAGCAAAATGAAACAAAGTCTGCTCCTGGTGGAAGAGGGGATTACAAAGAAACACGTATTTCTTCCTGATGAGAGAATGTCAGCATTTGATGCCACAACAGAGAAGGCTTTCTGCGAGGTGACCAGCCTCATCTCAGAAGTGTTGATGAGCCAAGTCACTACCTCCACTTCAGTCAACATCCTAGTTGCAACATTCTGCATCAAAGGAAGTTTTTAGACACTTCAAGGGCAACCTCCTATAGAGTGCATTGCAGGAATCTAGATATTACTAGGACATGCACCACAGCAGTGTCTGCTTGGGGAAGGCCACAGCTGGCTAACCAATCAAAACTGATAAAAGGTAGTTGTGACCATAGCTACTACCTGCTTATTCAACAGCAGGCCTCAGTCCAAGAAAATCCCCAGGCAATGGACCTGTTCGTTCAAGAGAACAACCCATACAGAACCAGTGATCCCTTAAACCAGTGGTCCGCAACCTTTTTCAGGCTGCAGACCGGCAGTGGCGGGGAGGGCGATTGCCTGGGCGCACATGCCGTGTATGTGTGGCTGGGTCACACGTGTGTTTGCGCCATGCGCGGCTGCAAACGCGCATACGTGGCACTCCCACATTCGTGTGACCCGGCTGCGCATGTGCATTTGCAGCCGTGCATAGCGCAAATGTGCATGCACAGCCCGGTGCGGCCCTGCAGAGGCAGGGAGCCACGGCTCAGTGCCAGGGCCTTCATGGCCCGCAGCCCGGTGGTTGGGGACCACTGCCTTAAACCATGACTCAGATTTTTTTGTTCAATGGTTCATTGGGATTAGCTTCAGTTTATTAGCTCCCCTGTTTGAAACCTGATCCCCAGGTAGGACTGGAACCACTGCAATATCATACCTCCCAATCTCAGTTCAGAAAGGCAATCCCAAAGGCTGCCGTGTTTTCCACATAATAAAGTTCGACATGATATTCTGGTTGACAAGTTGGTAAAATGCGGTATGGATCCTATTACTGTTAAGTGGATTGATAAGGTTGATGGATTGCACCCCAAGTGTGCTTGTTAATGGTTCGTCATCCTCTTGGAGTGACAAGTGGAGTGCCTCAGGGATCTGCCCTGGGCCCTGTTGTGTTCAACATATTAATATATGATTTGGATGAAGGAACAGAGGGATGCTTATTTGCAGATGATACTAAACTGGGAGGGGCAGCAAACACAGCAGAAGACAGAATCAGGACACATGATGATCATCAAAGGTTGGATACACTTTCCTTGGATGCTTTAGGATGCTTAGAGCTAATCCTGCGTTGAGCAGGGGGGTGGACTAGATGGCCTGTATGGTCCCTTCCAACTCTATGATTCTATGATTCTATGACAGGCAGGAAAACTGGGCTAAAATGAACAAAATTAATTTCAATAGTGATAGTAAAGTAGTAAAGTTATGCACTTAGGAAGGAAAAATCAAATCCCTGATTATAGAATGGGGGAGACTTGCCTTGGCAGAAGACAATGTGAGAAAACGAACTAGGGGTCTCAGTAGACCATACACTGAACATGAGTCAGTGTGACTCAGTGGCTAAAAAGGCAAATAGGATTTTGGGCTGTATGAAAAGAAGTATAGTGTCATACTACTTGACCTTACAGCAGCATTTGACCTAGTCAACCACAAACCCCTCACTCACCACCTCACAGATGCCAGGATACAAGGGATAGCCTTTCCATCATATTCGGGACCTCTTTCAGGACTGGAGATGTCCCGGAGGATTGGAAGAGAGCAAACGTTATTCCGATCTTCAAAAAAGGGAGGAAGGATGACACGGGAAACAACAGACCAGTGAGTCTGACCTCTGTTGTGGGGAAATCACTAGATGTCATAGTCCTATTGTATATGGCACTGGTCAGACCACACCTGGAGTACTGTGTGCAGTTCTGGAGGCCTCACTTCAAGAAGGACGTAGATAAAATTGAAAGGGTACAGAGGAGAGCGACAAGGATGAACTGGGGCCAAGGGACCAAGCCCTATGAAGATAGGTTGAGGGACTTGGGAATGTTCAGCCTGGAGAAAAGGAGGTTGAGAGGGGACATGATAGCCTTCTTTAAGTATTGGAAAGGTTGTGAGAAGAGGGCTGTTTCTGTTGGCTGCAGAGGAAAGTATGCGCAGTAATGGGTTTAAACTACAAGTACAACGATATAGGCTATGTATCAGGAAAAAGATTTTCACAGTCAGAGTAGTTTGCCTAAGGAGGTGGTGAGCTCCCCCTCACTGGCAGTCTTCAAGCAAAGGTTGGATACACACTTTTCTTGGATGCTTTAGGATGCTCTGGGCTGATCCTGCATTGAGCAGGGGGTTGGACTAGATGGCCTGTGTGGCCCCTTCCAACTCTATGATTCTAACTGACAGGAGACAATCAAGCCACTGCAAACTCAGTTGTGGAGTTCCACAAGGAGTGGTCCCCTCCTCAATCTTATTCAACATCTTTATGTACCCTCTTGCCCAGCTAGTGCAGATGTTCAGGCTTGGATGTCATCTATATGCCAATGACATTCAGCACTTCCTCCTGATGAATGGCTTCCCAGATTCACCCCGAGAATCTTTAGCCAGATGCCTGGAAACAGTGACAAGATGATACAAGCAAAGTTGTCTGAAGTTCATCCCTTCAAAGATTGTCTGAAGTTCATCCCTGGACAGGAAGGGTCCAAGTGAGGATGTGTGATTGCCCAACCTGGACGGGGAGCGGCTGTCTGTGGCTCACTCTGCCAGAAATCTGGATGTGACCCTAGACACCTCCCTCTCTATGGAGGCATAGACTGCAAAAGTAGCACAGTGGCATTCTTCCACCTGTGCCAAGCCAAACTACTAGAACAGTACTTGGCCCCCGAACAAGTGATACATGCGATAGTCAGCTCTAGAATGGATTTCTGCAACTTGCTCTACACAAGCTTATCTATCCTTGATAAAGAAACTACAACTGGTGCCAAATGCAGCAACCAGGGTCCTCAAGAGAACACCCTGGGGGGCCCACATACAGCCCATACTCCGGCTGAAATGGCTACCAGTTGAATATTGGATCAGGCAAGATCTTGGTAATTACCTTTAAGGCCATAAGTGGGTTGGGTCCAGCATATCTGAGAGACTGTCTCTGTACCCATACCCCCAAGGAGTGTTACACTTAGCCAATACCTGGCCCAAAAGAAACATGTTAGGCCTCAACCAGGGCCAGGTCATTCTCTGTCCTGGCCCCCACCTGGTGGAATGAGCTCCCAGATCCAGGCCCTATCTGAACTATCACAGTTCTGCATGGCCTGCAAAATAGAGCTCTTCTATCAGGCATTTGGTTGAGGCCAATGATAATTTACTGGGCTCCCACCCAATCTCCTATCCAGACGAACACATTCTATGGGACTGCAGAAGGAATATCACCTGAAACTTGTTGATACGAAGTCTGTTGATACTGTTATCTAACATGTTAAAATTGATGTTAGGACTTTTGACAGTTACCAAACTTACCTGTACTTCATTATCCATCTATCTCTGTAAACCACCCTGAGCCAGAAGGGAGGGCAGTATATAAATATACGTAATTAGACAGACAGACAGACAAGCAAAGGGCTCTATTGAGATAGTATTTTCCAGCTATTCATGATGACCACAGGCAGAAGCGGCTACAGGTTATTTCTTTAAGGGAACTCGTGACTCTAAATATTCTGAAACAATATCACCACCAGTCATTGAAATGGGAATTACCATTCCAAACATTCAGGCAAACGTGAGCAGTAAATGATCATACATGAAAATGTTTAACAAATTCTAGGAACATCAAGGAATAACTGGCTAAGTTTATATTGATCCAGAACGCAGCAGCCAGGATTCTCACCAATACACTGTGGAGATCTCACATCCAGCCTGTAACTCAACTGGCTTCCAACTGAATTCCGGATCAGGCTTAAGGTTTTGGTTCTTACCTTCAAGGCCATATGCAGTCTGGGTCCAGTGTACCTAAGAGACCGTCTCTCCACCTATATCCCCAAAAGAGCATTATGCTCTGCCAATGCCAACTGGCTAGTTATCCCTGGCTCCAAAGAAGCACATCAGTCTTCAACGAGGGCCAGAACTTTTTCTGTCCTGGCCCCCACTTGGTGGAACGAGCTCCCTGAAGAGATCAGTGCCCTGTCCGAACTCCCACAATTTCACAGGGCCTGCAAAAGGGAGCTCCTCCAGCAGGCATTTGCCTGAGATGGTCAACAGCTCCTCTCTCAGACATCCCTCCATGGCCTGAACCAGTCTGTCTTCTCTAGGGGCCTTGGCTGGGTTCCGTTCCTGTTGTATTGTTTATGATCACTGAAATTGCGTTATTGGATTGTTGTTGTTGTATTTGCTTATGTTATGTATTAATTTGTTCCATGTATCCCCCATGTTGTATGTAAACCACCCTGAGCCATATGGAAGGGCGGCATAGAAATAAAATAAATAAATAAGATTCAAAACCAAAACCAAAAAAGGAACACAACCCAACCTTAACAGGTAGGAACTCAGGAGTTGAGCTGTACAATAAAATAATGTAAAAATGTTGATTATTTATTATAGTGCACAATTAAAAACAGAATAAAACTTCATAAAACCTATACAGAACTATACAGTACTAACGGTACTAAAACTATACAGTACTAACAGTAGGGTCAAAACGCGTTTGGTCTTATGTGCTGTTAGTTCTGTATAGTTTTTATGAAGTTTTTCTGTTTTTCATTGTGCACTATAATAAATAATCAACATTTTTACATTATTTTATTGTACAGCTCAACTTCTGAGTTCCTAAATTTAGAATATTATAATTTGCAAAACTGTTTTGCAGCTTCAGACCAACACAGCTGCGTCCCCCCCCCCCCATCTACAACCAATCATGTGAGACTCGGGACTGAAGGCACCTGACGGAGAAGTACCACGGCCGCCTTCGACACAATTCAGCGCACTTAAATTGTCCTCTGAAAGATACAAGTGAATATGAATTCCATTGTCTCGCATACAGCTCCGATGATAGATCACCATCATCACCAAGAAGAAGGAATAAAATAGAAAACCTGAGCGCGCGTCAAACCGCTACGCTCTCCTCTCGGCCGGAGCCGCCTCTTCAGCCCCGCCCTTCTCATTACGTCACTCACGGTCCTCCTCCGCCATTTTGTTTGACGGTCTCTCCAGCGCCTCGGCTCACTACCGGCGTTTGCGTCGCGCGCGGGCGCATGCGTGTTTGCAGTGGTGTTGGGACGGTCGGTGCTGGGGCGGGATTGAATGCGGCCTCCGGCGCTCTCGCAGCCATGTACCGCTCAGGCAGCGGCCGTGCGAGCCCGCCGTCCTCCAGCCGGCCCAAGGAGAGCCGCGGCTCGGGCTCCCGCCCCTCCCGCTCCGCCGCCTCCACGTCCGCCGCCACTCGAGGCCGCAGCCCGCGCCGCTCGCGTTCGCCCTCGCCCCGGGGCCGCCGTCATCGCTCGCCCTCCGGCAGCCGCTCGTCGCGCCGTTCGTCGCGCCGCTCGCCCTCTCCGCGCCGCTCGAGTCGGGTGCGCTCTCCGTCCGGGGGCAGCTGGAGCCGCCGCGGATCCGAGCAGCGGGACGGCAGCCTGAGCCGGGTAACGCCCCCCGAAGACTCGGCCTCTCGGCTTCCCCTTCTCCCTCCGCCTGGCGCCCTTCGAAATGGCCGCCTGCCTCCACGGGCCCGTCGGAAGACAACCCCCCCCCCCCCCGCGGCGAGCTCTGTCCAGTGCTCGGGAGCCCAAAGCGGCTGCCGCTGTAAACACAACCTTGGCGCTGTAACGCCCCCGCCCCCCGCCCCCGGGGTCGCCTTTTTGTTCGGTGGTCAGGGAGGCGAGGTAATACTACGGATAGGTGGGCTGCGTTTGTGCAGGGGCCCTGCACAGAGAGTTGGTGCTTGGTCTAGAGATGGTGCAGCCCAAAGACCAGCCTGACTGGAATAGTCAACCATCTATGTTGCATGCGCGTCAGGAAACCGCATGGACATCTTTGTAATAGTTCTTAGCTGGCGATAAGAAAAGCCCTGTCACTGTTGCAAGAGCTTTCGTGGTTAGGAATGAGGTGACCTGCTTGTGGAAAGCTTTACAGATACTCTCATTCAGGTGCCTTACCCACAGGTTAACGGTAGCCGTGGCCTTCGTTGTTCAGATCTTCCTTGTTCCACTTTAAAAACAGAACCACAAATTAAGTGAGGCAGGAATGCATGTGTCCATGATACCTGTAGCATTCAGTTTAGGTAGAAGTTGCAGTCTCGCTTTGCTATACGAGTGGTGCTTAATGTGCTATAAACTGCTAGTATTTTGGTTAGGTGGCACTGGTTGTACCTGAAACTATTTTTTTTCATTGTTGCTATCAACGCTCTGAAATCGAAGTTGGCTTTTTGCTGTTGAAAGAACCTCAGAATTTGGAAGCAGGAAACAGAGCATTTCATTTCTTGGGTTTTTTTCTTTTCTTCTAAAGCACTAAAACCTCATCCCACCCCTGCAAAAAAAGGAAAGTAAAAACACACACACACACACACACACACACACATCCAAAACATATTTTTGGGCCAGCAGTTTGGGACTTAAGGCTTTTAGCACCTCTCCCCTTTCATATTTATGTTTAATTTTTGCAGTTCCTTGAAGCATTGGCACTTGTACTCTTGCTTGCTACTGTGATTTCAAGAGCCAGATTTATATTTTTGGAGATGTGATTTGCAGAAATTTGTCTATTATAATGTTGTGCAGCACCTGGAATACAGGAAGCCATACTACATTGTTATTTGTTTCTTTTTCACTCAGAATTGGTGTTGGTACTTTGTTGTTAATTTATTTAAACTAAAACAAAAATCTTTTCAGTGCTCAATTTCAAATTCTGGCTGTTTTATAGACATCATGTTCTCACAAGATTCAGATGGTTCAGTTTTGGAATTTCCACTTCTTATCTTAAGATAATGAGATCATAATAAAATAAGGTGTTTTTTTTTACAAGAAATAAGGTTTTTTACAAGGTATTTTACAAAAAATTCTCCATCTTGGTGCTATTTTAGTTATAAGTTTTTAAAAATACAATACCATTATTTATTGGTAGGTCCAGAATAATAAGAACAAAGCTTCATTTGGTCCAGTATCCTATTTCCCATGGTGGCCAGATACCCGTCAACTGGATGTCCAGAAGCAGGGCGGGAAGGCAGTGAGAGTTCCCTATTGCTTCACCCCAGCAATGGGTTTATTATAGCATGTTGCTTCTATATGCATATTTCTCTGATCCCAGCTCTTCTGAAGCAGTGGTTAGAGCAGGGGTAGTCAAACTGCGGCCCTCCAGATGTCCATGGACTACAATTCCCAGAAGCCCCTGCCAGCATTTGCTGGCAGGGGCTCCTGGGAATTGTAGTCAATGGACATCTGGAGGGCCGCAGTTTGACTACCCCTGGGTTAGAGTATTGGACTAGCATCTAAGAGACCCAGATTCAGGTATTCACTCTACAGGAAGCTTGCTGAGTAACCTTGCACTATTAATGCTCCCTCAGCCTAATGTGCCCTGCATAGTCATGGTTGTGAGCAGGGGTAGTCAAACTGCGGCCCTCCAGATGTCCATGGACTACAATTCCCAGGAGCCCCTGCCAGCATTTGCTGGCAGGGGCTCCTGGGAATTGTAGTCCATGGACATCTGGAGGGCCGCAGTTTGGCTACCCCTGGTTGTGAGGATAAAAGGGAGGAAGGGAAAATGACAATTAAAGCGGTGGTGGGTCACCGCTGAATAGCAAAGCTGTGTATAAATAGCAAAATAAAATAGTTACTGTGGCTTGTCATTTTGATAGATCTACTTATGTATTTTTTCTAATTTCCTCTTACAGCTATCCCTTACATTCCTAGTTCTTGTGATGCTGAATTCCACCATGATGCACTTTTGGTCTCTCCTATGCATTCTCAGTTATCAGCCTGAATTAATAATAAACCTTTACCACATTCTTTCTTAGTTGTGTATCTCTTTGGAAGTTAGAATTTTTGTCCCAAAGGGTGTCATTGTAAATTTATATTTGCATTAACTGCATGCAGACATGATGACAAAACTGTCCGTGATGGAGGCATGAATGTAGCTTCTTGTGCTCCCGTACTCACTTTCTTCTCCCCTTGTGCATTTAATAGCACAAGGTAGTGGTTGGGGAGCACGGTATCAAGCTTATGCTTTAGGTTATGTGCATTCTGGCATCTGAGAAAACTGGAGTTTTTCTTCCAATGGTTAGGATTCTAAACTTTGATTTAATCTCAGTTTGTGGTGAACAAACAAACCCCGTTGTGCACTTGAGCCTGCATTTGGCCTTCATAGTGAATTGGACTGAAAGCATTCTGAGCCAGGAAATCATTTGTGCTCCACTTGTAAAGGAGAGGGGTGTCAATATGCATAAAAGTGCACTGCGTCCTGAATCGGTGGCAGTGGCAAACCTGGGTGCTTCACTTCTGCTTCCTCATGACTCTAGATCCATTTACGAACTAGTCTTTACATAGATCCTTGGAAAAAGCACCTGCTTTCTTCCTTTCTGAGAGGTTTATATGTCTTGCCTTATTTCCCCCATTTAACGCATTACCATTCTCCTATTTGACGAGCAGAACTGGGGAAATGCTATTCTTTGAACTGGAATAGCTATGGTTATACTGCTGGTGTATGTCTATTCTAAAAATGTTCAGTACGGATCATGCATTCCAGATAGTTATAAGTTGGCACTGATAAGCAGTGAAATCTGTAGAACTAGCCTGTAATACTGTTGGGTTACTTTGAATGAGATTCATCATAAACAATATATGTAATTTATTTGACAGTTATGCAGAGACACGAAATATTCTAAAATGTATGTTTTGTAAGATAGGATCACTTTTTTTTTCTTGTTGCAGAGACACTCTCCAGGCCGGCGCTCTCACTCTCCGGGTCGACGCTCTCCAAGTCGACACTCTGAATCTTCAGTAGAACAGAGCTTGCGGATCACAGTTGGCAATGACCACTATGGCATTGACACCCCAGAGCAAAGGAGATTGTCTGATAGACTAGGTTCACCAGTTGATACCCTAATTGATGTGGAAAGGTAGGGTTCTCTAGTGATCGGTCTTTCAGAATTGCTTCTTGGTGCTCATCTAGCGGTTGTAGTAGAAGGAAACGCAGCTGAGTTATGGCAGCCTCATAGAGTTTTGAAGGCAAGAGGTGTTGCAAGGTGGTTCATCATTGCCTGCCTCTAAAAACTTGGACTTCCTTGGGGGGGTCTCTCATCTAAGTGCTAATCACTGCTGACCCTGCTTAGCTTCTAAGATAAGCTTAGCCTGGCCCATCCAGGTTATATAGATAACTATAGGTTTTGCTGTGGGAGTGAAAATGTTAAAGGGCTGGAATTTATTGGACTTGAGCTATATTCCTGGAATCCTGTCTCCAGGATTTTTAGCTGTCTTCCATTTTGGATAGACAGATATCAAGTTTATATTTTAAATAAATTCTAGGTTGAGAAGGACGATAATACAAGTACAGTTAAAAAAAAAGATGGAGGCCTTTTACAGTAGAGAGACTAGATCAGAGGTGTCAAACTCATGTGTTATGAGGGCTAGAACTGACATACATGCTAGTTTGTATCTCATCTATCAGATTCTCGGATTAATAGACATTGTTGGTTCTTTATTCTGGATATTATTGCTGTTTTTCCTTCAATTGGCATATTAGCTCTGAAGTGTCCTGTGACATGTTTTACACAGTCATTCATTTTATACTCATTTCTGGTTTGTAGCAAACTTTATTTAACCCATATGTCTTAAAAGTAAACCCATAAAATGTTTTGCAAAACAGGATTAAGATGCAGAGTACAAAGCAAGCTTCAAATAACCTAGAAGGTAGCAGTTTGTAATCAGTGCCAAAGCCTCTCTTTTGCAGTCACGCTTCTCTTGTTATAATTTGAACTTCATTTAAAAATAATCCATTGGATTGGAGGAATAATGTAAATTTTATCTTGCACTTCTTAGTGCTAGTCTCATGCAGAAGTATGTGTTTATAGACTGTATTTGCAGCAGAGTACTCTGGGTATTTCAGTTAGCTGTAAAGACTAGTTTCTTTTTTTGAACTTGTCTGAACAATCAGATATTGCATAAGCAGCTAATGCAAAATATTTTTATCTTTGGATGAGGGAATTTATTTACCGCACTCCCTGGAGGCTCAGGGCAGTTTACATAAAATGTAGAAAACAATACAAGAAACAGTCCATAACATATAGAGAACCATAACATTAATACTATTAACACTGATAAGTGTAATAGTGGTAACAGTGCAAACAGGTCCAGGAACAGAACGCATTGATGGATTTCTGGGAGGGAGGTAGCAGGGGTCCTGCAGATGTTGTTGGTAATGCCTGGTCTCAACCAAATGCCTGGCGGAACAGCTCCCTTTTGCAGGCCCTGCGGAACTTTTAGCTCCGCCAGGGCCCTGATCTCATCTGGGAGCTCATTCCACCAGGTGGGGGCCAGGACAGAGAATGCTCTGGCCCCGTTGAGGCCAGGCAGGCTTCTTTAGGGCCAGGGAACATTAGCCGGTGGTTGGTGGTGGAGTGTAGAGCTCTTTGAGGGAGTTGGTAGAGGCTGTAGTTGGTAGAGAATGGGCTGGATGTGAGACCTCCATGGTGGTGGTGTAAGGTTCCTGGCTGCTGGGTTTTAGACCAGCTGTAGTTTCCGGGTCAAGACTAAGGGCAGGCCTGCGTAGAGCGAGTTACAGAAATACAGTCTAGAGGCTAGGTGTTCCGGGGCCAGGTAGGGCGCTAATAGCTTGGCTTGGTAGAGATAGTAAAATACCAGCTGCACTACCTTTGTGACCTGGGCTTCCATTGTGAGAGAAGGATCCAGAATCACGCCCAGGTTCCTGGTGGAGTGACCAGGGTGGGCAGACGTGCTTCCTCTCATGGACCCTTCCTACCCAGCCACAGGATCTCCGTCTTTGAAGGATTGAGCTTTGGACGACTCTCCTTGCTCTTCACTGCTGCTATGCAGCTGACTAATGCTTCTGGGGGAGAGTCAGGGTAGCCATCCATCAGGAGGAAGAGCTGGGTGCCATCTGCTTATTAATAACAACTGAGACCTAACTTCCGTACCAGCTGAGCAAGAGGGCGCATGAAGATGTTGAATAGGATAGGAGAGAGGACTGCTTGTGGGACGCCACAAGTAAGTTGTGTGAGGTTTGAGGTTTTCTTTCCTATTGCAACCCTTTGTCCATGACCCTGGAGGAAGATCAGCCCTGATATGCCCTCGTATTCGATGAGGCAGAGAGCTAGCAGCTCATGGTCAACTGTGTCGAATGCTGCTGAGAGGTCTAGTAATATCAGCAGTGCTGACCCGCCTTGGTCCATCTGGCGACGGGGGTCATCTATCAGGCAGACTAGCACTGTCTGTACCCCATAGCCAGGCCAGAAACATGATTGGGATGGGTCTAGAACTGAAGCGTCTTCCAGGAATGCCATTAATTGATCTGCGACAGCCCTTTCTACCATCTTCCCCAGAAATGCTAGGTGTGAGACTAAAATATAGTTTAGATTCAGCTAACTCAGTATAATGTGTTAACCCTTATACAAGCTGTCAGCAAGATAGACAATTGGCAAAAATAAACTTTTTGAGATTCCAGGGAGTGTAGCTAAGCATTTTGCTGAGAAGGGGACTCTTAGAAATCAGGCAAATAGTGCAATGGGAAAGTAGAAATGCTAAGACTTGGTTCTAGACATTGCTCTTTATGCAACATTTAGCATGAATTGAGGGCTGCATGTGTTTGTTCACAGTGAGAAGGTCCTGCCTAGATATCTTGTCTGTCTTTTGTGCTTTGGATGAATCACAGAAGCAGGAACTCGTGTATGAATTTGAGTGTATAATTACACTAAACATCTTGCTCCTCACTGGGGCATTCAGAATAGGAAATAAGATATCAGTAAGTGGAGTATTCTTTGAACTAGTGCCAGTGATAGATTTTAGGACAGCTGTTGAAGATTTTATAAAATATATTTGACCAGTGCTATTGACTGCACACATATATGAACCTCTTGTGTACAAAGGCTGATGGATGAAAAATTCAGTTTTGCTTCCCCTAGCTGAATATATTTTTAACTTTTAACTACAGTACCACTGAATTGAATTTTCCCTTTCATTTTCTCTTCACTGCATACTGATCTCAAAAGTAAGTAGTGAGAGTGTATGGGGAATCAAAACCACTCGTTTTGAAAAATCTTCTTAGTTCTTGCATGAAACAAGAGTAGGAAACACCTTTTTGCAGATTTCCTGTTCACTGACCAAAGTTTACCAGCTTTTTAGTACTTAGATGTATTCACAGGTGCAGTAAATCAATTTAAGAATTATATCTAATTTTAGAATTTAGAAGAAGCAGAGCTGTTTTTTTTTACAGCCCACTTTTCACTACCCTAAGAAGTCCCAAAATGGCTTACAAGCACCTTTCTCTTCCTCTCCCCACAACAGACACCCTGTGAGGTAGTTGGGGTTGAGCTCTAAAGGAACTGCTCTACAAGAACAGCTCTAAGAGAACTATTACTAGCTCAAAATCACCCAGTTGACTGCATGTGGAGGAGTGGGGAATCAAACCTGGTTCTCCAGATTAGAGTCCACCACTCTTAACCACTACACCAAGCTGGCTCTAAAAATATTTTAGATTGGGGGGTCGTCAACCCTTGGTCCGTTGCCTGGTACTGGGCTGCCGCGGGCTGCGCCTGCCTCCCCACCCCCCGCAGCGAGAAGGTCACCAGGCCATGAGCGAAGTGGCCACCAAAGCGGCCGCTTCGCTCGCGGCCCGGCTAGTTTCTTGCTGCGAGGGGGGGGGGGAGAGGCAGGCGCAGCCGCTGGCACACCAGCAGATGCAAACGCACATGTGGAGCTGCCATGCATGCACATTTGCGTCCTCTGCTGGCACAAACGTGCATGCGCAGCAACTCTGTGCATGCACATTTGCACACAGCTGCCGCGCATGCGCGGTGCACGGGCCGCCGGCGCTCCCCCACCCCGAAAGGTGTTCCTCAACCGCAAAAAGGTTGGGGTCTGCTGTTTTAGATAATTCATACATCTTGTTTTTGTGATCCCTTTTTATGGGTGTTTTGTCTGCAAATTTAGATGGAAGCAGATTTCTGCTTGCTGAAATGTAAATCCGCATGAAATATCTGTATTTAAGAAAGAGCAAACTGAATAATATATACTTGCTAGCATTATTCTGTTTTCTCCTTGAGTGGTAAAATTTCTCCAGTGCTTCAGTTTCACAGCAAGGGAATTGTTTCTACAGAGAAAGCACCTCTACTTTCTTTTGCTGATAATTTCAATTTTTGCTTGGAAGTATAAAAGGAGAAGTGAGAATACGTTTGAAGGAGACCGGAAATACAGTGACAATATTAGGTTAAATTTTAGGGCAGAAAAAGCATCTTTACAGGCTTGTTTAAAAGGTTGTTTAAGGTCCCCTGAGGCTATTTTATAATACCATTGTGAAAGGATTCTAACATATAACATAAGTTTCTAATAGAGAACCTCATCTTGAGAACCCATTTCAGTTGTAGGAGTACAAAGCAATGTTACAAGTTGCTTATAGGGATCTGAAAGTTGATGCAATGGGCATAACCATATAGTTAAGCACCACTTACTATTGTGTTCTTGTGGTTGGGGGGGGGGATGAATAATAGTGCCAGATTTTGAGACTTCCAGAGGCTGTGAAGAACTGTTATGCCCAGCCTTTCTGCATCATCTACAAGCCTCTTCCCAAATGTGACAAGAGGACCCTAAGGACACACTGGAGTTCAGTTGTCCATTATCCACAAAAATCACAGAACTGCCTGATACTGATCTTTTATTTGCATTATTAACGTAATTTGAAGAAGTTGGAATCAAAATAGGAGTGGGTGTGCAGTTATAATGCCAACATGTATGTGCAATGTGATAGTGTAATTTCATTTTCATAGAAAGCAAGTGAGACTTCTCTGAAAGCCATGTTCATGTAAGATGTTTTTGGGTGTCTGACACTGTAAATGAAGAAGAAGAAGAGTTGGTTCTTATATGCCGCTTTTCCCTACCCGAAGGAGGCTCAAAGCGGCTAACAGTCACCTTCCCATTCCTCTCCCCACAACAGATACCCTGTGGGGTGGGTGAGGCTGAGAGAGCCCTGATATTACTGCTCGGTCAGAACAGTTTTATCAGTGCCGTGGCGACCCAAAGGTCACCCAGCTAGTTGCATGTGGGGGAGCGCAGAATCGAATCTGGCATGCCAGATTAGAAGTCCGCACTCCTAACCACTACACCAAACTGGCTCTCTGATGAGAGGGAGGAAGTGCTATGAGCATCCATTTGTACTTCTGGACCTCGAGGGCTTATAAAAAGGTTTTCTAGTTTCAAATGGCTAATACTGTGTAGTAAAAATTGGATATTTTGGTAGAATTTTTAATGATAGATCTGTGTTGACTATTGTGCTTCTGCAGGCCAGTATGCTATTTGTGCTACAAGAATCTACTCTTGGATTTAGCAACCCAATCATGTTCACAAAAATGTCCCGTGCCCACAAAATAATGTATTCCTGGGGACTGAAGGGTGGATTGCTGCTTAGTATGCAAAATCCCCAGAACCAGCCATGCTTGGTTCAAAACAATAAGTGTGACTGGGTTTTGGATCGTCAGCAGGTTATTTTATGGTAGTCTGAGCACCAAATTCCTGACTTTGTTTTAACCTATCTCTCTCATCAGGGATGACCTGGCTGAAGGTCCAATATTTAGCAGAGGCCTATCACGTCCTCAAAGCCTTGAGCAATACTCCTCTCGTGAGGACTGTCCTCCTAGTCCTTACAGCACGAGACACAATGAGGACTATCACAGTAGGGATGTTTTTCTTCACCAGTCAGACTATAGCATGAACTATGACCACCTACAGGATATATCAAGAGAACCTGACAGGGATGGTGAATTACTTAGGAAGTCCTTCTATCAATCAGAGGAGAGAGGAAGAGAGCCAAAGCGTCCTCGATATGACAGAGACGACAGACTGCTTGCTGTGAACATGGAGCCTCAAAGTTTCTTGCCAGGAACACGAAATTACCGTAAAAGAAGTCTCAGTAGAAGCCCAAGCCCAGGATACCTGGATGAAGGCTTCAGGGAGCTTGAAAGTGCTAGGAGAAAAAGAGAAGAGGAGGAGCTGAGCAGAAATTCTAGTCAAGATCTTCCTGGCAGTGGCTGTGTGATCCCTGGCTTGACTAACCCTGTGCAATCCTCTGAACCTCGTTACCTTTATAGACCTGATGAAGCACCAGCAATGCCCAAAAAATCAATCCTGAAGAAACGAGTAGATGATCCTTCTGTGCAGGTTTGACCCACCTTTTCCCCCTGCATGTTAAACTGTCAGTCACACTTTGCTGGTTCTTATATAATTACTCTACTTTTATGTCCTTTTTTATGTTGGAACCAGTACCTTCAAAGTACTATTTTCTCCAGGATTCCTTGTTGTGCAATTGGTTTGGTGTGGATCACTGTCTGATTAACTTCTTGGTTCCCACTTGATCTAGAATATAATTTGGAGCAAAAGAAATCTAATTTTTCCTGATGGATCCATGTGTAGTTCAGCATATGCAACTTGCCACTTCAAGCATGCTAATTTTCATGTTAAGTTGTTAGAAAATCTTAGCACATTACTCAGTCTGAGTGATAGAGTGTGTTTTTAAATTTGATAAAAAGTAGGAGATACATTTTGTAGGATGACCAGTATTTATGTTGGAGCTGGATCTCTGGATTTAATGTGTGGTTCAAATATAAATAAAAACGATGGTTTGCTGGTACATGAATGAACCTACAAAGTGGGGGGGGGGATCATCTGGCCCACATGATCCTTCCCTCTGCATGTGGTATGTTAGCTAGACTTACTTTCATGTAAGTTAAACCATTGTATGTCATTATATTCAAATCTGAGACTGTTGAGCTTGTTCATCCCTGTATACCAAAGCTGCTTTTACACATGGATGTCTCCACCTTTGGAGGAGCTTCCACAAGAAGTGCACTTTCGGGACAAGGGGAAAACGTAGACCCCCATGCACTGTTATCCTACACACTGCTGTTTCCACAGTGGGGAATCTTTTCCCATCCCTGTGGCTTACCCTAATTTATAGAGGAAACTGCGAGCCACAGCTTGTAGTTCAGATGTAGTGGCTGTCATAAACCACCCTCTTTGCCCCCTTTTTTCCCTTGCTGTGGGCAGGCGGAGAGTGAGCAAGAGGGTATGTTTTCTGGCTTCTCAAAAGCTAAGTGTAGGAACATAACTGGGGACGTACACCCCTCCTCCCCCAAAAATTGTTTTAAATTCAGATTGATTTGGGCCAAATGAATTTAGTTATACTCAATTCACATGAATCACTGGCTTGGTATAGTGCTTTGGGTTTACCTCAGGATCAGCTATTAAGCAGAATCTTTAAGCATCTCTTCATAGAATTCAAATCAATCTGAATTGGATGCCGAATTGCTTCAGGTTTAGCTATTTGGTTCTGAAATGAGGAGGATAATCATGGCTTGGCTTAAAATTACTGGAAAAGCCCCAACTCAATATAATTTTCACCCCCAGGTATTTTAAAGCCAAACTACCCATCCCTAAACCTAATCCTTTGGTGCTCTGCCAGCAACCATAATCTTCTTTGTCCCCCCACCCTTCCTTTCTCCTAGCGCACTCGTCTGCTAGACATTTATATAAAAGAGTAAAGACAAATGGACAGAATTTTTTTGTAAATTAAATTTCTAGCCCACCACTCCCAAAAAGCTTGTGGCGGGTTTCAAAACGTTGCATAAAATCCCCAATAAAATTGCCCCTAAAACCATCCAAAAACGATTTTATAAAATGCACAACAATGCATATACAAAATATCCAAGATATACAGCAGCAAAACCCGACAACCAGATCCCACCCAATATCACCCCCGGGGTGGACAGAGGGGTTGCAGCTCTTAAACTGCCAGTAGAGTAACCCAGGAGGGTGGGGGGTCTAGATTTTTCTTAAGGCGCCGGCCTCAACCATAGACCTGGTGGAAGAGCTCCGTCTTGCAGGCCCTGCGGAACGCTGAAAGCTCCCTCGCATATTCTTCCCAATCCCCAGTCAGCCCATTCCTTCACTGCCTGGCTGAATCATGGTGTTTGGCATGGTAGAGCATCTTAGGTAACATAAGTGAGATGTAAAAGGAGTCAATTCACACCAAAAGATCTTTAAGTGAAGTGAACTTTACACGTAAATCCTAACACAAATGAAGAACAGATAAATGAATAATCAGAAGATATATTGCAGGAAGACTAACTGAACTTTACTCAGCATTCCTCTCCTAGAATGGCTGCAGGAACATACTTGAACGTAGACTGACTTCCTTGGAGCATTGTGTTAGATGAGGCTGATAATTTTATCGCTTTTTCTGTAGTCTGGGAGTTTCGTTTTGGAACCAGTCATACTTTGTGGGAAAGGCTAAAAACTTCCCTCTAAAGTTGCTCTGGCCAATAATCCCCAGTGTCTGGATAATTGATTTTAGTATTCCGAGACAGGAAACTGTCGTGAGATTTGAGCACAAGACTCCCTTCAGTTTCTAGATCATCTGTCAATGAACACTTGTATTTTTCCTGGCTTTTTATTGCCCATGGTTAACATGCTTCTTACAAGGTGTATTTCCTTGTCTCATTACAATGAAAAATTATTTCACCTTACAGAGCAGGCGGAGGAAGCATGTCTGCCAAAGAAAATCCTGCCTCAGTCACATAGCTGCAAAAACTGTATATGTTGAACTACACAGAAACAGGCTTAGTAGGAGTTGTATCTGTAACTTTCTTTATGCAGTTCTAAGGGCTAAAGTTGTGCAGAATGTTTGGTTCTGATCATTTTAGTGCAACAGTGTGTGCATGCTTCGAGAGGAAGGGTTTCTCTCCCACTCCCGATTGGCTTGGATCCAGTGCAGCACTTTGATGGGTTGAAGGCTTTTGTCCGTGGGGCATGACTTTCTTACCTCTACTGCAGCTTGCATCTGCCCCACAGCTGCTTTTGCCCCTAGGAAAAACATTTCAGGGAGCATTATAGGTGGGAACAAGGAGGGTAGAAAAGTTACACACCATGAGTTGAAATGCTTCTGCTCACATGGATTTTCAAGCCTTCCTTTTAGCCTCTAATATCTTTTTTGCATTTTCATAGTTGCTGTATTCAGTGTCTTTACTATCACTTACTCTTTTTACCCACATTGCATCCACTTATATAGTCACATATCAATCAAAGAATGTATATATTGTTGTACTAATTAGTTGGCTATGCAAAGGTGTCACTGAGTGTAGACAGCCATCCCATTGCTTTCCCTCTGAAAACGAGAGGACTAGGGGAGGCATGGGTATTGCCCATGTAACTAAAAATTCCCCTTCCCTTTCTTCCTGATTTCTGCTAATTTAATTGAATTAATTGACTATAATTCCTTAGTATTAAAGTGTTGCCTTTTATGTGGATTTAATGTTTAAGCCTACATATGCAATGTAAAAAGAAATGACTTTCTCTCTCTTTTTTTAGCCTGAAGTATTTTCTAGCAGTTCTGGTTCTGGCTCTGTAAAAGAACCTTCTCTTCATTCACATCCTCCTCCTTTACCCCAGCGTAGCAGCATTACTCCTTTTTCATCTGAAGTGGAAAATTTCCTCAAACGTTTCAACAAAAGCGCAGTTGCAGAGTCTGCAAACAAGGACTCTCAAGCCAGTGTACATGACTGGAGACCATTTTCTGGCCTACAGCAAAATACTTTCCCCTCTGAACAGAATTTTGGGAGTTTTTTGAAACAAAAGGACAATCAGGAGTCTGCAGCAGTGTCTGCAGACCGGCAAGGTGATTTCCTCCTTCCTCATGAAAGAGCCAGCCAGGATGGGAGTGGCTTTTCACGCATTTTGGGAATGATGGCAGATTCTACTAGTACTCAAGAGAAGAGAAGACGCAGCTTTCCTGATATTGAGGATGAAGAGAAATTTCTTTATGGTGATGATGAGGATGACTCTAACATCAATTCTTCTTCTGCTGAAAACCCAACCATGAGTGGGAAAGACTCTGTAAGCCAGAAACCAAGTTCCCCATCTTCTCCTACTCAGTCTGTAAAACCAGACACTTCAGAACAGTCCAGACCAGAGTATGAGAAGATCCATGATTTACTCAAAACTATTGGCCTTGACATTGGGGTGGCTGAAATTGGCAAGCTGGCTGCCCGAACACAGGAAAGACTTCATGGGAAAAAACCATCACGTTCTCCTGATTGTTGTTCAGCTGTTTCTCATAAGCCAGACTCTAAAGAGATGCGCCGCAGTCGAAGCAATACCCGTTCTCCAGAATCAAACCAAAAGCGCTCTTTGTCACCCTCTAGTTCTTTTTCTTCATCTAAAGAGCTATCCTCTGTTTCAGAATTGGAGCATTCTAAATGCAAAACACAAGGGCACAATATTTCTTCTGGCACACCAGAGCAATCTGTTCCCCCAGTATCTCTAATCCCATCTGCACCACCATCTCTTCCTAATTTACCTCCTACTCCCACCCCTATGTCCCAGTATTCAGTATCAAGCTTTTCTCCATTCACTGCCACTCAGCTACCCCAAAATTATCCAACTCCTGCAATGGCCCCTCCCCGTTATGATGCTTATGGTCACTATATGGCATATGCAGCATCTGGCTGGCCCATGTATGCTCCTTCTCAGCAGTCTGATCCTGCAATTCCAGATGTACATGGCCTTGTCTCGCTGACAGTGCCCCCAAATGCTGCACGGCCAAACCTCAGAGTTATTGAGACAGTTTCCACAGGCAAAGGGGCTCCTGAAATCAAGAGAGATGAGCCGATGCTTGTGCAAATCCCCACCACTCCAACTTACTCCAGATTAGTCCCTCATCTGTCTCAGTCTTCTCTCAGGGGTCCTGCGGAAAGAATGTCTGATGAAAAAAATCGGGCTTCTCAGAAGCAAAAGGTGGGTTTTCTTTAATTTGGATTAATATTTGCTGGAAACACTAAATATGGTAGTATAACTTGAAGGGGGATTGGCGTGCTGAAAAATCTGTGTGTATTTTTCAATTTAAATCACTTACTCCTTTCTGAGAAATCAGGACTTTTTGCTTACATTAGTGTTATTGCTGATGAGTTGTGGACAGCTGGTTTGTTTCCTTATAAGTATACTTCTGAGTACCTGTTGCATATCATTTCCTCAGCTCACACTAATATACACTACTAGCTGAAAAACTCAATTCATAGTTTAGGAGTATGTTCCTTTATGTAGAATTTTACTATTAATGCAGGCATTCATCATTTTATATGTTTATCTGTATTTTGCATTAGACAGTGGCTTGGATTGAAGTCCCTCTTTGGTGAGGTCTACCTGTTCAGGTGGGGCAGTTTTCACCAGTTCCTTTTTTCCACTGAAGGGTGCTTCATTGCACTCTACTCTGTTCTGAAAGTTCCCTGGCTTGTATTTTAGTAGAAAATGCAAGGGTAATAAGGAAGATACATGAGCTTTGGATCCAACCTCTAGTTTTTTTTTAATGTGTTGCATCTGTTATGACTGATGGTGTTTTGCTCTTTTAAAAAAATATTTAAATATTGCAGAAAACTTGAATTTTCTTGTTTTTGTCAAACAGTGTTTAGGCACAAAATTAAACAGGTCACTGTCTTGTAAAATATACTAGAATAGTGATAGTGACGCCTAGTATGAGAGATATATGTTTCATTTCCTTTATGTATTTTATTGCATTCCTTCAGACATGAAGAAAAAAATGATACATGAAGTGGTAAAATTCTACACTTACTAGGGGAATCAGGAACCGAGTCCAGACTAAAGAATGCTTAAAATCATTTTCTTATGTTAACCATAGATTATGGACAGAATTCAGTTCAGAGTTGTGGTCCCTTAGACATGTTGGTTTCAGTGGTTTTAGGGGAATTTTATATCTGTAGTGGATGGATTATGGCCTCCCTCTGAATAGATGCCTTTTAAAAAAATTATAAAATATTCCAAGATTCTATATAGTTTATTACTTCCAGGGGAAGATCATTTCACATTGAAGGATTCCTTATACTTGGTTTTAATTGAAAAATCCACGCAGATAAAGCACAGAAGAAATGAGTTGCTATCTTGGATCAAAAATTATTTGGATGATTACGAGAGGGTATCTTGGGCATTTCAACAGTGGTTTTTATGGAGTTGCATTAGTGGTTGTCAATGAAAAAAGGGTGTTTTAGTACCTTTTTCTTCATACCCTTTTTTAGGTAATAGAGGAAAGAGAGAAACTGAAAATTGAACAGGAAGCACGACAGAAGAAATTGCACTACTTGAGGACTGAGTTGGATAGACTTTCTAAACAGCAAGGTACTGCTTTTTCTTATTGTTTCCTTTATTCTTGGGGTTATTCACTAGTGGAGATATTAGGCATTGCATAGCCTGCTGGAAGTGGGATTATTTTTACACCCTTCCTGTCCTGGGCATTCCAGGAGAGCATTCTAAATAATGACTTAATTAATATAGTTCCTACACAAAGGTACTGCCAGTTCTACAGTCAGCAGCACACACACACCTTCTGGTATTAGGCACTGCCAACAATTGTCTTTAATAATTAACCTGATTTTCTTGTGTTTCCTACTCTGCCATGTTGCCTGGCTCAGGAGAGATGTTACGGAAGAAGCGTAGGGAAAAGGATGGTCATAAAGATCCCCTGCTAGTGGAAGTAAATCGACTCCAGGAGAACATTGTGAAGGAGATTGCTCAACTGCAGATAGTGACTGAAACAGCAGAGAAGAAACAGTCTGAGCTTGACAAGGTAGCTCAAATCCTTGGGATTAATATTTTTGAGAAATCCCGGAAACAACCTGCAGAAAGTAAAGATTCCTCAGAGAAAAACAAGTCAGAGAATACAAGAAGTCAGGAGAAAACTTCCAGCTCGAACAAGGTAAAATTCTAGGTATTGGTGTTAACAGAGGTCCTCACTGGTCTTTTAATGCTACCACTTTTTCGCATAATAAACCCTATACTTTGTTTCTGTCAGCTGTGCTTTATGTGCACAGATCATTGTGGGAGCAGTTTGTTCTTGGAAGAAGTTCTCTGTGTTTTAATGATTACTGATCTTGGAAGCATTTGTCTGATTCCTTTGGTACCATTTCACAGCGAATCTGTGGCTTAGATGCCAAGTGGTTTCTCAGGGACTACGAGTGACTTAGAATTTTGTACTGAGTTTGTATTTTTTGTATGACTTTTTTGTGTGGTTCAGTTTTGGAAGTGTTTGGCATCAGATGAATAGTAGAAGTTATTAAAAATTAGACACCTATAATATCAACTCTGGAATATTTGTTCCTCCTTCCAAAGAAAGTGCATAATATATGAGTCTGTGTTATTGTTGAAGTGTAAAATGTGACATTCCAGTCCTGTTGTTTTGTTTGTCTTCTGTGTCTCATCCAATGCTGTGGTATCTTTTTCACTTGGAATTTTCTACTTTAGAATGCAGATGCTGAATGTTGTTATACACCTGCATAGTCTAGGATTATTTTACGTTCTGGTAAATAGAAAAAAATAAACAGTAGTAGTAGTAGTAGTAGTGGGATTTTCTGGTTTGATGGGAAGATTTTGGTATAGAATAGGGCAAAACTTTTATGGTATTTGTTATGGATCCTAGTGTGTGATTCCATGTTGTCTGAACTCAGAGAAAACATAAAACAGCTAAAACAGAAACGTGCGGGAGTGATCTGTATCACTGCAAACAAAAAAGCTAAGAGCAGAAGTATGCTCACGTGTTGTCATATAAATGGTCTGCTATGTCATTGAGAGATTATAAAAAAGGTTGCAAGTGTGACTTTTTAAATGTCACCTAGAAAATGTTTATCCTGAATCATGGTTTCTTAAACCATAGCAAATTCAGGGAGACAGCATAGCTGGTGGAATTCACAGTCCTTTAGTTATGGAGCCAAAAAAGTTTACAGAAAAGTAGAGGGAAATGGCTTTGTTATGACATTCTTTACAGTTCTCAAAGAAGGAATCCTGAAGGGGGATGGACACCTACAAGGTAAACCAACGTTGAGGGTTTTTCTCACCTGCCTGAGCACTTTTAGCACAAAACTGTCCACTTTATATCAGCTGGTGTATGAGATATTTGCATCAGTGCCTGTTGATACAGTCAAATCTTCACCATAGCTTGGAAGCAGCTGAAGAGCGTTGGGTGATCTTTCTGACTGTAGGGAAGCCCACCTTCAACAGTGAAAGTGCATCAGGGATGTGTTCCATTACAGGTTACTTGCACTATACACTTGAAGCTTTTACAAACCAAAATGCAAACCATATAACACAATTTTATTTCTTATATATGCAAAATGTAAAATTCTAGCACATTTAGCAGTAATTCAAGATTTGGTAGTTGATTCTTCAGCCACATGCTTTCTTATGCAGTTTGGGCCCCAACATAATTCACTTTTGTCAGGACAAAAACCATTCTGTTCCATGTACTTAATCATTAAACAATAGGTTCTTTTAAATACATCTTTAAAAAATATTCACTGAGGATTTTTCATATTATTGCAAAGTGATGGGAACTCTTAACTTCAACCATTGCACAAGGAATGTTACCTGTGCATACACTCATGCACACACATATACACTTTTACTTTCATGTACTCCATGGGATGTACAATTCCAAGCATTACTTGCCTATCCACCATCTAGCCAACGTGCCTGAGTCTGAATCGAAGTTCTTTCCTGCTGTCTGAGCAACATCTGAGTCGGCAGTACTAGCTCTCTGAATCGGAATTATCCTGGGCATTGGCAAGCAGGTGATATATAGTTACCTATATATTTGATGTGGTCTCTCCTAAGGCTGGTTCTGAGGCACTGATTGTCATTTTGTGTCTTAGAAGTGTTTTTTTATGTTCAATTTAGGATTTAAAACCAACTAATGACAAGCCCAGGTGTAGGAGTCCCAAGCCTACAGAATCATGTTCGCAGCCATCCAAACAGCAGTTCCAGCTGAGCAATATTTATGACTATTATGACACAGGAAACCATTGGTGCAAGGATTGCAATACCATCTGTGGGACCATGTTTGATTTCTTCACACACATGCATAATAAGAAGCATAGGCAGGTATGTGTCCAACCATCAGTTTCCCATTAAATAGTTTTTATTTATCATTTAAAGCTGTAAGCTGTACTTTAGAAGAGGCAATCAACATTGTACCAGTTGAGTTTTAGTGCATATTGATGTCAAGTTGGACTGTTGATCATCCAATTATCTTGTTTATTTAAAACATTAATATCCAGCATTTCTTCACAGTTCAAGGCCACTTACAATAATATTTAAAACACATCCCCAGCTAAAATAAAATTAGAGATTTCTAATGGATTTGTAAACCCAGTATGGTATCACTTAAAAGCCTTACTTTTGAATACTTTGGACATATATCTTACTTTTCCAGAAATCAGAAGCAGTTTGGCCGAATGTAATTCCAAACACAGAATAAGGGGAATTGTGCATGTACCTGGGGATGGTGGGAGTTTTTGCTTCTGATCTTCTGGTGTGATCCCTTACTGGTTCACTACTGCCAACGCTTTCTTAATTTAAACTTCATTTTTGTATGTTGCTGTGAGAGGCAATGTGCTGCCTGCTTTATACATTCAGTGGCTGAGATATGTTGCAGCCAAAACAAACCAAAGTCTTTTGGCACTATATTATTCAGCATTATTAATTTTAAGGTAACATATGAAGAGCATGCTGGATCAGACCAAGGGTCCATCAAATGTCTTGTTTAACACTCTGGCCCAGTTATTCTGGAGGGCAACAACAGGGCATAGGGACTGAGACCTTTGTCTGATGCTGACTCCCAACATCGGTCTTAAGAGGTTTGCTGCCTCTGGA
Organism: Paroedura picta; assembly: GCF_049243985.1. Taxonomy (NCBI): domain Eukaryota; kingdom Metazoa; phylum Chordata; class Lepidosauria; order Squamata; family Gekkonidae; genus Paroedura; species Paroedura picta. Next base: position 74,059,463 of record NC_135369.1, read on the forward strand.
AATGGAGTCTCCCTTCAGTCACCAGAGCTAGTAGCCACTGATGGTGCCAAATTATTCTGTCTTTGCTTGGTAAGTTGTTAGCTTTCTAAAAATATTTCCATTGGAATATATTGCAGTGAGAACAGAAATAAAATTCTTGTTGATATCCTCGCTCTGTTTTGTTTTCCCCGTGTTCTGAGTTGCTCCAGAACATCGGCAGGAAAACTTTCCTCTTTTTAATGAATTAGTCTGTACGTTTCTGTTGTTCTTCAATTAGACCCTTGATCCATACAATAGACCATGGGCTTCAAAGATTCAAACCGAAACAAAGCACGACCCCATGAAACGTATTGACAAGATACCTCTTCCTGCAAAAGGTATGTTGTTGTCATCTTGTTCTCTTTGACTGTTCAGAGCATTCTTCTTAAAAGTGATCAGCTGTCATACTAGGTGATACCAGATCATAGGATAGGGAGTCCTTATTACTGAGGGTTTAAACAAGCACTTTGTTCCTGCTGCTGAATTGGGTAGGGATTGAAAAGCAATAAACACTCATTTTTTAACTGCATACAATGTTGTAATAACACTGGTAGGAAATTAGAATAGACTTCCATAGTGGCAAGCTATTGTTAATGATAGTAGAGTTCAGTTTCATGAGTCTCAAATGGAATACACAGCAAATAGTTCAGTTTCTGTGGTATTATTTAGATCCACTTGCTTTTTACTATAAGCTGCAAAACGCTTTGTGTTGGGTTGAAACTACCATGACCAAAGCTCATGGGATTTTCATGTTCCCTACTTCTGCAACCTAATGAGCCCTCTGAAATCTCATGAACAGTGTGGACAGTAAAGTGGAGATTTGCAGTGAGGGGCCAGGAATTGGCAAAGATATCCATCAACAGGAATGTCATTGTTCTTGCAGAAGTGCTGCTCCACTGATGCAAGAACATTTTTGTATGCCTTATCTCTTTTTGTGGTGATCATTTACCTTTTGGGGGCATTTCAGGTTCTGAATTTCTAATCCCAGTCACCGGCTATTACTGCCAGCTTTGCCATGAATTTTTTGGTGACCAGATATCTGCAGAACAACATGTGAAAAGTCATCCACATAATGAGAAGTATACGGTCAGTATCCAGATTATGAGTTGTCGTACCTTGAAGACATATCGTAAATTCATTTTCTACTGAAATACTTTAATTAAATGTAACTGGATTAATATTGCTCACATCAGCTGTTTGGGAATATTTTCAGTTTACATGATATTATTAAAGATATTTGATGGTCTGGGGAAAACATTTTTTCCATGAAGGTTTTATTAAATTGGAGAAATAGGAAATGGTGGAGAGCACTGGAAAAAACCCTCAGTTGAAACATTTTCTCTTGGCCTAAGTGCAGTGTTCTGTAAAATCAAAATTTTACTCGCAGAAGACATATAATATGAACAGCATTAAAATTATGGGGCTATTGATGTATATAGATGTTTTCGGATTTGTGTGCTTTATGTACCTAGAGCAGGAGTTGTGGTGTTCACGGGTGCTGTAGCACCCTGCCAACATCTTTCCTGGAGCCTGTCAAGCATTTTTAGAAAGTAGAAGGGCCAGGCGGGGCTTTTGCACTACAGGGCTTCTGTAGAGTTTTAAAAAGCTTCTGCAGCAGCTGCTACCTCAGCACAAGAATCTTCACTATGTAACTGAAGGTGCATACACAAACGTTTAAAAAACAATGTGCATTTTAAACGGCTTCTAGTTAGACAGAACTTTTTATCTGAAATGATGTAGAGGTATTATTAGTTACACATAACCTTCATTCCCTGACATTGTATCACTTGTGGTAGCCTGTTTGTGGTTGCACAGGCCACCTGGTGTCTGAATTCCTGCAGCTCAAAAAGGTTGGGGGCCCTGGTCTATAGTGTATGCTTCTGCACTTAGAGGGTATTGCCATCTTCATGAGAGGTGGATACATGGCCATTCCTGCTTGTGAATTTTTATTTTATTTTATATTTATGAAAACATTTTTTAACATTTGTTTTTGTTTATTTAAAACATTTATTAAATTGTTTATTAAAACATCCCATCTTTCCCCATGGCTCAAGGCAGCCCAACAGTATATAAAGAGCTTTCCTTTCTCTGATGTCCTTTACAGCTAAGAGATATATACATAAGTTGCAACAGGGTACTGCAGCTGGCAACTGTTTCTGTAGCATAGGTTTGGTCACAGTCTTCCTTATAGAAAGCTAATGCTGCAAGCCTAAGCATACTTAGGTCCCATTGAACAATGGGATTGATTTCTGCGTATACCCGGGAAGGATTGTAGTGCATACCATATATATTTTAAATCACATAAATATACCAAATAGCATAATTCTGTATGCTAATCTATTAAAATTACGCATTTTATGATGTTAAAGCAGTAACATTTAGGTTTGATAAGGAAGTATTACACATACCTCAATTTCCCCTAACACTTCTATTTTTAAAAACCTACAAAAGTGTGCTTTCCCTGTATCATCAATTTCTTTTTTAACTTTTACATCTTTATCTCTAATTGACATAAAACATGATGTGAAATATTATTATTATTATTATTAGATTTATATCCCGACACTCCCTTGCTTTTATGCAAAGGTTTTAATGATTTCCTTGCGTTGACATGCTGAATCCTAAGCATTTATGAAAATCCTCCCTATTTCTTGACAGATAGAGATAATTGGGGTTGGGAAGAAACAGCCATTCCTGTTCCACTAATGCAGTTCCATATTAAGTAATAATGCTGAGATTTTTCTTCCTCTTCTCTCAGAAACATGTGGATGAAAATCCACTCTATGAAGAAAGGAGGAACCTGGACCGTCAAGCAGGATTGTCTGTGATTCAAGAAACAGAAAGTAGACTGAAACGGAAACAGTGTGAAAAACAGAAAGAGGATAGGGATGAAAAGAATGCAAAAATGGCGAGAAAAGAGGAATCGAACCCTACCAAAAATTTGGAAGAGAGTAATGAAAATGAGTTTGGTAAAAGGAGAGAAGAACCTAATGGCCAGAAAATTGGAATAAAGCTTAAATTAAAAAAGGATGAAAAAGAGGCTGAGAAAAAGGAAGGAAAGAAAGAGGAATCCCAAAAGGACTCAAGGCAGTCATCTTTTGGAAAGTTTAGCTGGAGGAAAACTGAGAAAGAGGATAAAAATCTAGGCAAAGATGTAGTTTCCCCTAATGAGGAATGTATTGAAGAAGACAAAGAGAAAGAAAGCAAGTCTCAATCTGGAAAATCAAATGCTAAGCCTATTGCAATTAAGTTATCTGGGAAAACTGTTATACCACACACTAGTCCATGGACACCAGTTGTTTCAACTTCATCACAATCAAAAATCCGGCCAAATTTACCAGTTCCTGTCATGGTTCTCAGGAAGTCCGCAACCACAACCGTCAGCAAGCCAGCACCACTAAACACATTCTTGTCTATAAAATCTTCAGGTGCCACCACCAAGCCACTCCCTGTTGTAAAAGAGGGTAATCCAGAACTTGTTCTACCCCCAGATATTATTTCAAAAGCATTTGGGGGAGAAGTCGTCATTTTAAAGGGCTCTCAGGAGAATGTAAAATTACCAGAACAGGCAGAGACTCAGGTACCGGAAGCTGAAAGTGTGACAAAGGCTGCGGATCAGACAAAAGCTGCAGAGCATGTAAAGGCAAGTATGGAAAAGGTGCAGGAACAGGCGATGCTGGTGGCAAAGGCACAAGCCAAAGCACGAGAGCTTGCAGTTCTGGCAAGAGAACAAGAAGTCGCAGTACTGCCAACAAGGACAGAACAACCTCCCATGTTTGAGCGACCACATCGTCGCCCTCCTCTACTCCCACTGCCACCGCGACCACCACCACCACCACTGTCAGTGTTGCCATCACGGCTGCTATTTCCACCCCCACCCATAATACCACCAAAACCGGCACCGGTCATTCTGGCAGATGACATGGCTCCAGGTGTATCTGAGGATGATAAAAATATACTGGCAATGCCTATGTGCCCACGTCCTTTACCTCCACCATCTGTTTTTAAAGACCATGCTAAAAAAATGGAGAAAAAGAATACATGCCTGGCTGCAGGTAATGCTAAAGATCTTTATGACATATTTTACAATACCAGTGGGAAAAGTCTAGCTGATAAACCTGCAAGTTCTGTAGTTTCAGATAAAGGAAAATTAAATCCTGTGGAAAAAGAGAGAAGTACAGACACAGTCGCAGATTCTAAACCAAACATCCATTCTTCCAGACAAGAGACTCTACAGAATGTAGACAGTTCTTCAGATGTTAACAAAGTTTCTGTATCTGAGGGAACCCCAGAAACTGAAGTAGTGAAAGCAGAGAAGGTTTGGGCAGCTTCTGAAAAAAATGCTGAAATTGCAACTAGTATTGAAGGGGAATCACAGAACATCTCCTTGTTAGATTTACAAAATATATCAAAACATAAGGAAACAACACAATGTAATGATCTTCAGTCAAGTTCTTCTGTTTCCCTTCAGAATGAACTAGAAATAGAAACCACTGCTTCATCAGAACTCACTAACAAATCATCAGAGATTGGGAGAGCAGAATTAACCATACAGATTCTTTCTTCTGAAGAAATTAGCAAGAAGCCTGCAGAGATTGCATCTGCAGAGTTAGCCATGCCATTGTCAGAAGAGAGAGCTCTTCCTTTGGAAGTTAACAAGAAACCAATAGAGTTTGAGACTTCAAAATTTGCCTTGTCATTTCCAAAAAGCACTCCTCCTCTGGAAGAAGATAACAAGAAAGCATCAGAGTTTCAGACAGCGCTGTTTATTTCTCCTGATAATGCATTAGCCACATCATCAGAAGATAAAGTGCTTCCTTTGCAAGATGTTAGCAAAACCCCCATAAAGCTTGAGACTACAGAATTCACCATGGATTTTGCAGAAAGCAGTATGCCTCCTGTTCAGGAAGAAGTTAGCAAGAATGCATCAGAGCTTCAGACTGCAGTATTTATGTCTTCTGATAATGAGGCAGCCACACCGTTATCGGAAGATAAAACTTTTTCTATGCAAGAGGTTAGCAAGACAACTGTAGAGTTGGAGACTGCAGAATTCAGCATGGTTTTGCCTGCAAGTGGTACTTCCCTTCTGGAAGAAGTTAGCAAGAATGCATCAGAGCTTCAGACTGCAGTGCTTATGTCTTCTGATAATGAGGCAGCCACACCATTATTGGAAGATAAAACTTTTTCTATGCAAGAGGTTAGCAAGACACCTGTAGAGTTGGAGACTGCAGAATTCAGCATGGTTTTGCCTGCAAGTGGTACTCCTCTTCTGGAAGAAGTTAGCAAGAATGCATCAGAGCTTCAGACTGCAGTATTTATGTCTTCTGATAATGAGGCAGCCACACCGTTATCGGAAGATAAAACTTTTTCTATGCAAGAGGTTAGCAAGACAACTGTAGAGTTGGAGACTGCAGAATTCAGCATGGTTTTGCCTGCAAGTGGTACTCCCCTTCTGGAAGAAGTTAGCAAGAATGCATCAGAGCTTCAGACTGCAGTGCTTATGTCTTCTGATAATGAGGCAGCCACACCATTATTGGAAGATAAAACTTTTTCTATGCAAGAGGTTAGCAAGACACCTGTAGAGTTGGAGACTGCAGAATTCAGCATGGTTTTGCCTGCAAGTGGTACTCCCCTTCTGGAAGAAGTTAGCAAGAATGCATCAGAGCTTCAGACTGCAGTGCTTATGTCTTCTGATAATGAGGCAGCCACACCGTTATCAGAAGATAAAACTTTTTCTATGCAAGAGGTTAGCAAGACACCTGTAGTGTTGGAGACTGCAGAATTCAGCATGGTTTTGCCAACAGGTGGTACTCCACTTTTGGAAGAAGTCAGCAGGAATTCATCAGACCTTCAGATAGCGGTGTCTGTATCTTCAGATAAAGAATTAACCACAGTGTCAAATGATAAAGTTCTTTCTTTGCAAGATGCTAGCAAGAAACCTGCAGAACCTGAGATTACTGAGTTCACCGTGGCATTGCCAACAAACAGTACTCTTCTTCTGGCAGAAGTTACTAGGACTGCATCAGACCTTCAGAAAGCAGAGTCTATATCTCCAGATAATGAATTATCCACATTGTCAGAAGATAAAGTTCTTTCTTTGCAAGATGCTAACAAGACACCTATAGAGCTTGAGACTCCGAAGTTCACCATGGCATTGCCAACAAGTGGCACTCCTCTTCTGGAAGCAATTAACAGTTCATCAGGGCTTCAGTCAGCAGTGTTTATGTCTTTAGATAATGAAGCCACCATACCTTTGTCAGAAGATAAAACTTTTCTTTTGCAAGATATGGGCAAGAAATCTACAGAGACTGAGACTGCAGCATTAGTTATGACGTCAGAAAGTAGTGTTCCTCCTTTTCAAGTAATTAGCAAGAATGCCTCAGCGCTTCAGACCGCAGAGTTTAAATTTTCTGACAGTGAGGAATTAATTGCACAGTTGTCAGGAGACAGTGTTCCTCCCTTAGACCATGTTAGCAAAGAGCCATCAGAGTTTGAAAAAATAGAACTAGCCATGCAGTTGCCAGAAAGTAATGGTGCTCTTTTAGAAGAAGTTAACAATACATTACAGCCCCAGACAGCTGCATTTAAAACTCTTGATAATAAAGACTTAGCTACTCCATTGCCAGAAAAAGAGGCTGAAGCTAGTAAGGAATCTCCGACAATGATAGATATTGGCATGACAAGTGTTGAGGGCATCAGTCAGAAACCACAAGATAAGCAGAACATGGAGGTTCACTGTGAGATTAAAAGCAATTTGGAGATGGAAACAAATGTGTCTGTTTTAGCTGGACATCATTCTGAAATTAATCAGGGAAATCCAGAGTCTCAGTTATTAGAGATGCTGGTTGAAACCCACAAGGGAAAAGGGCCTATTCCAACAGAAGAGAAACAAATGAATGATAATTCTGAACTGACAGTTTCTTCTTGGGTTTCAGACACATGTGATCGGAGTCAGTTGACTTGGGAGCCAACAGACTCATCAGAAGTAAAAGAAGAAAATCCTCAAGTAGCAGCATCAGATCAGGATCATTCTAAAGACTCATCAGTAGATTTTAAACTTGGAAATGGGGGGGTTGATGGGCTTGAGTCAGCATTCATTGGAGAAAGCCCTCAAGTTTCAGTGGCCCAGAATGTTGGTCCAGAACTGAAAACTTTAAATAAAAGTGAATCAGACACTCTCCATATTAACATTATAGAAGAGGGGCTGCTGGCTCACTTCCAACAAAAAGCTGATGAGAACTTAAATGTAGTCCATGTCCCTGAATCAGAAGAGATGCCAGTTGAGTGCCTGGTTAATGTAACAACAAGTAGCACACAAGAGGAGCCTGAAATTAGCCAGCAGTCATTGAACTGTGAAACCAAGGATCTCCAAGTACAGGGAACCGAAAAGTTGGCTGGCATCTCTTCTTCAAATGATGTAGAACTTAATTCTCGTGTAGAATTTATATTTGTAAAAGATGGAACACAACCAGATGAATCTACTATGGAATTTGGTGAGGAGAAAGGTTCCACAGAAAAAGAAAGCTTTAGCAGGGTTCAGCCAGTGACTGTCGAAGAGTCATTAGATGTTCTTCCAACAGAATTCAGTGGAGAGGAAGCCCTTTCTTTCACAGGCATGAACACAGAGGTCTTACATACTCCAGCAGCTGCTGACTTAGACTTGAATACAACTTACTCTCAACTTAGTTTTGATCAATCTGGAACCCTTACTCTGAATTTAAATGTGGAACATGAGAATGATTCTCCAAAGCCTAATGAAATAAAAGCTACTGATCCATCCAGGCTGAAGCCACGTCTGGAGTTAGAAACCATTGATTTTAGCTTGGGGGATATTGATGTGGACCGTGAACACCTGGATATCTTGCCATCTGAAATTCTAAATGAAGATTCTGTTGAAAGTCCCAAATTAGAAACTATTGCACCAATTTCATTAGAGTCCAGCAAAACTATAGATTTGGGCATTAGCCAGCCAGGGGTTGAACCAGAAGTGATTGATTTTGCTGCACTAACCCCTAGCGATCAAGATGCTAAAATATGTTCCTTGGTGTCTGATGTAGCTAACCCACACATGGTAACTTCTGCACCAAATGATGGCACCACAGAAACAGACCTGTCACTTCTCAAAATACAGTGCATGCTGCCAATTTCTGAAGCTCTTCTGAAAACAGATAGTAAAAGCGGTACTTCTGATATGCTGTCACTGAGTTGTATTGGCCAAAGCCAAGCAACTGAGTGCATGGATCCCTGTCTTCCAAATCCAATGGAAGTATCTCTAGAAGTGGGGGGCTCTGGTGACAGCGAATTGTATGTCATCAAGAAGGAGAGACAAACACCTTCAAAGGAGTTAACCAAGACGGAGGAGGTAGAATGTAATGATAGCATGTGTGAGATTGACAATAAGTTGGCGTCGGAAGTAACCAAAAGCCCCACAGAGGATCTGGTAAGTTCAGACAAAATTTAATTCCAGTGCTTGAGTAGCTGTTTCTGGAGTTTTATAAATACTGTTTTAACATGTTGGACATTCTGCACTCTGCAGTAGATATTAGCTAAAGTTTCCATTTTTTTGCCTCAATAAGTAGACTGCATTGTATAAAATTTTGTCTTGTCAGTCTATTACCATTTCTTGTCACCGAAATGGAATTTCATGTTTATAATGTATCTGTGGGCTGTGGTTAATTTGGGGTTTATTTGGTTGCGGGGAGGGCTGTTTTGTTTGAACTTTCCTTTGACTTTTGATGGTTTCTGATTTACACAGCTTCTGTAAGTAACATTCCAGTTCAACACTGACAAGCGCAAGGACCAGCTGTTCAGCACTTGAGGGACAAGGAGAGTCTTGCTGATACATTTAAGCTGAAAAATTCGGTTTGAAATGTTATGCGTGTTTTGTTGCACAAAACGTATGAAGAGACTGTTCTGCATTTTCCAGTGTCTTTGATTTGTAATTAACTCGTTGAATTGTAATCAAGACTGTAATGCTATATTGTACAAAACCTGCTGTGGATGCCATCTCACTGAACAAAGGAGAGGAAAAAATCTGCCGTCTTTTGGAGAAGAAAACAATTTGGTAAGGTTGTGGCCTGACACCTGGACTCTGAATATTGAGGTCACTTATATGATTTGAAAATCACATTTGCTTTTGTTGTATTGTATACAGTAACTGTTTGTGTTAAATCATTTAGCAGTATCCAACCCAGAAGAAATAGAAGAACTGAACTTTGGATTCACTTCATTTATCAAACATTACATGCCTGAATCATCCCCTGAGCCACAAAATACTGTTGTGTGAAGGTTTCCACTTATACAGCTTCTCAAGAGAAATGTAGTTAAATGTTTGCTTGGATATATGAAAAGGGTTTTTATCTGTAAATCTAAAATAAACTTACAATGTTCAAAGCCATTAAATTTTTTTTTGTATTTTTCAAATCAAACACACCCTGAAATCAGTTTTGTAATCCTAAAGGTGAAGATAGTGAATGCAGACTAATGATAAGGTTGTCCTTCAATTAACTTCCTGCAAAATGAGTCTGTCATGCGTCCCTTTCTGACTGCTTTCAGTTGCAGTAATCAGGCTCTGATTTATGCAGTTTTAGGAGAAAATAGTGGAAATGTGTGTGTTAGAAATAGAGAATTTATATCCCCAGGTAATCTTTTAGGTTTTTGGTTTCTTTTCCATAGAGTTTCAAGTACCCAGGGTTCTTGAAGGTTGCTAAAGGCTATGGGTAGGTATGAGGGAAGAACTTGGTCTGCTTAAAATGAAATATCTGTCAAGTGAGCACATACTTTCATGCATCTGTAGAACTCTGAGCTATAATCCAGAATATAGTAGGATAAATTACCACAAATTTGGAGAAACCCTTCTTAAATGAAGATGACAATTAAGCTTACACTCAAGGGGATTTATTTGGGGGAAATATTGGGGTACATTAAAAACACACACAAGCAAAAACAATAAGTTCTACAGGGGGGAAAGATTAGGGAAATACTGCACCTATCTTGGATCCAAGCAGCAAAGAGAGGGTTGACGACATCAGGGGTAGAAAGGACTTTGGGTGTGGAGGGATCAGCACGTATGCACACATGCTTTGGAGTTTGATACAGAAGGTTTTATACAGAATTTGAAATTCCCAGGCCAGACCCACTGTCCACTAGGGCAGGGGTAGTCAACCTGTGGTCCTCCAGATGTTCATGGACTACAATTCCCATGAACTGTGCCAGCAAACACTGGCAGGGGCTTATGGGAATTGTAGTTCACGGATATCTGGAGGACCACAGGTTGACTTTGGCTGGGAGGGGATGGCTTTCCATAATGTGCACATTTAGCTGTCAGTTTGACAAGCTGGAAGAATAAAATAAGGTTCTAGTCCAGCTCAAACCAGATGAAAATCTGGCATGGTTTTTCTAGGCAAGAGAAAGAAATCTAGTGAAGCCAAATGAGATGGAGACCTAGGCTGTCTTCCTATGTTTGTTGAGGGGCCCTACTGACTGCATAGTCAGTCTCTGCCAGGCTGGTGTACCAACTTGCTCAGTCCAGTCATGGGCTTCTGTGTATGAAGGTGTCTCTCTGTGAGGCACCCTTCCATTATGGGCTACCTTTATAGCGACAAGTTTCGCTAATTTGTTGCTATATTTGCTTCATAAAACCTTTTAGGCTTTGAAATTCTTTTAGCCTTTTTGATCTAGTGTACTGCTATATGAAGTTGACATCTACCTGTACAGTTAAGAGACCATATTAACCTAACATACCGTGGAAATTGGACTATAAGATCACATTCCAGGACAGATATTACAGATGTGGGCAGAGAGAGCTTGAAACATTGAATCATAAGATCTTGTTTTGCCCATAGTATGACGTAGATAGATCAAAATGCTGAATCCAATCCTGGAGGAATTTAGTACCTGATAAAACTGAGTTTGCACTGTTTTCATAAAGGATGTTGACTTGAAGGGTAGCCATGGCAAAATTCTTTGCAGGGGTGATTACATGGAAGGAAAAGATGTTGGCATTAAAAAAATGCATAGGGTTCATCTCAAATTTAGAAATAAAGTAGAATTTAAAACTTATGGTCTTATACCAGGCTTTCTCGAAAGGGTCATTCTGAAGATGTCAAAACTCTAGCTCGTAAGTGTATTCTTCTATTGTCATAATCTTGTAAGTCAGGGGTAGTCAACCTGTGGTCCTCCAGATGTCCATGGACTACAATTCCCATGAGCCCCTGCCAGCGTTTGCTACTGCTACTGCTACAACTATGATGAAAAAAGCATACAATAAACGTTTTTCTGAAAAACATCAAAGGGAACAAATGACAGAAGCCTTTTAATTTACTTTTCAATTCTTAAAAATTGTATGCTCTGCTGTGTTTGGTTGCTAATTGGAAACTTGCTGTGTGGCTTTAGCCTTCATGCTACTTGCTAAAAAGTTTTACTGACCAACTCTGTAAGATGATTATATCCCACTTCCCCAGCTAAAGACATCTTCATCATGTAGATGAGCATATTGTATATTGGTAGCTCTTGAAGTAATATTCAATTACTGGACTGCTGTATATCCTTTCTCCTTTTGCACAGATAATCCCTGTAAAAAATTAACTTGGCTACATTTGACATAAGCTCTTTTCAGTCATTAATATTTTGGCACTCCAAGCCCACTGGAGTACATGCAAATACACTGAAGCTGGAAAAAGCACCAACATTTTCACAAATTCTCACAAAGTAGCATATCATATTGAGATGCTTGGACATAGAATAGTCTCTTACTGAGTTGAATCAAAATCATAACAAGGAGTACAAATTCCGGACGGGTTAAATGGGTTAAATAATTAGTGCTCATCCCACATATTGGGATTTAAACTGTTTTCTCCAAGTTTAGATTCAGTTTAGCTCTTTTGGCACTAATAGAATCATAGAATCACAGTTGGAAGGGATCTCCAGGGTTGTCTAGTCTAACCCCCTGCACAATCCAGGAATTCTGCACTTTGTCTTCTCATCTGGAAAGGACCCATTTATGTTTGTTTTAATACTCAGTTTTTAAAGGCAGCAGTTAACACGTTAACAAAAATAGGAACACAAAACCGGTGTGAGAAACCAGTAACTGTAGTCTATAACCAGAGGTACTGTGGTGAGGGAATCTTGAGGGTACACAGGCTGATTGTGGTATGTTTATCTATGCACAGCCTAAATACTGGTAGCCTAACAGGTTTAAAGGTATTTTATTGTATAAATGTTAAGGGAAATTTAGTTTATGAACTCTTGAATGTCTAACAGTGGAATCTTATGCCAAGTTTCTCTTGTGTGAGTCTGCTAAAGTTCATTGATTGAGACTGGAATTAACTCAGCATAGGATCACATTGGCTTGCCTACCTCTTCCCCTTCTCCATTGTGGAGGACATCCTATACTGTCATCTCTGTGGCAAGTTGGCTGCAAAAGGCAGAGCTACTTAACAAACTTTAGTTTGCAAGTTTTGGCATCGCAGCGGGGCACATTTTGTGTGAATTGGTTAACAAACCATCTCCAAATGTAATGCTGGCTTAGGGCCAGCTAACAGATTCCAGTTTATCCAGATATCATAACTAACTTGTGTTGATTTGGTTTGGTGTAGCAGTTAGGAGTGTGGATGCCTGGCATGCCAGGTTTGATTCTGCGCTCCCCCACAGGCAGCCAGCTGGGTGACCTTGGCCTTGCCACGGCACTGATAAAACTGCTCTGATTGAGCAGTGATATCAGGGCTCTCTCAGCCTCACAGGGTGTCTGTTGTGGGGAGGGGAAAAGGAAGGCGACTGTAAGCCACTTTGAGCCTCCTTCAGGTAGAGAAACGCGGCATATAAGAACCAACTCTTCTTCTTGATTATGATTTCCATAGTGGAACTTTGCTTTCCATGTTTTTTCTTAAATATTCCTACAAGTAAAAGATGCAGATTTTTTTTTAAAAGCTGAAAATGTAGAGGAAGGGCCTGGCATACCCCTGCATGCCACCCCCAAGCATTATACATAGCTATATCTATGGAGAGAATGAATTCCTCATGGTACTTTTTTGATACAAGTAAGTATTTTAATTTGTGTGCATCCTAGAAACACCTATCACTCAGATAAAATTCAATTATTTTGTTAAATATTACTGTGTTTTCCAGGTTATTATGCTTTATCCTGTTTCTGCCTGGCATGTTGAAATTAAGCAAGAAAAGATGTCCTGCTATCTCCATGCCTAGAAAAACTGAATCTACCAGTGTTTCTCTCAGGCAAAGTAACTGGCTCAAAAGAAGTGGGGCATCCTTGTATGTCTCCTAGATGATGTTTAGAAGCAGGAACAGAGTAAGTAGCATTCTATGAAAAGTTTTTTTATACAACTGACATAAATTGGAGACTGTTTTAGAGCAGCCCTTCAAAGGAGATACTTATTTAGAGTTTCTAGCATAGCTAGGAAATTAAACAAATGGGGGAGGGGGGAGATTACTAACAGGCAGACTACATAGCTAATTCTGAGGTGCCCATTCACTTTGCACTCTTGAGGCCTACTTATTCCTAGTTTGTTTCCTCTACAGCAGTTCTGATGCTACCTTTGTCACTTCAGCAAATGGAACCTTATTTTCTCAAGGTGGGTACCGATTGGCATGGCCTTTATGGCGTCAGTTATGGCTGGTTGCTTCTATTTTGGAATAGGTTGACATGCGGTGCCATCCTAAGAAAAATTACACTCTTCTAAGCCTACTGATTTCAGTGGAATTAGATGGGTGTTACTGCTTATAATGGCACCGATAATTTTATATATAGAACTGATAAAAGTAAGGCTGAAATTATTTTTCCATAATGAGATGAAATTACCTGTGTATTTACATGCTGCTTTAGTTCCTTCATAGAAATATGAATGTTGTCTTATGTACAAAAAACATTAAAATTATTGTACAATTATTCTCGTGTCTCAGTGGTCTCTTTAAAAAATATCTGCATTTCCTAGAGTTCAGCATCAAACGGGCTCAGAATTCTTCTTGATATTACCCTAACCATCTGAGATTCAAGGAGAGGAAAGGAATTCTGAGATCAGGGAAAATTAAAAAATGGAAAGAGAAAAGGAAGGTGAAAGAAAAAAACTACAGATTCAGTAAAAAATAAAATGAGCATTTCATGGCTTGCAAGCTTTCTGAGAATGACAACAGGACGTTATTTTAAGATTCCATGTCATGTTCATTGTTTCTTAAACGCTGTAAAAGAAAAATGAATGGTGAACATTATCAAACGTCAGTTTTTCATAAAGCAAAATTTGCTGTAGATCACAACTTTCCTCCTTTTGGGGCCTGTGATAATGGTGGATTAGTCCAATGTGGTGGGGTCAGTGTGTTTGCTCCTCCTGTCAAGGAATTTAAGGGTGACCTTAGATGCCTCACTAACTATGGAGGCACAGATCAAGAAGGTAGCCAGCCAGGCATTTTTTCATCCTTGTCAGGTTCGGCTACTAATACTCTACCTTTAGCCTGAACACCTAGCTACGGTGATGCATGCAACAGTCACCTCAAGAATTGATTTCTGTAACTTGGTGTACGCAGGCCTGCCCTTGACCCTGACCCAGAAATTACAGCTGGTACAGAATGCAGCTGCTAGGGTCCTCACAGGAACATCTCGTAGGTCCCATATCCAGCCTGTGCTAAGGCAGCTGCATTGGTTGCCTGTTGTGGCCCGGATTAGGTTCAAGGTCTTGGTGTTGACTTTTAAGTCCCTTCACAGTCTGGGACCCACATACCTGAGGAACCATCTTATGCCCTATGCCCTTTGCAGGGCCTTGCGCTCTGCAGGTACCAACTTGCTGATCGTTCCAGGCCCCAGAAATGCTTGTCTAACCTTGACCAGGGCCAGGTTCTTTTCAGTTGTGGCCCCTAGCTGGGGGAATGAGCTCCCAGAAGAACTGTGGGCTCTTAGAGAGGTTACTGCTTTCTATAGGGCCTGCAAAATGGAGCTCTTCTGCCAGGATTACAGTCGGGGCTAGTGCTAGAGCGAGTGATATGGGTCCCGCTTGGCATTGGTACATGAACATCTGGTAACTAACATCTTGCTTCCCCCCCACCCCAATGCTCCCCTTGCTAGAGCCTTCCTGTTTTAAGGAGGGCCATGGGATTTTTGCCATCTGTTGAGATTTTTGTGTATTGTGATTGGGTTTTAATGGGGGGTTTATTTAATTTTATTGTATGGATTTTCTTTTTTGTGACCTGCCAGAAGCCGATTTTCAAGAGCTGCAGGCTATAAATCCAATTAATAAATTAAATCACTAAATCATTGGTGGATCATAGAATCATAGAGTTGGAAGGGGCCATACAGGCCATCTAGTCCAACCCCCTGCTCAACGCAGGATCAGCCCTAAGCATCCTAAAGCATCCAAGAAAAGTGTGTATCCAACCTATGCTTGAAGACTGCCAGTGAGGGGGAGATCACCACCTCCTTAGGCAGCCTATTCCACTGCTGAACTACTCTGACTGTGAAAATTTTTTTCCTGATATCTAGCCTATATCGTTGTACTTGTAGTTTAAACCCATTACTGCGTGTCCTTTCCTCTGCAGCCAATGGGAACAGCATCCTGCCCTCCTCCAAGTGACAACCTTTCAAATACTTAAAGAGGGCTATCATGTTCCCTCTCAACCTCCTTTTCTCCAGGCTGAATGTTCCCAACTCCCTCAACCTATCTTCATAGGGCTTGGTCCCTTGGCCCCAGATCATCCTCGTCGCTCTCCTCTGTACCCTTTCAATTTTATCTACGTCCTTCTTGAAGTGAAGCCTCCAGAACTGCACACAGTACTCCAGATGTGGTCTGACCAGTGCCGTATACAATGGGACTATGACATCTTGTGATTTTGATGTGATGCCCCTGTTGATACAGCCCAAAATGGTATTCGCCTTTTTTACCGCTGCATCACACTGCCTGCTCATGTTTAGTTTACAATCCACAAGTACCCCAAGGTCTCGTTCACACACAGTGTTACCTAGAAGCGTATCCCCCATCGAGTAGGCATGCTTTTCATTTTTCTGACCCAGATGCAGAACTTTACACTTATCTTTATTAAATTGCATCTTGTTCTCATTTGCCCATTTTTCCATTCTGTTCAGATCTCGTTGATCCTGTCCCTCAAAACTAGAATTTGAAGCCAAGGGTCCAGAATTTATCCATTTTTTCCTCTATTCTAAGAATCCTTAAACTTTCAGGAAGATAAATGACAATATTCTTACTATGTGTCTCAAACTATGTGCCTCAAAAGTGGGTTTGGTTTACATCACCTTACAGTAAGCATGTAACTTCAGTGAGAGTACGACGAATCTCCAAATGGTTATGATTGTGGTAGACATCTCCCTTCCTACTCATGCTTGTCACTTCACTTGTGGAAGATGAGAAGGGCAATTTTTCTAAATGATTCCTTCCTTTCACAACAGCCTTCCCTTTTGAGGCCCATAATGTTCCAGGGGCATTCAGTGACTCATGGAAGCATAATTTTGTGCACTGAAGATTTCTGTGGATATGGAGAAAGTTGTAGCTGTGCAGCATGTACTGCTGTATAGGGTCCCAGACACTGAATAAATAAGCCTTAATTTGTATAGATCTGAAATGAGTGACGTTTTTAAAAATATAGTTCTAATTAAATTGGTTTAAACATTTGATTGTTTTGTGCTTTTAGTGAATGTAGCCCATTAAAAATGTAAGTTCCTAGAAGCTATTTATTAGGGCCTGATCCCTTATAAAGCACAAGGTTTGGGGGAAGAGAGGGACCTCAAAGTATAATGCCATAAAGCCTACCCACCATTTTTTCAGGGGAACTGATCTCTGTAGTTTGTACTTTCTGGAAGACCTACACTCACCTGAGCTTGGCAGCCCTATTTTGAGCACTGAAAAGACTATTGTGCTGTATGGTATAATCTTCTAACTCCTTTGGATTATCAAATTCTCCCTTTCCCCCCTCCAGTAAGCCTCTTGCCTTTTTTGTTGCAGAGAGCAAAAGGGAAAGGCCCCAGGCAGTTTTTGTCTGTTGTGGGATGGCTTGGAAAATAATGGTGAAGAGAAGCTGTAAGATGGCCGGCATGAGGAATTTCCAGTGGTCATATACACTCAGTTGTGGCACAGACAGTGCAGATAATAATCATGGATGCAGCTTAATATGACTACCTCTCTAGAATAAAAAGGGTTTTGTTTTGGATACATTTTGCCCTCTCTATGCTGTTTGGTTTCCTTTCCTGTTCCCGCCTGTGTTATCAAATATTGGCCCAGGACAATGTTGAAATGCATTTACTTTGTTTATACCTTCCTTCCTCTCCAGTAGCAACCCAAAGTTACTTGTCACTTTCATTCCTTTTAGCTTCACAATAACCCTGTAAAATAGGCTAGGCTGAGAATGTGTGGCTGGACCAAGGTTAGCCAGCAAGCTTCCACAGCAGAGTGGGAATTCAGACCTGGTTCTTCCAGTTCAATGAGTACAAAATAATATACGCATTTAAAATCTAGGGCAATACTCTGACGACAAGTAGATTTTCAGGTGCTTCCTGAGATGAAGATGAATGCAGAGAGAAAAATATTGTTGATCCTTAGGAAAGTTAGCATAAATGAATTTAGAAAACAGCAGTGAAATGTTGGTATGGAGAAATGGCTCTCCAGATATCCATGGACTACAATTACCATGAACATCTTGACAGAGGCTCATGGTACTTGTAGTCTATTGTTATCTTGGAGAGCCACAGTATGGCCACCCCTGATCTAGTCCCATGATGGACTTCTATCAGCCTCAGAATACTGGATGCCTGATGTGTGTGCATAAAAACAAAATGTTCTGTCCTGGAAATTTAAGAGAGTAGCATCAGATACAGTGTCTTTGTTAAGTTACATCAAATTGCTTCTGACTTATAGTAATTCTATGGGCCGTTCTGCATTCGTCCAAAATAGCACAATGGTTACTAATTGAAATCGCTACAGTTTTGCTGTTATGCACGTCGTTGACAATCTGCAACACTCCTGAAACCGATCCGCAAAAAGCGCTTCGTTGTAGCGCTTTCAGGGAAATCCCAAAAAGTGGATTCACCCTCCGGAAAGCTCTACACTCCTGCAGTCAATCTGCAACACTAGCGGGAAAGTTCTGTGTTACCATTGTTGCGATTTCTGCAAAGTCCCTCCCCCTGGTTCTCTCCTCTGATCTGCCGGCGAAGCGATCGCCATTTTTTTTTCTCCGAGCAAGCGGAGATCAACGCATCGGCAAGCCTTCGTTTACCCAGCGAGGCTTCCCCGGCTGCAGTCCCTCTGTTTAAAGTCACCAAGCACAAGCAACACAGAGACCCGTTTGCTGCTTTATTTTCCCTTTATTTTTCACACTATTTTCGGCTGAAAATCGTGCCCGTGAGGGGGGGGGGGGTGGATTTTTTTTTTCACTCGGGGGGAGCGTGGCAATGATGAAACGGCAGCTCAAACACCACCTGCTAGCTGGATGGGTCTCTCCATTGCAACGAATCAACGCAGATTCGTTGCAACATGTGTGTGTGTGTTTTTTTAAACCTTCCTTAAAGTGAAAGGGGCTGTTTGGGAGCATGATAACGGCCGCCCATTGACAGCCAGGGGCGGGACACAGCTCAGCAATATCGCTTCCTGGCTAGCGATTTTTGCCGAGACCGGAAACCTGTGGGAAACGATAGAAACGCAACTGGATTCCACTACAAAGGCAGGTATGCATAATGACGAATTCCACTATTTTAAATGGCGATTTTTCATTCAGCAAACAATTTGCTACATGGATCCCGGTGCGGAATGGCCCTATGAATTAATGACTTCCAAGACATCCTGTTGTTGGAGATCTTGCTCAGGTTTTGCAAGCTGAAGACCCTAGCTTTCTTGACAGAGTCAATCAATCTCATGCTGGGTTTTCTTATTTTCTTGCTGCTTCCTTTCCTAGCATTATCATCTTTCTCTGTGAGTCTTGGCTTCTCATAATGTGATCAAAGTAGGATAGCCTCAGTTTGGTTATTTTAGCTTCTAGAGAGAATTCAGGCTGTGTTTGATCTTAAATAAACTTATTTTTTCTTTTTGGCGATTTACCGCAATAAACTATTTGTTTTTAAAAGCCCCAAGAATCTGCTCTTTTGGGTACTGGAGGCTACCATTCTGGAAATTATCATGCAGTTTCCCGCGAATTTAACCAACCAATGCTATTCTAAGTAGCTCGCAGTACAACGGCATGCTGGGACATGTAGTCTCATCCAAAAATGTCCGCCTTTTGAGGTAGTTTGCCCCTTATCCCGTTATGTCTGTTCTCCTTTTAGGCCCAGCGCTTTTCAACGTGGTTCCACATAGGAAAACGACGTGCGAGTTTCCAAACGCGATGAGGTCCTTCAGTTGGGGTCTGTCTAACAATATGCCCGAAAAGAAAAAAAATATTTTTTATACAGATGTTGTTTCTTGCCTTTGGGGCGGGCGGGAGAAGTGACAGACATTTATCTCGTCAGTGCCTGTTAAAAAGATCAAAGAAACTGGCAGATACAAAATATCCGAAGTAGAGAATTCAGTCAGGCTTAGTGATGAACGGCTTCTCAAGACAGGGTGAGAGGTCAGGAAGTGAGGGCCTTTTCCTCTCCCTTTGCCCTTCCCCCACCTTCTGACATGCCAACCCAGCAGTCGGCGGCGTAGCAGCTGCGCAAAAGGTGGGTGATGGTGGTGGGCGAGGTGAGGCAGGGATAGGTCGCCTCGCCAGGAGGGAGGGCGGGCAGGAGCCCGGGGGCTGCGCGGAGGCGCGTAAATGGCTGCTTGAGCGGGGGTCAGCATGGGCAAGAGGGCGGCGGGGCTTGGGTGCCTCTGGTCTCCGTGCCCAGGCGGCAGGGCTGAGGGAGGGCGAGCTGATTCTTCGTGCACATCCCTCAACGCAGCGAGGCAAGGAGGCAGCAGCAAACCTCGCTGGGAATGTGAAGCATCCCCCTTTTCTCTGCTGCTTTTTATTTGCAGGCCCCGGTCTTGTTTTATGCTCATTCTGAAACCTCAGGATGGAGTTTGAGCTCATGGAGAATGACATCCTCGAGTCGCTGGAAGACCTAGGGTGCGTATCAGAACAAACATGCGGTAGCATTGTGGTTTATAGTATTTATATAATTTTCTTTTAAAAACTATGTATTCTTTCGGCATCTCTTTTATTGTGGTGAAAGCTTGCTTAAGCCTTTGATTGTAGTTACACCTCTGAAACCTGATTTTTTTTTTTTACTTTAGAGAGAATATTTTGAAAGAGAGAAAATCTTAAAAGAGAATATCTGTTAGATTTCTTACAAATACTTCCAAAATCCCAGATTTACTTTGTTAGGTCTATGAATTTTCTGGATATATTCTCAAGTGAAGTGGTTGATTTCTGGAGAGGGCTAGAAATAATACTTGGACTCTGTAATGCATCCTCTCTCTCTCTCTCTCTCACACACACACACACACACACCATCAGATGTCCTCCTTTGAGAGAACATGTCCTTTTTGTGTGTATTTGTCCTTTGGGCTCTTTAAAAAAAACTGATGAAAGTGTCCTCTTTTGGGGTTGGAAGATTAGGAATATTCCTAATTAGTAGCAACTATCACAGCTTAAATAGTAGGGGTCTTTAAAATGAGATTTGTCATAGTGAACACTTGTTTGAAGTAGTCAGTTGGGAATTGGGAAATATGTCCTCTTTTTTGCTTTTCAAAATATTGTAATGCTAGTATATATAAATCTACTAATATAGTATACACACAGAGAGAAATATATAAAGTGATTTTATCTAGTATGCTTATAATCATTACAAAGCTTATTTTTGTTAATCTTTATATCATTTTATTTTGTGATATAATGGTTAAAATGGTTATATGTTCAAAGCAGTGCAAGACTTCAGGGCATGCACAAATTCTTTGAAAAATAATAAAAATACTTCTGACTTAGTAAATGGTTCAGAGAGCAGCAAGGTGTTACTGAGTATAGGAGTGAGTGAAGGTAATTTCACTGATATTCAAGTGAGAAGGTCATCCTTCTCACAGAGATGTCATTGCAGGGGTCACACAGTCCCCTAACATTTAAAAATTATTAAAATGTTCACAAAATAGAAATGTTGGAGGTTTTTAAAAATGTTACAATATTTTATCAGTGTATAGTGGTATTTATGCAGCTTTGTTGCTCACAGCCATTGTGATGAAAAAGTGGAAGAGTTTTTGTACATATCCATTTATTGTGTCTTGAATAATGGGGAAAATGTGATATCAAGGAAAAATATGGTAGAAACAAAATATGCTTTTATTTTTTTCACAAAGCATGCTGTCCAAAAAAAGGTTGGTGCAGTTTCTCTAGTTTTTTCATAAGTCAGTTCAATTCCGAAGACTGTGTTTTGAAAGCATGAATGAAGATAGTAAAACTTGAGTATTTGTGCTGGACAACTTTATTAATGCAGAACTTCTGTAATTTCTTTATATAATAGTAGTCAGTAGTATTCTGTAAACAGTGACAAATGTTACCAGAAAGAGTGAGCAATATAAGATCCAAGACTAGGATCTTGAAGATCCAGATTCCAATCCCTGTTCTGCTGTGGAAACTTGGGGTAAACTTGGGCGAGTTTAACCTATCTCAGTTTAACCTATCTCACAGGGTTGTTGTAAGGTTAAAAGGGAATAGAATAATGAGCTGCTTTGGTCTCCACCGGAGAAAAATGCAAGGTATAAATAAATAATAATCATAAAATTTTATTTATAATCTTCCCTTCCTCAGAGGCTCAGGGTAGGTAACAGCATATATAAAAACAAAAAATAACAATAACTGTCACATTAAAATAATTTTATAACCAGAATAATTCAAAACCACCTTTAATTTCCCAGTGAAGGGAGCAATGCAGATGTCAGTTTGCAGTACGGAGACAGCTTGGCTGATGTTTTGGCCAGGGAGGCCTCAACCATAGACCTGGCAGTACAGCCCTGTTTTACAGACCCCGTGGAACAGTTCTCATGGGGCCCTGATCTCTCCAGGGAGAGTGTTCCACCAGGCCAGGCCAGTTACATCCTTGGGGCCAGGGATGTTGAGCTTCTGCTCACTTGACCTTAAGCTTCTTTGGAAGACATAGGGGAGGAGGTGGTCCCACAGATATGACTCTCCAAGACCATTTAGGGCTTTATAGGTCAGAACCAGAACCTTGAACCTGATCTGGTCTTCCATCTGGAACCATTGCAGCTGGGAGAGCACAGGTTGAATGTGTGCTCTTCACTGGGTCTCAGTAAGGACCCTCACCACTGCATTCAGGATCAATTGAAGTTTCCAGAGCAGTTTCAACGGCATCCCTAAATTACTGGAGAAAATAAATCTGAATTTTGTCTCAGGATGACATTTGCTAATAGAAGTTAGGACAGGCAAAAAAAATCAAATGCCTTTGAGAGGGTGGAGTGGGAGCAACTAAAGTTTTTTAAAAAAGCATGTTTGTCCTTTCTTAGTTTTGTTTTTTTCCCATTCTGCCCTCTTTCTGCTGTGTTTTGATGGTGGATGGCTATAATCCCAAGCTTATTTGGAAGTAGACTCCTTTGACATTATTGGTGTTTACTCCCAAGTAAATATGTTTAGGATTGATGTTTGCCTTGGATTGTCACTGTACAAGCATAGTCTGTATACTCAAATAGAGGTGAGAGGATCTAACAGAGTTCTCATTTTTGTTTGCCAGATACAAAGGCCCGTTGTTAGAAGATGGAGCTCTGACTCAAGCAGCTTCCGGTGGAGCCAGTTCCCCTGAATTTACCAAACTCTGTGCTTGGCTAGTGTCAGAATTAAGGTTATTTTGCAAACTAGAAGAAAATGTACAAGCCACTAACAGTGAGTACATATTATTTTGATCACATGTACACATTTTTGGTGATTTTCATACTAACTCTGATGTATGTACTCCCAAACATTGATGTGATATGTAGGGTATTTTACACGTTAACTATTCAAGCAGGTAATTATTTAATGAATTATTGGGCTCAGGCTTATATGGTCCTTGCCTTTTTATGGGCTGTAGAACTTGATCCTCCTGCAGCTTTTTAAACACTACTACATTGTGAAGAAATAACTACACAGTAGCAAGTTTGGATAACTTCCAAATGGGTGAAGTGTAAAAATAAGTTTTGCAACTGGACATCCAGATCTATGCCAAGCAGTGTCTATTTTAAAAATGTACATACACACAATTTATTTTCCTTTATGTACCAGTTAGTTATGGGAACAGGCAAGGCGCTATGAATCTCTACCCATTACCAGGGGGCACTGAAGCCTCACCAACTGAGTTATAGTGAGACATCCTTCTGTTGTCTAAGCCTGCACGTGCACTTTCAAGCATACTTCAAGTCAGAAACCTGCTCTTTTTAAAAATGGAAATTGAATTTCTCAAGAAGTAGAATTCTGCATACAATACTTCACTCCTGTGGAATTACTACCTAGATTCTTCCTTGAGTAGAGAACTACTCAACTATATATATATAACTATATTCTTCCTTGAGTAGAGAATTGCTACCTATATTCTTCCTTGAGGAGAGAAAACCATTATCAACAATTTTCATTTAACTGCTCTTTTCTTGGCTTTGGATTCTATTAGAAATCTTTGTTCTTATCATTTTTTAAACAAAAGCAGTCTGATGCCACACTTTACTCTTCTGCCCTGAATTGTGAAACCCACCATGAAGTTTGAAAGCAGTGTCTTCTGATGACATTTAAGCTGAATCCTACCCATGTTTTTTGCTGATGAGGAAGATGTGTTTGCTTGTGGAAAAAGGGAGTAGGACTGAACCAGCAGGGTTCACTGTTTCTCTGTTTATACTGCAGACACTCTCTTTGCCCTCCCCATACTCTTACTGAGGGTCGATTCTTTCCACAAACATGATTTCAGGGGCTCAACAAGTTGTACTAGAATGGAGGAGGTAGGAAAATTGGCTTCCATAAATGTTACTTCACTCCCACTAGGTAGGATTTACTCTTTAGTAAGAAAACAATGCCTGTAAGAACTGAGGGGCCTTAACTTGAATAATCTTTGTTTTGAGGTCCAAGTGAAGCAGATGAGTTCCAGCTTGAAATGAGTGGACTGCTTGGTGAAATGAACTGCCCATATACAACACTAACATCAGGAGATGTTACAAAGCGACTTCTCAATCAGAAAAACTGCCTTTTGCTGCTCAGTAAGTTGAAGAAAACACCTCGTTGAAATGAAGATAAAATATTTGCTTTGATTTTTTTTATTGTTGTTGTGGGGTACATAGACATTTTTATTTATTTATATTATTATATTTATATTTATATACTGCCCTCCCCTGAGGCTCAGGTCAGTATACATGGAACATAAAAAACAATTCATGGAACTTAGTTTTTCCATAACATGTAAATAACTACAACAATAATATTAACAATTAATAACTATAACAGAGGTAATGGACTGTAACAGTGCAAACAGGTCCGGGGCAGAATGCATGAATGGATTCCTGGGAGAGAGGGAGCAGGGGCCCTGTAGATGTTGCTGGTTTCGCTTGGTCCCAACCAAATGCCTGGCGGAAGAGCTCTTTTTTGTAGGCCTTGCAGAACAGGGCCCAGTTGGGGGCCAAGACAGAGAAGACTCCAGCCCTGGTTGAGGCCAGGCAGGCTTCTTTGGGGCCAGTGATCATTAGCCGGTTGGTGGTGGCGGAGTGTAAAGCTCTGAGGGGCATTGGCAGGGAGGCGATCCCTCAGGTATACTGGGCCCTTAAAGGTAATTACCAGATCCTTTAGCCTGAGTTTTCTTGACCTTACAATAACATAAGAGCCCCAGATTCAGCACTCCCTCATTCCCAGTGAAGGGAATTAGCATTTGACAATAAAAATGATCAATCCTATGATGCTGCTATAAGTTGGAAGAAGTATCCAAAAAGTTGTTATTTCTAGCCATACAAATCTCCACTTGATATCCTCACATGTCTGTGAGAAATGCTGTTTGGTGACTTGTCAAATATACCATGTGGGCCTTAGACTTCAGACATTTGACCTCAGAAGCCTCTCTTTATACCTCGTCCTAGCTGTATTCTGTGGTTCCATATTTTCTCAACAAGAGCATTCTGTAAAATATGAAATTTTGTTCTTGTATTCCTTAGTCATGTAGCAATGGTAAATATTCCAGTTTTCTGCAATGTTAAAAATGAGCATAGACTGAACTGTAATTTTTCTTCCTTCAGCGTACCTAATTTCAGAATTAGAAGCTGCCCGAATGCTGTGCGTCAATGCTCCTCCAAAAAAAGCCCAGGAAGGTGGCGGTAGTGAAGTCTTTCAGGAGCTTAAAGGCATATGTATTGCTTTAGGCATGTCCAAGCCTCCAGCCAATATAACTATGTTCCAGTTCTTCAGTGGAATAGAAAAAAAAGTAAGAACTGAGGGTCAATGGCTTGAATCCATGGGCAATTCTGTGTGCACATAGTGTGTGTGCCAACTACACTTAGTCCCCTCCATGAACTCCATGCTTTACCACTTCAGAGGGCTTCCCAGTTTTTAGGAGTGGAGTTGGGATACAGGGCTGCAGTGGGTTGTGAGCGGAAAGGCCTAGTATGTGCAAAGTGCATACATCTGATTCTTGGGATCAAGCATTTGTCCTTGGCTTCATGCTTGTACTTGACCATTCCTGGAGGAAAAGGTTTTAGATGTGGTGGGATCTGCTCACACTTTTGAGAGGAAAATAGCTTACCTTCAGAAATACTTTTCATAATCTGTAAAAGGATTTACTTCTTGAGTTTGGATTTTTGTAGAAGTCTTTTTAAGAGTATACGAAGCTGCCTTAAAGTGAATCAGAACATTGACTCTAGGTCTGTGGGTTGCACCTGGAACCTTTGCTTGTCTAGCAGATGGTCTGCCACTCTGCTTTGTATGTGTACTCTGCATAGACATACTTTCTTTCTAAACCTGAGTGCCTTAGTGGGGTGAGTGGAGAGCATGATCTGGTTCTTAAGACTGTACTTTAACACTCTTTATTTTGTTACAGTTAAAAGAAACATTAGCAAAGGTTCCACCAAATCATGTAGGAAAACCTTTACTGTCGAAACCACTGGGTCCAGTTCATTGGGTGAGTCATTTGTCATTAGACCTTTAGCTTCTGGCATCACTTTTCAGTGTAAGATGTAAGTATTCACTCTTATATTTTGCAAAGAAATAAGACCAACAATATGAAGGAAGTTGCAGTATCAGATATAAGGATCTTCTTTTAAAAGTTAATGTAGGCAATATTCCACGAATGCCAGCTCTTTAAAAGTTTCCTCCATGTTAGTCAGATTATAGCCTGTCACAGACAGAGAGCAGCAGATGAAAGTGCCTACTGGTAAGGGGTAGTTTAGTGCAGTTATTTAGCCAAGGCCCATGATGCAGGAAAACAAAACAAATCTCACTTTCTCTAGCCAATGCGATTAGAGGTAGGAATCTGGTCAGTACTGAAAGTGTTCAGTTTTAATGTGGACACAAAACAAAATGCGTTTGAGGCAAAAAATATTCTTTACCTGATGCCCCTGAACAAGGCAGGATGGGAGAACTGTGTTTCAGGAGGATAACTGAAGAATCTCATTAAATTGTAAAATAACCTTCATAATCTTTGTGGGATTTTCTGAAACATTTACATCTTAAACATTCTGAAATGTTGTTAGTCTGGCTTCCAACATAGTGCAAGATTTATGTGCAAAACCATACTCAGTCACATTGATACCTGCAACCACGGTCAGGAGTCTGAGTGTGACTCTGGGTGCCTCAACCACGGAAGCCCGGTTTGCAAGTGATGCTCACCAGGTGCATAACAACTGGTACCCTACCTGTCGGTGTCCAATCTAGACACCATGATCCATGCAACAGTCACCTCCAGGCTAGATTACTGTGACTCAGGGACCCAGTGGAAAGCACATGTACGACCTGCGCTCTTCTTTCTGCATTGGCTCCTGATTGGGGACTGCATCAGATTCAAGGTTTTGGTTCATACCTTCAAAACCCTAAATGGTCTGGACTTCAGTATCTACAGAATTGTTTTTTCCACTGTGTCCCCCAAGGCACGTTATGTTCTAGCGAACAAAATCTGCTTAGGATCCCCAGCTCCAAGGAAGTTAAATGGGTCTGGCCTCGGCTATAAGCCTCATGAAGCAGCTCTTTCTGGCAGGCTCTGCATAACTGTTTAAGGTTCTACAGGGCCCTGATCTCATTCAGCAGAGTGTTCCACCAGGCTTATAGTTAAGGCCTAGAAACAACTTTACAGTCTGCTTGTCTCCTTGTTTACGACTCATCCAACTAAATGATTAATTGGATTCATTTACTATTCTTCCCTAGGTTTAGCTACTTTTAATTATTAATTTTAAAACTTTTAAAACCTAATAATAAATGTTCATTCTTATATATTTTAATCTTTTTGTCACTTGCCTTGAGCCTCTGGGAAAGGGTAGGGTATAAATGAAATAAATGAATAGATTTATACAAGATCTTTTGGGCTCTAAGTAAAAGGTAGCATGGTCATTATGAGTTGCTGAAAATCATGACACTACCAGAGAAGGTGACAAAGAGATTCTTTGGCTGCTACATATACTGTGTTTATGGCAAGACTTCAGGGCAAATGTGCATTTATAGCTGATGATTCAGTTATGCTTCTGGTAATTTCTGGACATTGACTGTATGAGGAACTGGGCTCCCCCCACTCTGTCTAGAGCATCTGTTTTCAAACTTTTGACCTTGGAGGAGCCCCTGAAATGAATTTTCAGATTTCAAGGACTTCCAGAATTGATGTCAGGTGGCCACACCTCCCTGCCATGCCCCCTGGAAGTAACATGTCACCAGAAGTGACATTACCACCTTCACCGTCTTTTTCTTCCCTCCTGCCTTTGTAGGCCAGAAAGAAGGGCAGGAGTTGCAAAGACAGCCCAGATCCCCCCCCCCCCCACATGCTATGCCACAACCAACTTCTCCCTTTAATTGTTACACCCATGGCCTACCCAACTGGGTGGCCAATTCCTTAGCTTGTGGCCATTAAGGGTGCAGACTCCCTTGGGAGCACCCGCAGGAGTTCACGGATTCCTGGTTGGGAATCGCTGGTCTAGAGACATGGCTTCTTTATATCAGTAAGTGCAAAGGCTTAAATGCCAAAAATATGGACTTGAATCTGCTGAACACAAAACCTGATAGAAGGTTGTCTGTCAGCAGAATGCAGCTTCTTTGACACCCCCTGAAAGGCTACTCTTGGGGGCCTGGGAACCCTCTGAATAGTATTTCAGAGGAGATGGAGGTCTGCAGTGAGAGTAGGGAATTGGCAAAAACCACATACATACACCTTCCCATGAACAGAACCTCTTCATGGAATGGTAGCCATAGATCCTATTGGGAGAGACCCTGCCATTGCATTGAGGGGATCTCCAGTCATGTTTCAAAGGGAAGTTGTCTTTCTGCTAGAAAGCCATAGTGACTTATTTCAACTGATGCTTCTGTCGCTGACATAGTTCCCTAAAGGATCGTTCTAAAGGAAGCTGGAAATACTCCTCTTATTCTGCTGGGTCTTTAGCCTCTGTTGAGTTTTCTTATGTTAACAACAGCCCTATGGCCTTTTTGACATCACTGTACTCTGGCTTATCAAGACAAAGGCTACCCCCAAGATTCATTGCCCTTTTTAGTATGTTCATTATTTGTCTGGGAATGGTCCAAGAAAACAGATCAGCAGTTACAAGAAAACTGCTTGCGCAACAGTGCTGGCTGCTAGTCCAGCTGATAGGACTGTCTGTCATCTGATGGAATGAAGCAGATCTCTTGGGGATTTTTTTCTTTGCTGCAATTGTTTTATCCATTAAGTGAACATTAAACTTTACAATTAGTTTTATTTTGATTTCCAGCTGTTGCAAAACACTCAATGTTGTCCTGACCTGTTAGTTAGAGAAGTGTCCTTAAAATAGTATTTCAGAAGTCATGAAACTCTTATACTTTCATTTCAGGAAAAAATTGAAGCTATTAATCAAGCTATAGCCAATGAGTATGAAGTTCGGCGGAAATTGTTAGTGAAGCGTCTGGATGTGACTGTCCAGTCATTTGGCTGGTCAGACAGAGCAAAGGTATCATTTGATTTCCATATATGTGATTTGTTCCTTTATAAACAGGTCTTGCCAGTATTTGAAAACCATTTTCTAGTTAATATGAGTGGGGAAGCCCCTATTTAGGAAGAAACTTGAGCTGAAATGGAACTCTCTAAAAGCTCTTTGTAAAAGCCTATTGTAAAAAGCAAGTAGGTGACATTAAATTTCTGACCAACAGTTGCACTTCCTGGCATGCAAGGGCCATTCAAGCTTACCTCCTGTATCATATCTGTCCTTTTGTGAGACCACTCTGGTTTCCTCACTGTAAAATCCTCACCTAGCATTCCTTCTGGAGCAGGAGCCACTGTTCAATTGGTAGAGGAAATGCTTTAGGTGGTTGGGCAGTGAAAGTTTTTGAGGTCTTTGAGTAGATTGTTCCCCATGATGTTCTGATGGATAAATTGAAGGACTGCAATCTGGATTTTCAGATAGTTAGGTGGATAGGGAATTAGTTAGAGAGCCGCACTCAAAGAGTTGTTGTCAGTGGTGTTTCATCAGACTGGAGGGAGGTGAGTAGCGAGGAGACCGATCGGGGGCAGCCCAACCAGCAAGGCCAGCTCATAGGGAACCAAAAGTAAAAGGATTCAGATGCCTTTATACTAATGCCCGAAGCATGGGCAATAAGAAGGAAGAGCTGGAACTTCTCATGCTGATGGAAAGGTATGCTCTAATAGGCAAATATTAAAGGGAGCGATCTGCAAACATCTGGAGGACAATTTGGTGATCCAAGGAAGTCAGTATGGATTTGTCTCCAACAGGTCCTGTCAGACCAACCTGGTTTCCTTTTTTGACCAAGTAACAGGTTTGCTGGATCATGGAAATTCGGTTGATGTTGTTTACTTGGATTTTAGTAAAGCTTTTGATAAGGTTCCCCATGATGTTCTGATGGATAAATTGAAGGACTGCAATCTGGATTTTCAGATAGTTAGGTGGATAGGGAATTGGTTAGAGAACCACACTCAAAGAGTTGTTGTCAGTGGTGTTTCATCAGACTGGAGGGAGGTGAGTAGCAGGGTACCTCAGGGCTCGGTGCTTGGCCCGGTACTTTTTAACATATTTATTAATGATCTAGATGAGGGGGTGGAGGGACTACTCATCAAGTTTGCAGATGACACCAAATTGGGAGGACTGGCAAATACTCCGGAAGATAGAGACAGAGTTCAACGAGATCTGAACACAATGGAAAAATGGGCAAATGAGAACAAGATGCAATTTAATAAAGATAAATGTAAAGTTCTGCATCTGGGTCAGAAAAATGAAAAGCATGCCTACTGGATGGGGGTTACGCTTCTAGGTAACACTGTGTGTGAATGAGACCTTGGGGTACTTTTGGATTGTAAACTAAACATGAGCAGGCAGTGTGATGCAGCGGTAAAAAAGGCGAATGCCATTTTGGGCTGTATCAACAGAGGCATCACATCAAAATCACAAGATGTCATAGTCCCATTGTATACGGCACTGGTCAGACCACACCTGGAGTACTGTGTGCAGTTCTGGAGGCCTCACTTCAAGAAGGACGTAGATAAAATTGAAAGGGTACAGAGGAGAGCGACGAAGATGATCTGGGGCCAAGGGACCAAGCCCTATGAAGACAGGTTGAGGGACTTGGGAATGTTCAGCCTGGAGAAAAGGAGGTTGAGAGGGGACATGATAGCCCTCTTTAAGTATTGGAAAGGTTGTCACTTGGAGGAGGGCAGGATGCTGTTCCCGTTGGCTGCAGAGGACAGGACACGCAGTAATGGGTTTAAACTACAAGTACAACGGTATAGGATAGATAACAGGAAATTTTTTTCACAATCAGAGTAGTTCAGCAGTGGAATAGGCTGCCTAAGGAGGTGGTGAACTTCCCCTCACTGGCAGTCTTCAAGCAAAGGTTGGATACACACTTTTCTTGGATGCTTTGGGCTGATCCTGCGTTGAGCAGGGGGTTGGACTAGATGGTCTGTATCGGCCCTTCCAACTCTATGATTCTATGATTGCTTGGCTAGATGGGTCAATTTACTTTTCTCTGCTCTATTTTCTAGGCCTACTCCCATCCCTGCATAGGTTTTTGGCAAATTGGTTGAGTGACAAGTTTCTACTAACTTAAGTTGTCAAGTAGGAAAACTTACTTCCTCCCTGTATCTGAGGTTAAAATCTCAAGTTAAAAACAGCTAGTGCTGAGTTGTATTTATTTATTTTATTTATTTATTTTTCAATTTTTATACCACCACTCTCGACATAGGTGTCTTGTGGTTCACAGAATAAAACAATAAAATTTCAATATAAAAACCCCATAAAAACCCATACAAACAAATGAACAACATATGCAAACGACAGCTGGCAGCCTACTTAGGGGCTATAGCCCTTCTAAACCCAACCCCGCTGTTCCAGCCTATGGTCCTATGCTGATGACCCTAGGCAGAGATGAGCCAGGAGACTTGATTGTTAAAAAGTAGGGCAGGATCCAAGGCATGCAAATCTAGAGAAGGAAAACTTATTGAGCACCTAGTTCTACTTCTCCGGGGTGGTTAGTTTCCTTTTTACCTCTTTATGCAAGTTCAATATGTTACTGTCTCCCTGCCTATTACAATTGTAGTTCCCCTTAATTTCAGAAAACAGTAACTGCTGAGTGCTGCGGAAACAGTATTTGAATTTGATTCCCTTTCTGAATTAACATTGTAAGGTTAAACTCAAAAGTCATGACAAATTTTAATTAAGCCAAGGCTTTCTGTAAGAGCATACATGTGCTTGTTCTCTGCCCTTTCCCCTCCCACTTAGTGCTGCTCCTGATTGAAGAGTTTAGATCAAAGATTGAAGTTTAGATCAAGCTCCAGTTTGCTTTGAGATCCAGGTGCTGGCACTTGTTTCCCTTCATGAATTGGACTTCTAAGCTCATGAGACTTAGAGAAGCTTTTCTTGACAAACAGAAATTAATAGAGGCTTCGGGGAGGAGTGGAATATAATATGCATAATATGTAGCCATACACTCAGTTATGGTGCTCTGCTGATTCTTTTACAGCAACAGCTGCAACTGGATTTAGCAAGTGTCATTGGAGCAAAAACACTAGTTGTCTATCATGGTGTTCATATTTAAGATTTGAAAATATAGAATAAGATCAAGACTTTGACAGTTCTTTTGGAACAGAAAATGCACAGATGAACCACAAATAGTATTAAAGAAGTGATTGCAGATTTGGATTTCATTTGCATAGGCTGAAAGATATATTGTTGCTTGGGACCACTTTAGACTCTCTTTCCTGAAGATTTGTATTATGATGACTTTCACTTATGGATAAAGTGCATTTTGATGTTTTTGTTGGTTATCTTGCTGTTAAAATGCTAGGTAATTAATGGTTTATTTGGATGTCTGGGTTTAGTCACAGCCTTCTATTGATTTCTCCCCCCCCCCTTTTCTGCATAATAGAGCCAAACAGAGAAATTGGCTAAAGTCTATCAGCCGAAACGTGCCATTTTGGCAACCAAAAGTGCTGTTTCTGTTGCTCACCTCCTGGCAGCTCGGCAAGACCTGTCAAAGATTATGCGGACTAGCAGTGGGTCTATCAGAGAGAAGACTGCCTGTGCCATTAATAAGGTATCTGTTTCATTTGAAGGTGTATAATAGTTCCTAAAAGTACTGTTTATATTAAGCAACTCTGTAGTAAGCATTGACACGTTTGTGCTGGAGTAACATTCTTTCTAATACATGCATATACACAACATACACATGGCCGTCATCCTTCATCCTAGCAGTTATTTTTGATGTGGAACACATTTTCTGGCTCGCCTCCTGGGACGGAAAGGGATACAGACATGACTTGCGTAGTCCCACCCCAGGGAATGAGCCAGAAAAGGGAGGGAAGGAGGGAAGTGACTAGTGGATGAGGAGGCTGGGTTGATGGCTGCGAGGCCATCGCAGGCTGAGGCTCCACTCTTGAAGCCTCTGGGGGCCAGGGCAGAGGCTGTGTGAATTCTGGGGAGTAGGCCACTGCTTCCAAGGCCTTCAGGGGCAGAGCACAGGCTGCCCAGCTCCCAGCGGGTGGGCCGCTGCTTCTGAAGCCTCTGGGGGCAAGGCGCAGGCTGCGCAGCTCCCAGGGGTGGGCTGCTGCTTTCCAGCCTGGAGGAGGGCTGGAGCCCTCCTGGCACAAGAAATGAGGGAGGGGGGGGGGGAAACCAAACAGATTTTCCAATCTGGGCACAACAGGCCCTGTAGTCACATGCTGTCCTATGTCATCATACTAGCACAGCACAGCATAGCACATTGCCTTTTGTCTTCCACAACAGCCACCATTGCAGTATGTTTTCGTGCTGCCTAAGATTACTGCAGTGTTGGGCAGACAGGACCCAAACCATGTGCTGCTGCTTTTACCTTAGAAAGGAATATCAGTTATGTTAGGTACATAATTGACCATTGTTGTATTATATAGGCAGAAATCTATGCCTGGATTTAATCTAGTAATCTGTCACAGCAGGATTGGAATTTGCATGCAGTGTACCATGGTGGCAGAAGTTGTAGTGGTGCAGGGTGGCTTGCAGTTGTACTTTCACAGCTCCATGTAGCTATAGGAACATATTGTCAGGGTGACATCCAACCAGGTAAAACCTTTAGGATTGGAGAGATGTCCTTGCAAATTGCATCTCGGCCATGGATCCATCATTTAGTCATCAGGAATCCTGTTTGTTCTGTATTTATGAATAGTGACGCTACAAGATTAAGTTTTTCAGAAACAGGAAGGAAAGTTTTAGATGTAATAACTCATTACTACCGTATATACTTGCATATAAGCCGATCCGCATATAAACCGAGGCACCTAATCTCACCCCAAAATGCTGGAAAACTTATTAACTCGCATATAAGCAGAGGGTGGTATATGGATAGTGGCTTTTTCTCCTTTCCTCCCCTCACCCCCTCCTGTTTTGGGCAGGATCTTTTTTTCCTTCCCACCTTCCTCCTCCCACTTTCCCTCTGAACCTCTTGCCTTTTGATATCCAATCCTGTGCTGCTTCCCTTCTTCTTAGCTCGATGTTCTGTTTCCTCCACTTTCCATGCCTTCCTCTAGGGGCGTTTCCTCCTCCTGCTCTCTGTTCTCCCTCTGAGACAGAGGCTTCAAAGCTTCCTGCAGCGGCGTGCTAGCCTCGTGCTAGCCTTATTAAGGCAGGGAATGGGAGTGGCAGAGACTGCTCTTTCTCTCCTGGGCTTGCTGCTTCTCTCCTTTGTTCCTGCTTCTGTGCTACAGACAAGTATACTTGTCTCCCACCCTCCTGTCTTGTCTGGCAGCTGGTATTTTCATAACCGCATATAAGCCGAGGGGAACTTTTTCAGTTTAAAAAAAGGGCTGAAAAACTTGGCTTATATGCGAATTTATACGGTATGTTTTTCTTCTGTTTGAAAAACCCTGTGTGTGTGTGGGGGGGGGGGAGTCTTTTGGAAAAAAGAAACCTAAGAATAGATTTAATAATAAAATGTAATGGGTAAGATTCCTAATTCTGATCACCTAGCTACCTAAACTTTAGTATAAAGTGAATTATGACTTGCTGCAGCTTCTCCTGTTACAATGCACTTTAGTCAGTATTTTAGCACCCTTATTATTTCTACATTTCTATGAAAACTATTTCTAGGGTGTTTATAAAATGTACCATTCTAGATTAAGTACCACAACTGCTCCTTTGAGCTTGTTTCAAAAATTAGTTTATTCTATTTACAGGTGTTAATGGGACGAGTACCTGACAGAGGTGGGAGACCCAATGAAATTGAGCCACCGCCTCCTGAGATGCCCCCATGGCAAAAACGACAAGATGGTCCCCAGCCGCAAAGTGGTGGAGGCAGAGGCGGAAGAGGTAGCTATGAGTCATCGTATGGTGGTCGTGGAGGTTATGAGCAAGGGAGTCATGACAGAGGAAGCCGAGGAGGCTATGACCAAGGAGGCTATGACAGAGGAAACCGAGGAGGATATGACTCATCCTACGGAAGCCGTGGAGGTCACGAACATGGGGGTCACGAACGAGGAGGGCGAGGACGTGGTGGTTATGACCATGGAGGCAGAGGAGGAGGAAGAGGAGGCAAGCCTCAGGGAGGATGGACTGATGGTGGAGGAAGTAGCTACCAGGATGTCAATTACAGAGATGGTAATTACAGAGACGCAGGCTTTCAAACTGGAGGTTATCACGGTGGTGGCAGCAGTTATCAAGGAGGTGGCTATGGTGGCTATCAGTCTTCATATTCTGGAAGTGGATATCAAGGTGGTGGCAGCAATTACCAACAGGACAACAGATATCAAGATGGGCACCCCAGTGATCGAGGTGGAGGCCGTGGAGGAGGGCGAGGTGGCCGTGGAGGTCGGGGTGGTCGTGGCGGGCAAGGAGGTGGCTGGGGAGGAAGAGGTGCACAGAACTTTAATCAAGGGGGGCAGTTTGAGCAGCACTTCCAGCATGGAGGTTATCAATACAATCAGTCTGGATATGGACAAGGAAGACACTTCACTAGTTGAGGCTACAAGGCTTCCTTTTCTCTACAGAGCTCATGTAATAGAAATCTCTTACGATTTTTCCTTTCAAATTAGTAGCAGATCGTGTGTGGAAGGCTGCTTTCAGAAAACAATCTTTGCTTTTGAGCACATGTGAAGGTTCACATAGCAGTTGGCTGCTGACTAAAACCTAACTGCAGCGTTTCCTCTCTAGGATTGTCTGAACGATAGAACAACAGCCATGTTTTTTGTTTTAAGGCAATCTGGAGCCCAGGAGGACCTGTCTGTTCACACCTGTAAAGTGCAAACCAGAAAACTGTTTTTACACAGGTTCTTTGTCTCTCTCAATCTTACACTGCTCAAGCCATTTTGAATATTATTTTTCATTCAATGACTTTTGCTTCAAATCCGTATTGATAGCCGTAGATAAGTGAATTGTTACTTGTGCGTAAGCCCCATTGGAGTCAGTTGGACTTAGGCATTTGTAACTTAAGCAGAACTGCAGCCTACTTTAGCAGGCCTGCACCTGTCTATTATATGAGCTCTATTGCCGATGACTTGTTCAGTAGCCTTATCCCCCATTGATCAAAAATCTCATAGTCAACTCTGGAGACCCCAACCACTGCCATACCATGCATATCCAACTAAGCTAAGATACGAACAGATAGCATATGTAGCCCCATGCTTCAGCATAATTCAAACTGACTTTCATCAGTTGGTCTCCCAACCAGCCTAATTTTTTTTACTTGAACTTAGCTAGCAGTAATGGCAATCGGAAATTTGTTTTATGCACGAGTTAATACCACTGATCAGCAAATGCAGGATTCACTTCCTTTTTGGCATTTACTTTACAACAAAATGCCTTCAACTGGATTTGTTACTTTACTAAAAACCACATCAGTGCGCCTTGCTGGGTTTTTTTTTGTGAGTGTGTGTACAGAAGCATTGTCAAGCTGTGAAAGAAAATGGCTGAAGGTCTGCTATTGTATAAAAGGCGAGCAATAAAAGTATATGTTCTCCTGTTTGTCAGATTCTCTTTAACACTCTGTGTTCAAGTCAGCTTTAGTTTTGCAAATGTTTTCTCTGATTTCTGTATTTATATGTAGTCAACAAAGTGCTATAAGCAGAGAGAAGTGTTGGCATATTTTTCTAGGGAGTAGGAGAACCAAACAAGGAAACATCCCCCCCCCCCTCCCCAGCTTTGAATGTATTGGGGCCAGAGTCTGCCTCAACTTTGATTACTGATTTCAGCACAAATATATAGGTTAGATCTGATTTACACAACTGAACCCAACCTACCTTTACTGGGCATGGATAGTATGTTTCAAAATCTGGCATCCAGACGATCCTTTATTTTTTTAAGATGTAGAAAATGTGGGCAGTTCTTACAGTGATTTCGCAAAAAAGTATGGTGGGGTTTGTCTGACATGCCAGAATTGCGGCTTTAGTTTTGTATTGATTTTTCTTCCTCTCTTGTGCGATCATTTTCCATTTCCAGTTTGGTTCCCCCCCCCCAGTATAAAATATACAAATTAGATTGCGCTGTTGTTATTTGTATGGTTTATGGGTATGTTACAGAATAGGAGTCTTCTTGTATCCACTCAAAGCATCTAAAGAAGTGGGTTTAAGAGAGTTTATGCGGCAATAATTTTTATTGTTCTTTAAGGTACCACAATGCTCCTGTTTATTGACGACAACAAGTCTATAACTGAAGTCTTATAATGTGTAGGTGTACATCAGCTGCATTGGTTTCAAGGAACTTCCAGTTGGAGCCCTGGTAGATCTGCAGATTGAAGTACCTTTTGTTAGTCCTTGAAGAGTCATAATTACAGCACCAAGGTTGCCAGTGCTTCACTTACCACTAGGTGTTGCTCCTGATGCACAACTAGGGTATTAACTAGGCACCAAGGTTTTTAGTTCCTACTAGTGTACGGTAGACCACATGTATTACATACTAAATGTGCCCGATTCAATCCTTGGCATCAACAACTTAAAAAACTGAGTAGTAAATACAGAGAGAGGCCTGAAGAACTGGGGAGTAACTCCTTTAGGATGCTTAGGGCTGATCCTGCGTTGAGCAGGGGGTTGGACTAGATGGCCTGTATGGCCCCTTCATACTCTATGATTCTATGATAACTGCAGAGCTAGATGTGCCAAGACAGCTTCATGTGTTCAAGCTTCTTTTACAGCTGCAGCACAAGGACATATGTGCCTGTAGCTCAATGGCCAATTAGTCTGCTCTCAGTTTTCCAGCAGCTGTTCATATAACTGTGGACCTGTTCCAAAGATGATTATAGAGTTATAGACTAAGATCTGGGAAAGCCAGGTTTGAATCCCCACTTTGCCCTGGAAGCTTGCTGGGAAACACACTCAGTCCCACACTCTCTGCCTTGCTCTCAAGCTTGCAAGGATAAAATGGAGACAAGGAGAATTACGTAAGCTGTTTTGGGTCCCCGTTGGGGAGAAAAGCATGGTATAAATGCAGTCAATAAATTATCCTATTGCACCATTTTAAAAAAGCCCTGAACTGTGTTGGTTCCTGGGTCCAGAAGGCCTTTGTTGGAGTGGCAAAACCTATTATTTGGCATACCAGTTCCTTTGGCAGCATGCCAGTCAGTTCCTTCAGTTACCAGTGTTGTTTAAATACTTAACATTAGGCCCTTGCATAAGATTATCCAGAGCTTTTTGGTTGGATGTCATCCTGATGATGCCCAAGTAGATTTGAGTGTATTATAGCAACTTTTAAAGCCACTGCTTGCTTGCTACTAATGTCCTTCAGGATTTGATTTCAGGTGGTGATGATCTTTAAAATTTTACACAGCCAAGGACCACATACCTGAAAGCTGCCTCTAGCGGTATAGATCAGTCTGCACTTTTAAGACTAGCCCTGCTGTTTTTATTGTTGGCTCCTCCCTGCTGCAAGGTGCAGTTGTGGGTCAGTGACAAGACCATAGCTTGGCCATTGTGGAATGGGATGCAACCATATTAGCTTTCAGAAAAGACAGTAAGATATGGACTGATGGAGTTATGTTGGATGAAGAAATACTTTGAGGGGAAAAGGGTTTTTTGTTTTAGGAAGGGAAGGGGTGGAGAGTTAATTTTTGAAGGTTTTGACTCTTGTTAATCTTGTATTGATGGTGAATTGTATAGTATTTTGGTCTGTGGAAGACCGGGATGTAATTTTTAAACGAAAAGGCTCCCCACACAGTGAAGCAGCTGAGTCACAGCGTACTGAACACACTGTTGTCACACTGTAACAGGCAGTGGCTTCAAATACTGCATAACAGCTAGCCAGCACAAAACAGTCCTGAGCTAGATAAAACGTTAGTTTGTGCTAGTATATCTCTTGTCAGCGGATGCGTTGTTCCTATCCAACTCTCTTCATCAAACTGTCTCTAGTAAGGCCTTTATGGTGGCATTTACTGTCAGTAAGATCCAATGTTACTTTATTTAAATAACAATAAGTTTGTTGAGAATTTTTTAAAGTGAAAACTAAATTTGAAAGTGTAGTACATCATTGCTTTGCCGTAATGAATATTAGTGGATAGATCTTTCCCCATGAATCACTTAAGCCGCACTATAGGTAACAATAGTAACAGAATGCAAGTCTTCCCACCTCCTGAAATGACCTAATCTAATTACCCTGTGCTTGGAACACCTTGTACACATATCAGTAGTTTATCACTCATTTAATAGGGATATGTAGATAGCTTCCAAATGCTCTTTGCAAAAAATGGGTTGTGGCAGCTAAAGATAGAATGAAGACTGTTTATGCACTAGTCTTTCCCTTTCCTTTCGCCCTGGGGTCCTCTTGGGTGTATTTTTCTCTTCTGCATGCCAGCTCACTTTCACTTCACAGGTGGGTCCGGCTTTTGTTTTGCTTCTGCATGGATTTAGCTCTATTTGGTGCTCAGTTTGTTTCCTATCGCTGCATGTCAGTCTCATTGCCATGATTTTCCCCTTTCTTGGCTTTGAAGGTGAAGGAAATAAACAAGCAGAAATGATTCCATTGGATTTTTGCCCCCCCCTCGGAGGCCTAATCTCTGCCCCCGCCCAAGAGGCCCAGGAGCCTACACCTACACCACCCACATTATGCTGCAGTCTCTGCTCATTGGTCAGTTTCAGGCTGGGGGTACCTTTTGAAATTGTAAGGAGAGAGTCAAAGCTTTTTTCACCCCTGGGTTGCTATTTTAGGGGAAGGTTTTCCTGCCTTCATTTTGTCTAAGCTGCAGTACTGCTTTTTAAAATAAGCCCCCCTTACATCTTGCAGCATTAGGGGTGCAGCATTAGAACTATAGACAAGCCTTTTCTTGAAAAGCTCATGTTTTCAAAACAAAGCTAAAAAAGAATGTAAAATTGGCATGGCCAGTTCTCTAAGGAGAATGAGTTAACACCTAGAATTAGATCAGAACTCACAGACTTCTGATTCTCAGACTAACATTTTACAGATTGAGCTAAAGTCTATTGGATTCTGGACCAGATCTTTATATAAAGGTTTCACCATCACCCCCTTCCTCTTAAAACAACAGCAATGTAATGCCTCACTAGAATATTTTTGTCTATAGTTCTAACACTCAACCCCAATTCTTGCAGGACTAAAGGAGGGCTTATTTACAAAGGCAGTACTGCAGCTTAGACAAAATGAAGGTGGGGAAACCTTTCCCTAAAATGGAAACCCTGAAGTGAAAGAAACTTCAAGACTCCTTACCATTTCAAAAGGCACCCCCTGCCTGACACTGACCAGTGAGCAGAGACCAACTACTGACACAAAAAGAAAGAAACTTGGCAATCCTTTCCCCCCTCATTAGTATGCAGAGTAATACTCTGGGATCTGGAGGAGAAAAATCAGAGAAAGAAGAAATATGCAGAGTGCAGGAACAGGAACAGGAAAGGAACTGGATGAGAATTAAACAGATATTGGCTTTGATCCAGTGATAACCAGAACCAAGCTGTTTGCAAAGGATGCAAAGCCTTGGTGTTGCTGCAAATTGCAGACAAAGGGTGTGCACATCAGAACATGCAGTATCAAGAAACCTTTGGCACACACATTCAGTATGATAGTGGTGATAATTCTAAAAACCACTGTGCTCTTGGTAGCAGTTAAGTAGTCTTCAGCCAATTTCCACACACACCCCTCATAACAACAAAGAATTTTAGACATCTTGGATCTATAACACTCCTTTGTTTTTGTTTTTTTATCTGTGTAGGACTGATCAAATTATTTCAACTGTGTGATAAAATAAATAGAGCATTCAGTTGTTAAATTTCTGGCACAGACAATAGAAGAAAGGTCTGCTGAATATACAATGGTATGAGATTCCAGCAGTTCTTGCTGTGGTGCTTTCTTGAATGGTCTTCCGTCTTTTGTAGCAGCAGATCAGCTATCCTGTTAATAAATCAAAAAGCAGGCATCGTTTATTTGATATTTGGGGCTGCATGTTGCCTCAACAAGTTGTAACCAGAGATTTGCCACAAAGATCAGCAGCAGCAGTTTCTTTGATGTGCTTGTTTGCTCCCCTTGTTCCTCTCCATGTTCTCTCCCCCCCCCCCCCGTGGAGCATGATTAAGGCTTTGGAGCCCGAGAAGCCTTGAAGCAAACTGGGTTCCCTGCAATGCCTGAATGCAGCTCTGCAGATTTTATTTCTCCATCGCCCTCAACAACCCCTTCTCAAACTCAGAAGCTTCAATTGTGTTCCATGCACAAGAGAAAAAGGGATAGGGGAGGAGTGGCAGAGCACGGGGAGTCCTATACTCAAATAATGCTTGTGCCCATTGCAGCAAATCTCATTTGGATGGTGGTGTCTGAATGCAGTCTCTGTATTTCATTGATAGCAATGGGCCATGTGATCCAAAAGCCAATCCATCAAACCAGTACTTACACATGGCTGATTCACACAGCAAGGATTACATTTTTTTTATCTGAACAGAGGATTTATTAAAACAAGCTTACTGGGGAAAGGACAAGACTAGAATTCATTATCATGGCAGTTCTTTGTGTATAGGAAGGTTGATTTTTTTTTAGCTTTCAGAGAGTATGGGATCATGGCCTGTAATTATGAAGTGAGAATTGAACAAATGATTCTGAGTATATAATCCCCCAGGCTCTAATTTGCTTAATCTTAAGGCAGAAATTTGTTCAGAACAGGGGGGGGGGGCTTAGTACAAGTTAAATACGAAGGAAATGTCCCTGACCTGGATAGTCCAGGCAAGCCTGATCCCATCTTGGAAGCTAAGCAGGGTCAACCCTGGCTATTATTTGGATGGGAGACCCCATGAGTTTGGATGGAGTTCTTCCAAGGAGCACGAGGGGTCATCACCCAGAGCCAGGCAATGGCAATCCACCCCTGAACATCCCATGCCTGGCCACCAGATAATTCTTGGATCTCCTGCACATACTGCACATGCCATAGAATAAATAATAATGAAGGTAATACATTCAGCATCCAAAATAAAACTTCCCAAGATCTATAACGGATCTCATTGGTGATTGTTTATTATGCTCAGTCTGTTAAATTTTGAAGGAAAACAATAAGATGGTAAGATGGTGGTGTCGGTTTCCCATGGCTAAACAGTGATGTAGCTTACCTCCATAACTTGTCTTTCTAGAAGGACATCTGTTCCATTCTGTTTCAATATGTTTGCAGTAGATGCTCCTGTGTCCACTTTGGGCTCAAGACTGGGTTTTTCATTCTCCCATTTAGCAAATCCTTTATTCTTTCCAGATTTTCCATGCAGCCTGGACTTCATCTTAGGGAAGGTATGTGATCCTGAATCACCCCAGCCTGGTTCGTGCCACAGAGGTTCTGTCTGGGTCGCTTGGCTGGTGGTCCCCCGCTGTAGGCGTACAGAAATCTTGCGAGAAGAGCCAGTCACTAATGTGATTGCTCTGCTGTCTGGATACTGATTTTGTGGAGCAACATTAGGAAAACTAAAGACTTCTTGCACTAAAAAAGAGTAAGGATGCAAAAAAATCTTTAATATCTTTAGAACTGGCACCTTCTGACTGGGAAGCATCATGATGATCTTGTGAGTTATGGGACTGCTGGGCTTGACTATGACTCGAGAAATAAACAACAGTTGCTTAAAGCTTTCTGGAGATGGCAAATGCCACAATAATGTTAAAGGCACCACTGTTTTTTTTTGGTGCTTCAAGTCGATATGGCCACCCACCTGAATCTATTGTCATAATGATTTGTGAAGCAGTTCAGTGTCCATTGGGACCTCAAGTACAGGATGGAGTATGGTTGCCAGCTGTAGCTGTAGACACTGGACCATTTGGGATGGTCACTTACTACTAAGTGCCAGTTTGGTGTAGCCAGTTTGGTGTAGTGGTTAGGAGTGCAGACTTCTAATCTGGCAAGCCGGGTTTGATTCTGTGCTCCCCCACAGGCAGCCAGCTGGGTGACCTTGGGCTTGCCATGGCACTGATAAAAACTGCTATGTACAAGCAGGAATATCAGGGCTCTCTCAGCCTCACCTACCCCACAGGGTGTCTGTTGTGGGGAGAGGGAAGGGAAGGCGACTGTAAACCACTTTGAGCCTCCTTTGGGTAGAGAAAAGTAGCATATAAGAACCAACTTTTCTTTTTCTTCTTCAATGAAGGCCAGTATGGCTTATGTAACTGCTTTATTATGGAGGATCTTGCCCCAAAGGAAGAATTAAATTAGATGACCTTCTAGTTCCTTCTAGCCATATCATGATGTAGAGAGGGGCGTACCTCATATGCTGCTGTATGCGATTAGTTTTCCCCTCATGATAAACAGCAACTTTCAACAGAATTCTAAAACTGGGTTTGAGAATAACTTATCAAAGGGTTATCCTTTGAAAAACTGTTGAGAATGGAACCTCTAGCCTAAATTTCTTCCTATGTAGACTGCTGGAATTCAAGGTGTCTGAAATAGGTGTCTTCCGTGATCTGGAAACCCTCCTACCTGCCTGAGGACATCCATTTCTTTAAAACTAGGGCTGCTCTTAATGGTCTATAAAGCAGGAAGCAAAGGCCCAGTTCATAGGACAAAAGTGGTGTACAGCTAGTCCTCTCCTAATCCTGCAAGTTCTCTGCAGAGTCATCTTATTCCTGAACTGAGTCATGCGGGGGGGGGGGCACCTGACAGGAAAGGCCACATGGTAGCAGGGGGGCAACATTATCACTGTTGGTTCACCTTATCTGTGTGCCCCACTTGCTCTCAGAAAACAAATTTTGATTTGTCTCCTACCCCTTTGCTATATGGTTGGGTCACAGCCGTCTTTCAACAAACATTCCTGCCTGTATTTTAATTCATCTCTTAATTGGAATAATTGATTTGAACAAGCAGATTGTAATGTAACTCTGAGTAATATAATGCAATGTAGTTTGGCATGGAATATACACACACACAAGCACCGAGTCATGTCTGACCCTTGGGGTGATGCCCTTTAGCGTTTTCTTGGCAGACTCAGTACAGGGTGGTTTGCCATTCCCTTCCCCAGTCATTACCATTTTACCCCCCAGCAGCAAGCTGGGTACTCATTTTACTGACCTCGGAAGGATGGAAGGCTGAGTCAACCTTGAGCTGGCTGCTGGGATCGAACTCCCGACCTCATGGGCAAACAGCTTCAGACAGCATTTCTGCCGCTTACCACTGCGCCACAAGAGGCTCTCTCTCTCTCTATAATGCTTTTCTCTGGTCTGCAAACAGAGACAGCCAAAGCTGTACTTCAAAGAGGATGATGCCCCAAGATGCTTCCATGCTTGAGATGACAGGCCAAGGGCAGAAGGGCAAGGTCTCAGCTAACTGCTGACAGCAATTGATTATCTATTTGCCCATTATTCTCTTAATGCAGACATGTTTATTGAACCTAAGGTGTTTCCCATGTAATTCAATCTCAAGTGAATGCAAACAAATACAAATTGCTAGTTTTTTCCTATTTATCTCTGGAATCTGTTCACCATTTTCACTATGCTGTAAATTAATTTACTCTCATACTTTGCCTATAAGTATGAACTGATGACTTCCATTCCATGACACTGTAGATGAGGGAGCGTGTGTGCACACAAAAGCTCATACCCAGAATAAAACTTGGTTGGTCTTAAAAGTGCTTCCATTACATGTAATCTGAGCCTGAGTTTCTCTGTCCCTAACTTAATGGCCAACATTTGCTATCTGACTGATGCAAAAGTGGTAGAGACAAAAGTGGCAAAAGGATGAAGTGATGCAACTAGAATATACC
The DNA here is from genome assembly GCF_049243985.1 of Paroedura picta. Classification (NCBI taxonomy): domain Eukaryota; kingdom Metazoa; phylum Chordata; class Lepidosauria; order Squamata; family Gekkonidae; genus Paroedura; species Paroedura picta. Next base: position 74,104,185 of record NC_135369.1, read on the forward strand.
TTGTTATGTACTGCCCTACCTAATCCTGCAGGAAGAGCTATCAAGAAGAAGAAGAAGAAGAAGAAGAAGAAGAAGAAGAAGAAGAAGAAGAAGAGTTGGTTCTTATATGCCGCTTTTCCCTACCCGAAGGAGGCTCAAAGCGGCTTAAAGTCGCCTTCCCATTCCTCTCCCCACAACAAACACCCTGTGGGGTGGGTGAGGCTGAGAGAGCGCTGATATCATTGCTCAGTCAGAACAGTTTTATCAGTGCCGTGGCGAGCCCAAGGTCACCCAGCTGGCTGCATGTGGGGGAGGGCAGAATCGAACCCGGCATGCCAGATTAGAAGTCCGCACTCCTAACCACTACACCAAATGTTGGGTGCCTCTACACAAGGCAACTGCTTTGGAAACCGGCCAGGGTGACCTCACTACAGGATATATATCTGGTTCAAATATTGGGGAAGAAACAATTTAACGTATTTGGGACCTTTTGTTGCCTCAGTAACATATGCAGTATGCAAAAACTAACTGAGTCACCCAAATTGTAATACCTGATGGAGATGTAACAGTGAAGTGGAAAGTTATAATGTGACCTACACAAGTCATATGCAAGTTAACAATCAAGCCTCCCTCCCCCAGTCATGCAGAAATTTAATTATTAAAATATTTATACCTTGCCTTTCCTCATGGTTCATGGGAGATTAAATGGGTCCTTGTAAAGTTCCATGGTAACACAAAAATTGGGACGTCTGCATCTCACTGCAGAGGCTATTCCATCAGAATCAAACCAGGAAATTACTATGGGCTAGAGTAATGGCAGCCTTGGTCACTTTCTTTTGGTTTTGTTAACCCAGTGGCTGACTACTGATATTCTAGATCAGTGGTCCGCAACCTTCCGGTTGCCACGGACCGCTGCTCTGGAGTGGCGGGAGAGGGCGGCCCGGGGGCCCCGCGCACGCGCAGCAGCCCCAGCGCAAACGCGCATGCGTGGACTGCCGCGCACGGGTGTTTTCGCGGCAGTCCGCGCATGCGCGTTTGTGCCGCCGACGGCCGCGGCTCCGTCTCCCGGCCCCTCTGGGCCGCCAGCAAATCGGCCGATTAGCTTGCGGCTCGGCAAGCTTCTCTTCCCCCCTCCCGAAACAAGAAGCTTGCCGGGCTGCGAGCTAATTGGCTGCTTCGGTGGCAGATTTGCTCGCGGCCTGGCGAGCTTCTCGCTTTGGGGGGGGGGCCGGGAAGAGGGAGCTGCGGCCCGGTGCCAAGGCCCGCGGGTTGGGGACCACTGTTCTAGATAATGCAACTGATGAACCGTTAATGGCCACAGGTATTGTTCAATAAACCATCTGTGAGACATACCACTTTCTTTTACCTGCCGGCATTGACGGACTATTAGGCAGAGAACCATGGTTGCTTCTCAGTGAGGTTCCTCTAACAAACTTCCTGCATGCCAAAACAAGCAGATCTCTGCACTGTTTATGGCAATTAGCACCACAGTCTGAAATAAATATGCAGAGAAAATAAAATCAGTTCTAACCAGATACTAAATCTGACATCTGTAAAAATCTTAATAAGTAAAATGTCCATGAGCATGAAACATTATTTATTTATTATTTAATTTTATTTATTTATTTCAGAAGAGTCCCTAAAGCAGGTATTTATTTATTTTTCAGGAGCTATAGGAGAATTTCCCAGCTCCTTACGGTAGTCATGATCAGTACCTGACAATGGTGACAGGTATAAATATAACAGAGGAGCCTTGCTGGGGTGGGGGATACCACCATGACTGGAGCACCATAGGAGAATTTCACTTGTGTAGTGGGTGTGATACCAGGCAGTGGAAGGGTTAAACATTTCCTTTCCTCTCAGTGCTTCTCAAATCCAAATCCCTTTCCAGGAATGGATTTCCCTTTGAGCCTTTGTTCTACTTTGTTCTACTTAACAATGTCACACAAGAGCTATCCAGAACATTGATCTTTCAGATCTGGCAGAATTTGTCTTTTTAATTTAACAATCTAAACAACAATATAGATCAATGCTCTGAGAAAGAAAATCAGGATATGGTTCAGACAAATTGTCAAGCTCTTAAGCCAAAGCCTTAACTCCACTTTCAATAAAGAAACCCTAGAAATGCTTAACTTCAACTGGAGTATAACATTGCTGGCAAAAAGTGAACAGCCATAGGAGGTTTGAATGGCATGTATTTTAAAGGAAGCTAAAAATGAAAATGAATAAAGTACCGAGGAATTAGTTTCTGGTATTAGGTGTGATGAAATAACACCCTACCTCGATCGAAAAATGGCAAGAGCAGGAAGAAAGCATTGTCCCTTTGCCAGCAACTAAGTATGCAGAATAGCAGGAATACTGATTTCATAGAAGCAAAACCCATGCAAGATTTACAGTACCTTTGCATTTGTAGCCTTGTTTGATTATGCCCCAGAGCTGTAATTAAAGACAAAAGGAATGAAAAAAAAATCCGGAAGGAAATCACCCTCATTATGAAGGAAGACACAATGGCTACAAAAGTGCAAACAGGATACAATGGCTCTCAACACCCTTCCGGTCGAACAGAACCATCCATTCAGCTATAAGGGTCAAGACAGCTAATTTGTGCTGCTGTTTCTGTAACCTACTAATGAGGAAGCACATAACAAGTGGATAATATTATGGATACCAGTTCCCCTCCCTCTTCCCCAATTGGTTGGAATAAACCAGTATAATACAATCTATCTATGCCATTGAAATATAGCCCTTTTCATATTTCCTGGATGCAACATGGAAATTTGGCTTCTAAAGATATAATTACACTTTTATTTTAAAAAGAGACCCTATTTTGAATACATTTCCTTTATTTATATCACTGTACATTGTTTTCCCCATATATTTGATATTTCCATACTATCTGGCAAATTATTTAGAAACTAGTAGTAGAGCCCGCTGAAACCAAAATTCAGCGGGCGCTAGGGGCCTGGGGAGCTTCCCCCCCCCCCCGATCTGGAAAAAAGCTCCCCAGGCTGGGGAACTTCCCCCCCCATCTCGGAAAAAGCTCCCCAAGCCCCGGGGAAGGCAATCCGCGGCTCGCAGAGCCGTGGATCGCCTTCCCCGGGGCTTGGGGAGCTTTTTGCTTCCCCCCCGATCTCGGAAAAAGCTCCCCAAGCCCCAGGGAAGGCTATCCGCGGCTCTGCTTTGCGCCTGCCAATTGGTCCCTCCGATTGTCTGTCCAGAGGAAGGGTCCAATCCGCACCCTTCCTCATCCCAGACACATCCCGCCTCAGAACGTCTTAGAGCTCTATTTAGTCCGTGGCGCCCGTGGTGCCACGGGCGGTGTTAAGATGGCGCCCATGGCGCCACGGGTGGTGTTAAGATGTCATTATAAAATCTATCCAAATAAATAAAAAGAAACAAGTGTAGCTTTAAAGCCTCCACAGTTTAAGATATGTTTCCATTAAGTAAAATAATCAAAAGTGTTAATTTATCATTTGAGACCCTCACACAGATGTGGAGGGAAAAATCTTGCCTATAAAGTGTAATGAGGCCATGCACAGTAACTGTCACTATGAATTCTTCCTAGTCACAAATATTCTGAGGAATATATGGTATATTCTTTAGGCTGTGGATATTGAAACCATCATGCAGATATTTAAGTAGGCATTATTTTCACGCCTAAAGGACCAGTATGTTTGCACAAGGATTGCCTGTAGAGCCAGTGCTTTGTCTTGTATTGCTCATGCAGGACTTATCACAGTTGAAAGCAGAAGTGATTTACTAAATAGTAGTTTCTTTTCAGCAGCAAGAACTATTGGGCATAAGAACAAAACTTGGTTCTGTGCTTGTCTATCACTTTGGCCTGGATCTCTGGCTTGATGAAAGCATCTAGTTTCATACATTTAAATCCCATTGAAATCAGTGGGGGGTTTAAGAACACCTAAACTTTGTGCTGGGTTGTGGCAATTATGTCTAAGATGTCACCTTGACTGATTCTCTGAACCAGCTCAGGATAAAAATGTGAACAGTTAAATGCATCATAACCCCTATGTTCCACAGAACTGTCCTGTCATGTACTTACAAATCCAGCACAATGCTCACAGAAAGTTGGCTTGAGATAGGTCATTTCCTGGAAGTTATGAATGAAACCTGGTCCCATTTTACATTGTAGCTGAGATTTGGCCCTCAGAAAATAAGCCATCATTTCTTCTTTGCTGATAAGACCATCTCTGTTTAAAATTACAGGGAAGGAGGAAAATATTATGACCATTGAGAAAGGAAAAAGAACATGCAGGCTTTTTAAACCGAGGCTATCATAGCTCCTGTTTCAGAAAATGGTATATGGTAATTTTAAAAAACACTGAAAATTTAATGCGTTGATCTACGCAACATGAATCAGAGTGAGGATATACCCCTTATTAAAGAATTAAGGCTCTGTTTGGTACAATTATAATACTTTTCCAAAACAAATATAAAGCTATTGATTAAATTGTCAGGCTGGGTTCAAATAATCATTCAGCCATCAAGCACATTACATGACTTTGGGCCATTAACCTTCCCTGAAAATCAAGTACCCTCTTTCTTATTGCCTTTTTCAAAGGCCCCCACCAGCACTTCCCCTAATAATTTCAAGGAAGAACACAGTCAGGGAATCCAGTGTATCGCTCATATCTAACCCAGCATGCTGACATGAGACATAGACATACAAACCATCTGAATAGTCATATCTTATATTTTGAGCATTCTGATGCCTTTGAAAAGCTGTGAGTTTAAACTAAGTAAAAAAAAAACCCTTACGTTTCCCCCAACCATTTTCCCTGTGCAAGAATATTTTTTGTTTCCAAACCTTCCCAAATACATGCTTAGCAGCAGTTACCATACATAAAACAATAACTTTTTATCTCATAGTGATAATATGAATATGGAGAAAAAAATGTGGAATGGCTGGCCTATTTGTACAACAAAATTCCTGCATGTGGGGTGCAGGCCCACCAAATATGGAAGAGTTTGAAATCATCCTTCCCAGCAACTTTGCTGGGTATTCCCTCAATGACTCCCTAATTCCTGCTTTAATTGCTCCATCTGCATCCCTAAGTAATTTACCATTGGTTTAAAATTGGTTTTATGATAGTTTAATAATATTCTGTTCTTAATTGTTAGCTGCTTTGGATCAGGCAGGAAGGGAAACATAAATTCTATAGACAGAGAGATAGGTACACACCATCCCCACCTAGAGTTGTATCTTTTGGGGATGCATCTTCCTCTGAATAATGCCCATGTTAGAAACTGCTTGCTCATATAAAGCTTGCAGGATATGGAAAAGAACTCTAGCTAATTTTTCCCCCCTTACATACTTATTTTCTATATGCATGAAGAGTGTCTTTTACATAGTTCTACGCAATAGGGTTAGACCAGTAGTCCCCAACCTTTCTATCACTGGGGACCAGTCAACCTTTGACAATTTGAGGGACGTCGCCGACGCCTGAGCCCCTGCTCCACTTGCTTTCCTGCTGGCACCCCTGTCCCGCTGTCCACTGGGGGTGCTGCGCAGTGCCACGCTGAGGGGGAGACCCAGCCATGGCGGCCGCTGGAGAGCACCAAAGGTGAGCCAGTGGCAGAGTGGCAGGGCAGCCCCCGAGGCAGCAGCCAGAGAGAAGGATGAGGAGGAACCACGGCGCGGTGCCAACTGATCCACAGACCGGTCCCAGTGCCCGGACCGGGGGTTGGGGACCACTGGGTTAGAAAGCCCAGATGATATTTATGTACCCAAAATTGAGCTTAAAGTTAAAAGATTTAAATGCCAAGGAATAAGTATGTTATAATTTAAATTATTATTGAATGCTCTCTAGTCATTCTGGCTTAGATTATGGGTCTAATTCTTGCCCCCTACTATCCCCAATATTACAAAAATTTCCACAAAAATTATTACATGTGCCTTTTTCTTTTTTTGTAGGATGCTAACTTGACATCCTAACATTTCCTTGACATATACTTCTCAAGTGTTTGAAAGTAGTAATATGGGACTGATTTATTTTTTCTGCTGTAAATCTATATACTATGTATATGTGTGGCCTACATCGGCAGATACTTAAATCTCTGGGTCAGGGCCACGCTGAAGCTAAATGGGTTTTTTCTTCAAACTTGAGTGACTTCCCAGGTTTGCAGAAAAATCTGAAATCAAATATAAAATATAGAGGGATTAAATTGGAGTGGAGATGGACTCCTGGCAGCCTCTGAGGCTTGAAGATGAGAACTAGGTGCAACAATTAAGCTGTGCAATAAAGACTATTTAATCCAAAATAGTTCACCCTCTGTCTATTATTGTATGAGTCCCAGAGCTAGCCAGAATGAGGTCTGGATTTTCACGCTCGTTTTCATAGAATCATAGAATCATAGAGTTGGAAGGGGCCATACAGGCCATCTAGTCCAACCTCCTGCTCAATGCAGGATTAGCCCTAAGCATCCAAGAAAAGTGTGTATCCAACCTTTGCTTGAAGACTTCCAGTGAGGGGGAGCTCACCACCTCCTTAGGCAGCCTATTCCACTGCTGAACTACTCTGACTGTGAAAAACTTTTTCCTGATATCTAGCCTATATTGTTGTACTTGAAGTTTGAACCCATTACTGCGTGTCCTCTCCTCTGCAGCCAGCAGAAACAGCATCCTGCCCTCCTCCAAGTGACAACCTTTCAAATACTTAAAGAGGGCTATCATGTCCCCTCTCAACCTCCTTTTCTCCAGACTGAACATTCCCAAGTACCTCAACCTATCTTCATAGGGCTTGGTCCCTTGGCCCCAGATCATCTTCATCTCTTTCCTCTGTACCCTTTCAATTTTATCTACGTCCTTCTTGAAGTGAGGCCTCCAGAACTGCACACAGTACTCCAGGTGTGGTCTGACCAGTGCCGTATACAATGGGACTATGACATCTTGTGATTTTGATGTGATGCCTCTGTTGATACAGCCCAAAATGGCATTTGCCTTTTTTACCGCTGCATCACACTGCCTGCTCATGTTTAGTTTACAATCCACAAGTACCCCAAGGTCTCGTTCACACACAGTGCTACCTAGAAGCGTATCCCCCATCCAGTAGGCATGCTTTTCATTTTTCTGACCCAGATGCAGAACTTTACACTTATCTTTATTAAATTGCATCTTGTTCTCATTTGCCCATTTTTCCATTGTGTTCAGATCTCGTTGAACTCTGTCTCTATCTTCCGGAGTATTTGCCAGTCCTCCCAATTTGGTGTCATCTGCAAACTTGATGAGTAGTCCCTCCACCCCCTCATCTAGATCATTAATAAATATGTTAAAAAGTACCGGGCCGAGCACCGAGCCCTGAGGTACCCCGCTACTCACCTCTCTCCAGTCTGATGAAACACCATTGACAACAACTCTTTGAGTGCGGTTCTCTAACCAATTCCCTATCCACCTAACTATCTGAAAATCCAGATTGCAGTCCTTCAACTTATCCATCAGAACATCATGGGGAACCTTGTCAAAAGCTTTACTAAAATCCAAGTAAATGACATCAACCGACTTTCCCCGATCCAGCAAACCTGTTACTTGGTCAAAAAAAGAAACTAGGTTGGTCTGGCAGGACCTGTTGGAGACAAATCCATGCTGACTTCCTTGGATCACCAAATTGTCCTCCAGATGTTTGCAGATCGCTCCCTTTAATATCTGCTCCATTATCTTCCCCACAACAGAGGTCAGACTCACTGGTCTGTAGTTTCCTGTGTCATCCTTCCTCCCTTTTTTGAAGATCGGAATAACGTTTGCTCTTTTCCAGTCCTCCGGGACATCTCCAGTCCTTAAAGTGGTTCCGAAGATGATGGACAAGGGCTGTGCAAGTTCTCTGGAAAGTTCTTTGAGTACTCTCGGGTGCATTTCATCTGGACCAGGGGATTTGAACTCATCCAGTGCAGCTAAATGCCTCTCGACAACCTCTCTATCCATGTTAACCTGCCACCCAGACACTATCCTTTGGCTACAGCCATCTCTAGATGTGCCTAAACACATAAGACCAAGACACTGAGGCTTGGCTGCAATGGTGGAAGACACTTGGCAGCCATGCTAGGCTTGGTGGTGGTAGAGGACATATGTAGCCACAGTGGAAGAGGGCTTCCAGTAGCCACTGCAGCTTGGCTGCAATAGCAGAGGACATCCAGCAGCCACACTGGGCTCTGTACTGATGATGGAAGATACCAGTTGTTGCACTGAGCTCAACAGTGGCAGAGAATGCCAGTAGCTGAACTGAGCAATGGTATAGAAGGTTATGGGGTTCATAAGCCCCACCCATCAAGTCTCTTGTCTCCCTGAGCCATAAGGGGAATCTGTAGTGATGGGAGAGGGACTCCGCCCTCCCCCCCAAGAATATTATGGATCCCCACTTGTCGGCTCCTATTAATTAAGGAGTTCCTTTTGAGAGATGATTCATAGTGGAAGATTCAGGTTATGGGAAATTCAGTAAGTACATTGCATCTTTCTTGGATAACTAGCACCCTGTAAATGCCTCACAAAACCTAGGAGGCCTAAATTCAGATACTGAGTCATTCACACACTTAGGTCCATCTAGGAAAAGTTGCTCTTCTCCAGATTTATGTCAAATGTACATATTAGCCACACATCACATGGGGCTGTTGAAAAGATAACAGATAAGCTGGCTCTAGCTTGAATCAAGAAAAGACATGTGGGTCCATTTTCTGGATTTATAAATTTAATTATGGGAATATAATTACTTACTGATCTTTGTCTAATACACAGAACGAGTCCAGAAAAGGAAAATTGGCTGCTATGCCTTCAAAATCTTCTTGAGAAATGTAACCATCATGGTCATGGTCATAGTTTCTAAAAACAGACTGAAAAAAGGGAAGGAAATAATATGGTGGAAAGAAAAAGGCAAACAGCAAAACTTTCTTCTTAAAACTCAAGTAGAAACACAGGCAATGGGTGAGTAAATAATGTTCCACAGGATGAGCTTCTCCAAATTTCTTAGATCCATCTTGTGAATACGTGCCAGGTTTACAATAAGTAGAAAGGATTGACTTCACTTATATGTGATAGACTGCACTCTGTACAAACAGGTAAAGGACTGTGAGGGGTTAATTCTTCACAGAGCCAGAGGGCCTTGAGTGACAGCTGCTGTTCCTGCCTACTACCAGCCTCTTGATCAGCAGACCAGCCACCAGCCTTGAAAATGGTAGTCATGCACTTAATGTATGGAACACCTTAAAGGGTCTATCTTTTTAGCATCATGAAGGGAGCCCACTCCCGTACTATGTCTTCAGCCAATGGCTAAATTAAGGTCACCAACCTCCAGGTGGCACTTAGAGATCTCCCACTATTACAATGGATTTCCAGATGATCCTCCTCCACTCCTTCCATGGATGGATAGCAGATCTGCCTCAGTACCATTAGGCTGAGAGAACCACTGGGGTATCAGGGGAGGGGGGATGTGCCACCGGGTCATGGATTGTAGTTGTGCGGGGAATGGTTTTTATATTATTGTATTATTGGGTTTTATATGTAACCAGCCTTGAGCCAGTTCACTGAGAGTGGTGAGATAGAAATCTAAAAATAAATAAATAAAATGGCTGGAGAAAATGTCTGCTTTGGAGGATGGACTCTATGGCATTATACCCTGCAGAGGTCCCTCCCCTCCCCAAACCTCACCCTTCCCAGGCTCCACTCCCACAAATCTCCAGGTGTTCCCCAACCCAGAACTGGCTAAATGTTAGCAGCCATTTGTGATAGTTATGCTCATTCCGTGTGCTCTTTGTCCTGTGGGGAAGACAAATGACCCAGGGTATATTAGCAAGTCAGAACCAAGGGTAAAAATCCTTCCAAGGCCTTCTGTGGACACAGCAAACATGACTAGCAACACCAGAATTAAAATATGAATGCACAGGGGTGGGAGGTTATGTTTGCTGACACGCAGTTCCAAGTGCTCAACCCACTTCCAGTGCCCCTTGCTTTTAAATATGCAAGGGGCACATCAAGTTGGAGTTACAGGCCATCTGGAGGCCCCACCTCCGTGCCATAAAATTGGCCAAATGGGGGCAAGCTGCAAAAAGCAGGGTGAGATCAGATAATGCTGGACAAAATTGCCCAGAGTCTCCCCCCACTTCTCTATCAAAACACAAGAGGTTCTCTAACATAAGGCCGTGGGCTGGAATTCCTGCATGGATTTCAACTAGTGGAAGGCAGTACATGCAGATCATGTGTACACCATGATGGCCATACATGTCTATTTTGTCATGTGTACACACATAGAAGGAAGGCACAGTAGCACTGCATATGTTGGAGGAGACTTATATCTGCCTGGTGACAGGGCAGTGTAGAGCTATCATAAAGAGGGTCTCCTGCATGGCACTTATTCCTATGTAGGATGGTGCCAAGTGTGAAGCTTCCTATGAACATCTACACCTCATAACCTGATTCTTAGTTATAAATCACATTGTTAGGATTACTGTTTTTCATATGTACCTATTCACATATTTTTCCAAATAAGTCTCACATTAACAACACAGGCCTACAGTTTTGCCCATTATCCTCGCCCCTCATTTCTCTCCATATACATCTCTTGCTCAACAAAAAAGCAAAACGCCACCTTTGGAGCTCTCACTTGTATACTTACGTCAACTAATTTTCTGATGTGCTTGTTAATGATATTTGGATCTGGCTTTGGTATGACTCCAGATGCCCACTCAAGTGGCACCACTGCCTTGTTCGGGGTTGTCGGAGAGGTAGGCTGCTAACAAATCAGAAATAATTTTCAGGACTTTTTATAACTGACTTTTCAAAGGATTAGGCTCCCTTAAACAAAACTGCATGCTGCCCCCCCCCACTGTTGTACCAAGCATGACAATGCAGCAAACAATTGTGTTGGGTCCCATCTAGGATTTCCAGGCATAGATGCTTGACTTCCCTATAGCCACATTTCCACTGCAGTCTGAAATACTCCCTTCCCACCCCTGCTGCTCCTACGAGACAGAGGAGCGGAATGAGGGGGGCGCTGGACAATTGTTGTGTGTGGGGGGGAAGAATCAGTGAAAACGACCCTCCCACAAATGTGAATCTTTTCAGCAGGAGCCAACCCAGTGTAACTTCAGATCTTTATTGAAAGATATGTTACAGACAAAACTGCACATTTTTAACACATGTGAACTGGTTAAGATGTGAGTAAGACTACTCCTCTCCCAAATAATTTCTAGCACGACTGGCATAAGAGTTTTGTTGGGCATCACATTTTTGGCTTAACACAGGGGTTCAAGTACACACTGGATCTTTTTGTGCAATGCAGCTTCCAAGTGGGAAGATTGAAAAGAAGTTATACATTGAAGTTGGACACCAGCAGCGTTAGAATTCAGATCATTTTCATACTTATAGGTTTACCCTTTAAACTGGTCTCTAATGCAAATGTAAAATGGAGAAGGTATATTTGACTGTTGTGTTCTGCATTCAGTACTTAAAGAACAGGAGGGAGAGAGCCTCAATGGTCCTTTTTAGTTAGTTCTATGGTGAAAGAATCCATCACATATGTGAGGCAGGCCTCAGGCAATACTCACGCCAAACTCCTTACTCCTCTTTAGTGCTCACAATGATAATAGCTCTGGACAGATCGTCCTTGGGCAATATTTTTAAATACACTTTCCAAGACGAAAAGGAATGTACAAAGTGACCCAAAGTGACCTTACAGTTCCTTGAGAAGTTTTTTAGGAGAAACTCCTAGAAGTCAAGGGAATTTCTGCTTATTCATTCATGACTTTCTCCCCCATCACTCAGCCCCTGGAGTAGAATGTCACTGATTATTCATTGATTATGTTATTACCAGACAATTGATGGCACTGCTAAAGGTCACAGGCTTGCTTTCCAATGTAGCAGCAGCCAATATGCAAATAGATTGGAGAGAGAGGCATGTAGACTAGCCAGAATGTTAACATGGATGGATTTTTTAAAGCCTTAAAAGCAATAACAGCAACAAGTCAATACAATATCCATGAACATAACTGAAGAACTTCTAAAGAAGGAAACACATCATGTTTTTGAGCTTCTTTAAAATCCTTGCTTTGAACAAGACAACAATTATCTCCAAAGTGCTCCTGTACAGAAAGATTGGTGCAAAGGAAAGCCTCAAGGGGCATTCTAGGCCCAAACTCCATGTGAATATTAACAGAACATGTTTTGAAGGATGACTATGCCCAGTCCCATCTAAGTACCCTGCACCAAAATAACACATGAGTAGAATGTCCAGTGTCACCTGTTCACACAGTCCATCCTCCCCTATCCCCACAAACTAAGATCTAATAGATGGGAGAAAATCACCTAGTGGAGGGCCAAAAGAGGGAAACAGAAGCAGGGTTAGCATTGCAGTTTGCATACTCCATTTGTGCTCCACATGCTCCCCCCCCCCCCGTTTTGTTTGTTTGTTGCATAACCAGGGATGCTCCTTTCACATGCCAGTTCACCTCACAATCTGTTTAATAACTGCAAACAGCACAGCTGAATGTTTGACAATGTGTCTGAATATGCTCACTTGTGCTAAAAAAAACCCAGATTGTATGTGGGAAATCTCATATTTTTGAGGTCTTCTGTATCTCCCAAATTTTATTATGTTTGCTCCACTAACAAAGGAAGGGGGTCTTAGAATTGTGTGATTTGTTTCTTTGACCCATCATGACTGCATAGCTTGATGTTTTTACATAACAAAACAATATCCTAATATCCTTGTGTAGTTTTTCCTGTTAGGAAACTGGCAGCAGGGGATGCTTTTTGGATTGCCGCATTTCCATGCTAGGGAAAATTTCACCTGCTGAATTTCTGCCACTTGTGAAGCTGTTAGAGGTACAAGAATAACAGCTCCAAAAAAAGGTGATAAATCTGCAACTATATGTCACATTCAACAAGCCATTTAGTATTGTATGGATTGTATGGCTACACTCAGGCCCGATTGTCTAAGCACAAAATCATATCACCATTCACAGGTCAAAACCACTTTGAGTATATGACAGAAAAGTGGCACATAACTATTTTAAATAAATAAAATCACAAGGTGTGAACTTATTGTCAAGACCAACTATACACACAATATGAAAAGCGACATACTGATTTAGAAGTCCTCGGTTCCAGAACCAGGGAGAGTTTGTAAATATCATCTTCTGTGTGGTAGAGGTCCAGGGAAAGCTACAAGTAAACCAGGAAGGAAAGCAGCATTTATAATAGTCTGGCAAAACATTGCATGCCAATGATCATAACAAAACCAATAGCCACTTTTGTTTCTGAGCTGCTTTGAAATGTTTAGACAAGAACCAGAAGAAAGAGGGCCTGGGGTTCTTCCTTTTACCCATAATTTTTCTGACCCAATACATTCCCCTCCCAGTTCTCTTCATCCCTTGTGGAGTAGACTGTGGGGTTGGTCTGGATGGCCCTTTATATTCTCTTCTTGCTTTGAGTTCCATTTGGGTGTTTGCAAAGGTAAGTATGACATTTATCACAAGGAGGTAGCTCCAGAAAACATGCAGAGTCTGGTTTGTCCAGCTACTACTAAATACAATGGAGATTCAGAGGGGCTTTCCGCACTCCTTCAAAATCGCACAATGGTTGCCAATTGAAAACGCTACTGATTTGCCGTTATGCACAACGTCGTTGACAATCTGCCACACACCTGAAACCGATCCGCAAAAAGCGCTTCCTTGTAGCGCTTTCAGGGAAATCCCCAAAAGTGGATTCACCCTCCGGAAAGCGCTACATTCCTGCAACCAATCTGCAACACTAGCGGGAAAGTTCTGTGCGTTACCATTGTTGTGGTTTCTACAAAGTCCCTCCCCCTGGCTCTCTCCTCTGATCTTCCGGCGAAGCGATCGCCATTTTCCCCCCCCCAAGCGAGCGGAGATCAACGCACTGGCGAGCCTCCGTTTAGCCAGTGAGGCTTCCCCGGCTGCAGTCCCTCCCCAGAGCTGTTTACAGTCACTAAGCACAAACAACAGAGAAGCCCGTTTGCTGATTTATTTTCCCTTTATTTTTCACACTGTTTTCGGCCAAAAATCGCGCCCGTGAGGGGGGGGGGTTCACTCGGGGGGAGCGTGGCAACGATGAAACGGCAGCTCAAACACACCTGCCAGCTGGATGGGTCTCTCCGTTGCAACGAAGCAATGCATATTCGTTGCAACGTGTGTGTGTGTGTGTGTTTTTTAAACCTTTCTTAAAGGGAAAGGGGCTGTTTGGGAGCATGCTAACAGCCGCCCATTGGCTGCTTGACGGCCAGGGGCGGGACGAGCTCGGCAATAGCGCTTCCTTTCTAGCGATTTTTGCCGAGACCGGAAGCCTGTGGGAAACAATATAAACGCAACTGGATTCCACTACAAAGGCAGGTATGCATAACGACGAATTCCACTATTTTAAATGGCGATTTTTCGTTCAGCAAACAATTTGCTACAAGGATCCCGGTGCGGAAAGCCCCAGAGTCTCACTTCCTAACGTTAGCCAGAATCAGGCTACATTGCCCCAGTGTTGATGTGGAATGGACTGAAGCACAGACTGCCTCATTATCTTGAGTATGAGGGAATGTTCTGAACAAACAATAAGGCTGGCAGGGGATGTCCCACTAACCTTGAATAGTCATGTAGGGGTGAGAAAAGAAGTGCCTGCCCACATTCCCTTTGTCACATAGCTATGTAAGATGGAATGGGAGGAACTCAGCCTCCTGTCATGGATCATACAAGCATCCTCTGAAGTAACTGAAACAATAAAAATGTAAGAAGAGCCCCCTGGATCACACCACAGGCCTTGTCATTCTTGCATCTCTTTTCTAAACACCACCAACCAGATGCTTCCAGGAAGCTCACAAGCTTGGCATGAAAGCAACCCTCACCATGAGGTTGGTATTCAGAGGTATACTGCTGTTTCCTGTGAACCATCATACCTAATCACAGTTGTTGGATTTTTGTATAGATAAAAAAAGATTTAAGCCAAAGGGCTTCACCACATTTTGTGGACAACAAATTCATACATTAACCATCTTTCTACACATTGCATCATTCTGTAAATGTGTACCACATAATCTCCCTGCCCAATTAAAAAAATTCAGTTGCCTTCCACATAAAAGAAGTGTCCCAATCTTTTAATCAATTTGATTGTTCTTTTCTAGCCCTGTTCCACATCTGTGATATCTTTTTTGAAATGGCTATGGACATTTTAGTGGTTTTTAAGTATCTTTCTAAACTTCCCCATTGAACTTATTCATTTTTAAGTGTTTCCTTTTAAACATTTTGAACTTTCGGACTTGGTGGTTGTTGGTTTTCTGGAATGTGTGGCCATAGTCTGATAATTATAGTTCCTGATGTTTCACCAGTAACTGTGGCTGGCACCTTTAGAGGTAGGATGTGGCAGGATGGGAATCTTTCCCATCTTTCTGAGTTGCTTCCCATTTACTTCCATATTATATGTTGAATTAGGGTAAGGTGCCCAGATTGTCCCACTTTTGGAGGGACATCTCGGGGCACCTGTCAAATTGTACTTATGTTGAAATTTAAATATATATATATATATATATATATATATATATATATATATATATATATATATATATATATATATATATATATATATATATATATATATATATATATATATATATATATATATATATATATTACAATACTATTTTTACATTCTATAAAAAATTTTGTTGCTCCATAAAGACCAAATTTTTAATCAAGAGCCCCCCCCCGGTCAATGGTGTTCCGCTTTATCAGTGTTAAAATCTGGTCACCTTAAATTAGGGAGCACTATGAACTGGGTCCAGGCTGCATTTTCCATCCACAGAATGTTGCTTCCTTTCTTTCTCCTCTTACACTGGGACCTACTGATTTCCTGGAGTGCATAGCAGGAAGTGGCAATCTGTGGAGTCTGAAGCTACCCCTGAGATTATTGCTCCAAAATCATTTAACCTCATGTCAGGTCATAGGCAAGACCCTAGTCAGTTGCCTGACTGAATGAATTTGAACATACATTTGTCCAGTCAGGGTAACAGAGATCATTCATAGTTATATTTTATTCTCTGGCTTTCTCCATGATTTGTTTTTTCATATCAAAGTTAGCTTCAGAATTTTGGTGCTGGGGAGGGGGAATAATATATTGGGATAGGAGTTTCAATTCAAAGTGGTACAAGATGGATGATTCAACAGTCCTGTACACAGTGGAGAGGAGGAGACAGTGTGTTTTATATCCCTGCCTATAGCCCTGACATTTTGACCCTGCCTTCCAATTCCAGCAGGCAGTTAGGACATCTGGAATCATAAAAACCCAACTAGTAATAGTTAGGACTGTCAAAGGTTGAATGTCTGTATTATTGTTAAAATTATATTACTTTTTTGTGCACAATTTTTAAAGCAACATTAGGAATTTAAAAAAAAAACATATATCGAGCCCACAGGTTATTGCAAACCAGTATGCTACGCACCAGGTGAACCAGTAGACTGGTACATTAGGACATCTGACCAGATGCATGTAAAATCTGTAGGAAAGTTTAAATCTGATATTAAACCTAGGACCTACCTGCATTATGGAGTTATGCCAAATCAGTCGGTCATCATGTGAGCATCTACAGGAACTGGGGACAGGGAGGTGAAGAAGCTTTCCTTTATGCCTGATTTCCACAAGGCTGTGAGGCTACTGTATCAGCTGAACTAGCCCAGTGAGTCTGGGAAGAACTTGGTTCTTCTCTTATTTACTTATGGTTTGTTTGTTACTGGACTCTGTGCTGTCTGTGACATATCCAGCCACCTCTCCCCTTCACTCATATCTGCCTTGCCCATATATTTTATACCCAGGGATGCTCGTACTCCATTAATTCTCATTGTTCTGTCAGGTCCAGTCTTACACAACTCTGCATGACCATCTGAACTTTGGATTGGGGCAATTATCTCCACCGTGCATTTGCTAAACGTATTTAAAAGGCAACTTCCTTGATCTACTTTCAGTCCATTTTTTTTAAAGAGTATTTGTCATGCTTTTCAGTAGACTAAAAATGTCTGGGACTTTCCAGCCATTTGCATAGTTTCAGAGCTGGTTAGTTAAGAATTACAAGCTGCAGCACCAACCTATTGTTCAGTTCTTTAGCCTGCTTCACCACAGAGCTGCTTCCTGTCACTTCTCTCATCAGAATTACTATCATTACTATGTCTATTGTTTACACTGTGGCATCTGTGCTGATGGCACTTTCTAGTGTAAGCACAAAAGCTGAGGCCCCTGCCTGAAAGGGCTTACAACCTATGATTTGACTGTACGGAGAGAAGGGAACAGAAGGGGAGGAAAGGAGAGGCAAGGTAAACCATGACCATGAATTAAACCAGAGTTACTTAGGACCAAAGACTCTACTAAGAGCCTCTTGTGGCGCAGAGTGGTAAGGCAGCAGACATGCAGTCTGAAAGCTCTGCCCATGAGGCTGGGAATTCAATCCCAGCAGCCGGCTCAAGGTTGACTCAGCCTTCCATCCTTCCGAGGTCAGTAAAATGAGTACCCAGCTTGCTGGGGGGTAAATGGTAATGACTGGGGAAGGCACTGGCAAACCACCCCATATTGAGTCTGCCATGAAAACGCTAGAGGGCTTCACCCCAAGGGTCAGACATGACCCGGTGCTTGCACAGGGGATACCTTTACCTTTACATTTTAAAGACTCTACTAATTGAAGCCCCTGTTTCTTCATTAATGACCAGGCAGTGCAAGGAATAAAGCTGTACTCTTGTCTGGCTAAACAGAGAAAGAGAAAATTGATCTGGCTTGCCTAATTTGGTTTGGTTGAAGGAAAACGTTCTTAGCCCTTTAGTTGATCTTCACTGAAATGTAGACAAGACATTTCTTACAGATATAGTCTTTGATGCCATGATCCATACCATATTGTTGAGGTATTTGGAGATATAGGTATCGAGGCTCATGTTTTGGACTATTCCTTATGGACTGGACTCAGAGGGCTGCAGTTAAAGACATGTTGTCATCAGAATGGGATTTGTCTTGTGGGGTTCCAGAATGTGCCCCATACTATTAAATCTCTCTATTGTGGCGCAGAGTGGTAAGGCAGCCGTCTGAAAGCTTTGCCCATAAGGCTGGGAGTTCAATCCCAGCAGCCGGCTCAAGGTTGACTCAGCCTTCCATCCTTCCGAGGTCGGTAAAATGAGTACCCAGCTTGCTGGGGGGTAAACGGTCATGACTGGGGAAGGCACTGGCAAACCACCCCGTATTGAGTCTGCCATGAAAACGCTGGAGGGCGTCACCCCAAGGGTCAGACATGACTCGGTGCTTGCACAGGGGATACCTTTACCTTTACCTTTATAAAGCCCGTAGGAGAAATCATTCACAGCTTTGGGTAAATTTAATACCCTTTTGACGCCAAACTCTACATTTCCTTACCCAGATTACCTAGTGATGCAGTAGAGGCTTCAGCCACTTGCCTAGCTGTTGTGGTTAGATGGCTAAGAGTGAACGTGTTGATTCAGAATCCTAACAAGAAGGAGATCATACTGACTGGGAAGGCTGAGATCCCAAATGAAACTGAGTTCCCCACATGTGATGGGTTCCAACTGCCCCTTGATAATTCTGTTAACAGCCTAAGGATTATTCTGGACCCAGCACTATTGCAACACTATCTCTCTCTGTCTCTCTGTCTCTGTCTCTGTCTCTGTCTCTGTCTCTGTCTCTCTGTCTCTGTCTCTGTCTCCGTCTGTCTCCGTCTCCGTCTCCGTCTCCGTCTCCGTCTCCGTCTCCGTCTCTCTCTCTCTCTCTCTCTCTCTCTCTCTCTCTCTCTCTCTCTCTCTCTCTCTATCTATCTATCTATCTATCTATCTATCTATCTATCGCTGCTTTTCCTAAGAACCTGTGGCGGTTCACAGAATAAAATGTTAAAAACCAGTACAAATCCATCAAATCACCACTTTACAATAAACAACAAGTGGTGACAACTTCTAATCGATCAGTCCCCCTTGTACAGCCAGAGGCCAAGTCTTCTTCCACTGGGGACTGGGTGCAGATCTACTAAACCATGGGAAGGGGTCCTAGTTGGGATGCCGAGCTTCAACCATGCACCTGGCGGAAGAGCTCCATCTTGCAGGCCCTGAGGAAAGCTGACAAATCCGGCAGTGCCCTTAGCTGTCCTGGGAGCTCATTCCACCTGGTTGGGGCCAGGACCAAAAAAGCCCTGGCCCCGGGTCGAGGTCAGGTGAACATCCCGGGGGCCCGGGACAACCTGTAAATTCATACCCACAGAGTGAAGAGACCTGTGGGAGCCATAAGCAAACAAGCGGTCCCACAGGTAAGTAAAACCCAAACTGCATATGGCCTTAAAGGTTAATACCAAAACCTTGAACTTTACCTGGAAACAGACTGGAAACCAGTGCAGATGGCAAAGCACCAGCTGAATATGGGACCTCCAAGGTGTTCTAGTGAGGACCCTGGCAGCCGCATTTTATACCCACTGTAACTTCCGGATCAAAGTCAAGGGCAGACCCACATAGAGCAAATTACAGCAGTCTAGTCTGGAAGTGACCATTGCATTGATCACTGTGGCCAAGTGTTCCAAGGACAGGTAGGGCGCTAGTAGCCGAGTTTGGTGAAGGTAGAAAAATGCCATAAAAGTTGGCGACTCCTGTCTTATGTTGTCTGCTTGTTTAATTGTGCAGTTTGCCTTGAGTCTGCTCTAAATAAAGTAAATGATAAATATAAATAAATTCAAGTGATTCCCAGGACTACCATCAGGTATGATTTAGGGATTTGCAGTTTAAGAAAATAATTGGCAAAAATCACTGTGCTCTCCTGTAACTGGACCACCAGATACAACATACAACTAACATTTTCAGGAGGTTATTTTTTATTATTTTTTTTAAATAACATTATTTGTAGCAGAAGAGCTTGTGTGGCTGCAACTGTTAGCTTCATAGAGCTGGTACATCTGGCCTATGGAAACACCTCAAATTCCTATAGTTCAGAACTCATTTCATTTCTAATACTCTCAGATCATGTAAGTTTTGCATGTTTCTAGTTAGTTTTGTTTTTCTCAAAAATGCTTCAACCTGTTCCGTTGGCAGTGGGGTTGTCCGGTGTAGCCTAGCAACCAGCAAGTGGATTTCTTCATGGTGGAGGCTTACATTGTTGATGATACATTGATGTCCTTCCCCATGAGCCTGGAAGTGATATCAGTATTGCCAGGGGATGCCAGGAACACTATAGTGTTGTACAATTGTGAGAGCATTCTCAGCATTGCCCAGCAATGCACTGACATTACTGACATTACTTCCGGGTGCATGGGGAATGACATCAGTGTGTGGGCATGTTGCTGATACCCCCACTGGTTTCCTGTCATTTTACCTCCCATCAGCCAACTCAGAACTGACAGGGAAGTCCCTTCTGGCAGTGGGGGATTCCCCTGCCCCCAGCGGGGACCTGGCAAGCCGAAGTTGCTGTCCTGCTGAATTACTCCAGTCTTCCACATCACCTTCTTGATCTGAATGGAACAGGCAATAGAATGAGAAAATCGATTTCCAAGCCCCATTTTTTTCTTGACACTTACTGTTAGCAGGTTAATTAAATCCATATTTGGCTCAAGATGATGAGAGGCTGTCTGCAGAGAAACCAGCTCACTTAATGTGACTGAAAGTTGCTGCATTTTCACAATGTTGACTTTATTCTCATCGGTCCAGTCTGGAAAGACGACATGAACTGCAATCAGGTCCTTCAAATGGACCCCTAAGATTGGGATTTTGAAGCCAACACAATCAGCAAAAGCTTTGCGGTAGCTGCAGTAGTTTCCATTGGAGGAGACTAGTTCAGTCATTTCATTCCAATCCTGCAAAGGCACAGAAGAAGCAAGAGTCTGCTAAAGCATTCTGCACATGGTTCTATCCTGTATTAAGTGTATGGAATCCTGGGAAATGCCTAGAGACACCATGTACTTGGCCGTGAGCCAATAGTAAAAGCAACCTACGTGCCTGAGAGGTTTCTAGTAGACAGTAGTGGTCTTAATAGGTTTAACTAGGTCTGTTGAGTGGGAAAAACCTTCAGCGGCAACATTTCAAAAGTCTAGGTCACTTGGGGGGGGGGGGTCATGAAACTAGGCAAGTAACCCAAGTTAATTCCCACAATGTTGAGTCCATGTGGTATGAGGCCAGGCAGAGGGATTAATCATGTGACAGCCCTTGGAATTTAGTAGGACAGCAGGAAAGCAGTGGATTAGATAAAGCAATGGCATGATTCCCTATGAGGCAACTTTATATGCAGAGTTTGTATTCAGGTTCCCTTATCCCAGTGGAAAATTTCTCTTTTTCTGAAAATCACATATATACATTTAAGCAAACAGAAGTTCATTGCTACATAATTACTTCCATACCTTTGTAACTTCTGAGGAAAGGTGGGAATGAGTTTCTTTGAGACGGGAAATAGAGCTGTGGCTTAATCCTCCTACAACTGCCATTAGTGTATTGAAATTTTGGAGATGCAGAAGTTTCTGTAAGGAATTCAGATGAAAGAATACTTGTTAAGAGTCAGATATGTACATGCTCTGTGGCCTGTGCAGGGCAAGACCTAGTTTTGAAATAGTCACTTATACAGGACTGGTACATTTTTCTAACCCAGGCATGAACACTTCATGCCAGTCGCAAGCATGCCAGTCTCAAGCCCGGGTAAATGTGGAGGGTTAAGGAAAGACCTTGTAACCCCCCCCCCCAAGAAAATCCTATGGCACAGCTCTCAAACAATTTCAATATGTTGCCCAATGGTGAGTCTCTCAGGCCAGAAGGTACCCTACAAATAACTAGGAAGGAGGAAGGACCTGCAACAAGTAACCCTGGATTTTATGAAGGGCCTGGGACAAATCCAGCAGGAACCCCAGGTGCTAATGCTGCCAATGGTGAAAGCAAGGGTCTGTGCTTTACTAAGATACACCAAATAGCAATTTGGAATGTTAGATGACTGACTCAAGGAAAACTGGAAATTGTCAAAAGAGAAATGGTCAGGTTGAACAGTGACTTCCTTGGCATCAGTGAATTACATTGGATAGATGATGGTTTCTTTCAATAGGAGGATTTTACCACATAGGACACAATTCCATAAGAAGGAATGGTATGGCATTCATTGCAAGGAAAAAATTTTCCCTCCCCCCTTCCTCAATCACACACACAAACATACTACTTTATCCCTTCCACCTCACCCCACCCAGACTCCCTCCTTCCTCCCACCTCACCCCATCCAGACTACCTCCCCCCTCCTTCCCAGACTCACTTTCATGGCAGTGGTAGCCCGGACAGCCTCTGCACCATCCTGCGACTTCCAGGCCTCAGGCTGGGGCAGTGCTGGGCCACCAGGCCTCTGCACTGCCATGTTATTACCCAGGCCTTGTCAGGCAGCATGGTGGTAGTGTGGCCTCCACCCCATGATGACTCATGTTGCCCCATCCAGCTGCCTGCTGCACCACCTGGGGTCTGACTACAGAGGTCATGTTTGTAGTGATATCCATTTCATGGGGCACACTAGAAGATGTGTTCCACACCAACAAGTTCCCAAGAAGAATGTCACTTACAAAATGGGTGACTTTAATGCAAAATGGGTGACTTTAATGCAACTTTGGACTTGGAGAAAGGAATGATGCAGATGATTGTCTGGCACAATTCTGTCATGAAAACTGGTTTTGCATCATGAACACTTGGTTCAAACAGCATAAATGTTGCCTATACACTTGGACCATCACCAAATAGACTACACAGGAACCAAACTGACTATATCTTATGTAGCCGACAATAGTCCACTTCAATCCTTGCTGAACTGTTATTGGCTAAAATCAAAACTAAACTTCGCAACATCACAAGGACATCAAAGTTCAGGAAATTCAACGTAAATAAAATTCCACTCACATATGTGGTGGAGGTGAAAAATCGATTTCAACTATTGGACACAACAGAGAAGATGCCTGATTAACTTTGGCAGGAAATCCAATCAACCGTTGTTGAAAAAGTAGTCAAACACATACCGTACAAGAAGCCAAAAAAAAAAGAGATCAAATTGGCTCTCAGATTAAACTGAAGCAGCAAAAGCTGCAGGCAAAAGGGAGGAAGCAAGAAAAGTAAATGTGAATTTTCAAAGGGCAGCGAGAATAGAGAGTGAAGCTTACTGAAATCAGAAATGTAAGCCGTTAGAAGAAGATTACAAAAAGGGACACACGAGAAATGCTTTTGCACAAATAAAGAGGTTCCAAATTCCATTTGCTACTTGCAAAAGCATGATCAAAGATAAACAAGGGGAGGAACTGACTGACCAACAGAGCATCAAAGTACAGGTGGCGGAAATACAAAGAAAAACTATGTGCATGCAGAATGGAAGTTCTCTCCAAAACGAAAAAGAAATAAAAATAGAACTTGAACCAGCCATTTTTGAGGAGGAAGTTGAATGAGTTTTGAGTCAACTGCCAAACAACAAGCCCCAGACATTGACATAATACCCATGGAACTGCTGAGATGTGTACCAATCAAAATTTTTACAGCTTTGTGCCAGAAAATCTAGGGAAGCAACTGGCCAGAGGAGTGGAAACAATTTGTGTTCATCACCCTACCAAAAAGGGTGACTCAAATAACTGTTCCAATTACTGCACAATAGTCCTCATTTCTCATGCTAGTAAGATTCTGCTCAAAATCATACAACAAAGCATAGCAACAACCATTGAAAGAGAATTACCAGATGTTCAAGCTTGCTTTTGACAGGTGCATGGCACTCATGACCGCAGCAAATTTGT
Organism: Paroedura picta; assembly: GCF_049243985.1. Taxonomy (NCBI): domain Eukaryota; kingdom Metazoa; phylum Chordata; class Lepidosauria; order Squamata; family Gekkonidae; genus Paroedura; species Paroedura picta. The sequence continues at coordinate 74,127,911 of NC_135369.1, forward strand.
GTTAAATTTTGGGAAAGTCATGGGAATATCAGAAGGATGTCTATTTATTTATGAACATGAAGTGACAATCATACATGTAAAAGCCAGTTCCTTGATTATGCCTGCTTATCATATTATGTTGTGTTAAACAAATAAAATCCAATATATATAAATGAACCAATAAAATGGTAGTCTAGATTCTGACTAATGAGCAGCCTATGTAGACAACTGGCGAAAATCTGTTTACTCACGCTTTTTTCTTTAAGTCTGTTCCATGTGACCTTTTTGGGGGGATGGGGGTGATTTTAATATCACTAGCTGCTGTTTTTGTTAATTATAATTATAATTGTACTAGTAGTTAAGCGGGCTGCACTAAAAAATGCAGCAGGTGCTAGCGGGATGGAGGGGGGAGGTAGGCCTGGGGAGGCACAGAAAGACCTCCTGGCTGGCTGGCCACCACCCACTCCCAACACAGTGGATCGCGGGAGCATTGTGTGGGTGGGCCCCAAGCTGTTTGCGGGTGGGCGAGGGCGTGGGAAGGTATAGTGGGTCCTCTGAGCCCAGCTGCATGGCTGCTCCCATGAGGAGCATGAGGCAGCAGCAGACCAAGTTCTCTGCCGGTGGCATGGGCTCCTGTTGGGGTGCAGCGCCGGCAGGACCTACCACTCCCAGAGGTCTCCACTGGGGCGGGGGGTCTTGGCGGTGGAGAGGCAGGCATGGAGAGGCTGGCTCCAACGGCTCCTTTTGGGCAGTACCGGTGGCTCCTGCTCTGTGCTGCCAGCAGCCATGTGGAGCAGCGGGGTGGTAGAGACATGTCTGCTCCGGCAGCCAAGGGACACCTGCGGCCAGGCTGCCGGAGAGGAGAGTGGGTGGCGAGGTAGGGCGGGGTGCTTAGGGGCCAGCCCTATCAGGGCCAGTTTCAACTCTAGACACTGTCCAGGGGCTGGACATGCTCCACCCCCCAGGCATTTTCCCCAATATTAAAGAGAACCACGGATAAGAATTTGAAATGATTACTTCCTGATTGGAAATTGGGGTGATTGTTTTGGAAGCTGGCAGTCTTCAAGCAAAGGCTGGATACACACTTTTCTTGGATGCTTTAGGATGGTTAGGGCTGATCCTGCGTTGAGCGGGGGGTTGGACTAGATGGCCTGTATGGCCCCTTCCAACTCTATGATTCTATGATTCTATGAAGCTGTATATTTTTTCTAATTAAATAAGTAATTCAATTAAATATGTCTACTACTCTCTGTATTCTCTTTTTATACCATGTCTGAGGCCAGTACTTCACTATATTTTATTCCACTCGATGAGAACTAGCTGTAAGGTCAGAATTACCTGTGCAACATTGATGAACTTGGTGATTACTTCTGCCCTTTGCTGTGGGGTTGGTTTGCTAAGGACCATCAACTGCACCCACTTAGATATACCATTAAACAAAGCAATGGATCTTTCCAGAGTTGGGTTGTTCTCCAGGCAACAATGGATCACATAGCTCTGATAATCTGTAAACTAGACAAAGGAAATCACTTTATTGTTAGGCTTTGCCCAAATCACATAGAATTGCCAAATTACCACCTTCTGACAGGGTCCAACGTTTTGAAAATCTGATAGAAAAGTGCTCTCACAGTGCTCCATCTTTAAGAATATTCCATTGATTTAATTTAAATCTGCTACTGTGCATCACTCAAGTAACACTGTAAATGTTTTATTGATCATATTATAATGCCTAGGATTCAAAGGGCTTCTTATATCAGTGGAAGGCACTTTTGCTCATATGAATGTGGGGATGTTTTTGACGATTTTCACCAATTACTACATCCACCTGCAGCATACTGTGCCACTCCCTATGCTTTTGAGGAGCACCCTACAGACCCTCCTCTGATGAAGAGAGTTTTGATTCTTGAAAGTTCATGCTCTGAAAAGCTTGTTGGTCTTGAAGGTGATCCTGGACTCAAGCCTACCTACAGCAGAACACACAGATGCCCTCTGAAACAAACCTCAGATGAGGCTTCTTGAAGTGTGCAGGTAGTGCACACAAGGAGGAAAATAAAATCCTAAATTTGTGAGTGGAAGTCATCTAGCACTACACTGAATCTAACCTGACTTTCATTATATTAAAAGTACAATTTTTATCTCACAATAACACTCAACTTCAACAGCTGTATATCCTTATAGGCAAGATGGTCTACTGTGCTTGCCCAGCCTTCAGCCAGCAATCTCCCTTTCAGGTTCAAACCCTGAGGATTGTGAACTAGACAGTGCTAAATGGGGATGCGAAATGATTCTGAGCATCTGTTTTTGGATCCTCCTTTCACAAACTTCACTGTATTCCCTGAATTTTATTATCTCCCATCCTCATCACTCACTACATGCAGACCACCTACTTGGGCAGGAAAATAGTGATCTGAAAGCTGGTTCCCCAAGTAATGTACTGGAGCAACATTTTGATTTTATCAGTTTTTTTTTTATGATCATGGATGTTGTCCTGCAATGCTGAACTCATACTAGGTTCATCTTTAGTTCAATCTGATTGCGTAAGCCCAATGGGAGAGAGGCAGTCGAGAAACTGAATAATAGTAATAATCTTTGACAGATAATTATTGAAATTGGTTGTGTTTGACCTAATCTTGTTATAGAAAAGATAGTGAGGACATAGCAGATGTATTTTAGATGTACCTGTTTGATTATCTCATCAATAGCCAAAAGTCAATAATTTATTTAAATAATGATTGCATGTTTAAATTTTAATAAGAAAAGAACTGGTGCAAGATAAGAATGTTGTTTTTCTATATAAATGCATTGATATGATAAGCAAATGAAGAAGATATTGGGTGAGTTTTCTCTATCTCTGTGAGTCCTGTGTTTACAGAAAAAAATCTTAAAAGCAGTTTAAGACAATAACTTGAAATCTGGTTTGTGTTGTATTTTACTTAAATATGGTTGTGAGATGGTAGCTTTGATAATTTTGGCACTTGCTTCCACATGCTTCTATGTCTTGTTTAATAAATGAGAATCATTTCTTTTTTTCAAGTGGATAGCCATGTTGGTCTGAAGTAGTACAGCAAAATTTGAGTCCAATGGCACCTTTAAGACCAACAAAGATTTATTCAAGGCATGAACTTTTGTGTGCATGTCTGAAGAAGTGTGCATGTACATGAAAGCTCACACCTTGAATAAATCTTTGTTGATCCTATAGGTGCCATCGGACTCAAATTTTGTTTTTCTTTTCTTCATTAAAAGATTAAAAACTCTCTGAAGATTTCCTGCCTGGTTTGCTGATATTAGTTCAAAGAACAGACCTCACAGTTAATTCATTTGTACTATTGAAAAATTAAAGGCTGCAAACAACTGATAGCTCCTGGAGATATTTTGAGCTGTTTTAAAAGATTAATTCTTAGAAAGCTAGCTAGTTCAGATTCTCTATTTGGATGTGGGTGTATGTCATCTTGTTACAGCACATTACATGCTCTAAAACCTGAACGCTCTCAGCTGAATGTGTGAACTCTCCATTGAAATATACTGTATTTTTTATGTCAGGTGATACATGGAAATCCAATCTATTGTGATTAATCTGTGATTCACATGTGAAAATAAGCAAGTTAATAAGTGCATGTGGGGCCTTCTCCTGAGATGCCCAGTAGCATTTAATGGAACCTTTAATGAATCAGAAAAAAAGCAAAGCCAGTTATAAGCAGTATAGGCCACATAACCTAAGTGACACGGCATTGTGGATTTCTTACAGATATCCTTCTAAAAGATTTATGCTCCAAAAAAGTGAGGTGCTCAGCAAGTTCAATGGGTTCCAGATGATCAAACAGCAGGCAAGCTTTTCCCTTCTTGGAAATTTTTTTCCTTTGTGTGACTCTTCTCATCCAGTCATAAGAAGGACTGTAAAACAGAATGAATGGGCCATCATCAGCACTTGGTTCCCAGGGATATAACAGGAGAAGTAAAGCTAGAATCTACCTAAGGCATTGCCAAGGCATGCAATTAAGGTATGAAGTAAAAGCAGGTCAGACAAGATGAGGTAAAGCTGAGGAATCTGAAGTGGTTCCTTATTATCTGCCATGAAATTATTTCTAGATCAGCCTGTCATACCTGGGGAGGGTAACAGGGCTTTAATATCTGTTCCACATAATATATTTCTTGTAAGGCCTTAGGGGAGGAGCGTGTCTCATGGCTTAAGTGCCACTCAGCGCTTAACACCCATTCAGGGTGGCTGTCCTGCCCCTGAGTTCCTCCTCCTCCAACCAGATTGTTGTATAGACTGTTAGCAGTTTACACTGTAGTCTGCTTTGAGTTTCAATTAAATAAGTGGACTATAAATACAGTAAATAATTGTTTTAATTTCCTGAGGTGAAAAATTATTAAGGCACTGCCAAAAAAAAAAGCCTATTGATTGAAGTAGCTGAATTGATCCATTACCTGATTATGAAGTGTAGAAAAATCCTAAAGCATTTGACCAAACTTTTGAGTCAAGACAGATATGCCTGCACTGCGCTCCCACCTGAGTCATGTTGCAGAATGGTATCCCCATCGTTTTCTTTGTTTTGCTTACATTTGAAGGAAAGGGAATGAGAGAGAGTCTCTCAGTGCAGCTTGAAGTTACACGAACACATGAAACTTATATTGTCAGACAATTGGTCCATTTAACTTAGTATTAGCTTAACACACAGCTCTGCAGTGTCTCTGGCAATGAAAGTCCATTAAAATAATTTCTCAGGTCTTGTTTAGGGCAGGCATTTGGATAAGTGGAGTTTCTGAGTCTCTAGACTATACATTGCTACAGTTCCTGCCATGGGTGACAGGAATGCCTAGCTATGTTGCAGGAACTGTACTTGGAGTAGAGCTTGCACAGTGCTCACTCGAATCTAAGGCTCGGATTGTTGCTTTTAATCTGAGACTGATGGTCCCCTTTTCAGTACCCAAGACAGCCATCTTGTTGTAGAGGCTAGGAGTGTGGACTTCTAATCTGATGAGCCGGGTTCGATTCTCCACTCCTCCACATGCAGCCAGCTGTGTGACCTTGGGCTCACCACAGCACTAATAAAGCTGTTCTGACCGAGCAATGATATCAGGGCTCTCTCAGCCTCACCCACCTCACAGGGTGTCTGTTGTGGGAAAAGGAAAGGGAAGGTGATTGTAAGCCACTGAGACTCCTTCTGGTAGAGAAAAGTAGCATATAAGAACCAACTCTTCTTCTTCAATGCTCAAGGGGGGGGGGGGCAGAAGCAGCATAGAAAGGGTTATTAGGCATTTTACTATTTTAAGTGAAAGTGGTATAATGTGGGGCAGTCCAGACTGAGAAAGAAATTCACTCATTAAACACCTTTATGTTGCTTGCCAATGACTGTCAATATTATCAAATATTATTTTAGCATTGGCAGTCCTGGTTGAGTAATCAGACTCCGGCACCTCACAGAACATGAACCTTACATGCTAGAGATGTCGATAAGATGGCTGTGTTCTTTATAACCCAAATGGCTGGCTAGTTCTTGAAACTCCTCAGTCAGTCGAACCAAGCCGAGGTCCAGATTAAATTCTGCGGGAAATTCCAAAATCCAGTATCTGAAAAACATGAGAGGAAAGTTCATTCAGATATCAACTCACCAAACCCACCAAATACCAATGTGCTATAGTCTAATTACTAAAATAAACTGAAAAACAGGTCTTTATTAAACCAAATTCACCAAATGTTGATTTAAAGAGAGCTTTGTACCATTAATTAGTTATAATGTAGAAGACATTCCAAAGGCATTCTGCTATGGTAGGGAAATCCCCACCAAGTAAACTTTTCACTGCTTCACAGAGGATGGGCACGCTCTAAAATCATAGTATAGAGTTTAGTCTTGAGCCCTCCCACCAAAAAAAAAAATACCACAGACATTCAGATGTCACAATATATTGTGTTTTGTTTAAACTCAATTTGTTATACAAGTCCTAGTTAGTCTACCAAGAAGACACAAAAGAGCATAGTTTGTAAATTCCAGCTAATCTTCTATTTGCTTTATTTCATGCTTCCAGGCAGAATAACCCAATGCCTATGCATAGTTCCTTTGTGTTACTAGGGTTGCTGGCAAAATCCCACTTATATGCAACTTGCATTGCAACCTGGAAGGTAAATTTGGGGTTGGGTGAGTTTACCGCAAGTCTCCTTCCCTCACCATTTCTGTAGCTGTTTCACTAGCTGTTTAAACTCTGAGATTTTTTTGCCAACCCTTTCCCTCTTTTGTCTCTTGACAGCCACAAGCCATTTCCCTCTCCCCTTTCTGCCCAACCACTTCAATTTATCTACAAAACCGAAAGAGACCATTATCAACCTTCCCCTCCTTTCTCCTTGCAGATTTGTTGCTTGGCAGGGAGGAGGGACAGGGCAGGAAGGCAGAAGGAAAGGCTCTGTTGTTCTCTGCTTTCGTCTCTGAATGCACCACATATAAAGCTGACAAACAGGGATTTTTGCATTCAAATATTATGACAAACCACAACTAATTAATTGTGCCTAATTAATTAGTTAAAAAACTTCTGCACACAATTAATGAGCCAGCTACAAACCACGATTTATAACCCTCGTTTAGCATCTACCAACCACAGTTTGTTGGGCAGCCTGCATTCAGACATGACATTACAGTATTAAATAGCTGCAAGAGAAGGAAGGGGCAGCCTCCCTACATTTTCACTGTATCTTGTTGCTTTATAAGGATTATTATAGTGAGATTTGGGAATTAGATTTGTACATGAATGCGAGGTCCTGCTTTGCCCTTCTCAAGGAGTCAGGGGAAGCATTGCCAGGCAAACAGGATGCCTTCACTTTATTGCTGCTGAGTGCACACCTCCTGCTCTCCTCTCTCAGGATAGATTTGTAACTCACTGCTATGGCACAGTCACCACTTTCTCATAATTTGATCTCATGTTCCAGTGGTAACATCTGTTAGAAGAACCACGTGGGACAAGCAGAATACATTATTAATTCTCAAGTACACACAAAAGTGTCGACCTCACCACAATGGCAGCTTAAGTACTGCTCCTCAGTGGGTATCAAGTGTCCTTATCTAGTTGTTTGACTGTACTTAATTGTCTGAAAAACTAAGGGCGAAAACATATAACTTCAGTGGTAAGGCTGAGGTGAAGAGGGTATGTCTAGACAAACATACAGCATTCTGGCCCAAACTGTGCTGGGGTTCATTATGCGCCAACCTTTGTGGAAGCACAAAACTACCTTCTTCCTTTTCAGAGAGCAGATGTAGGCCATGATGTGTGGTTGCCCCTTGTGTCAGTAACACCAACATTCTCTGCTCTCTGAAACAGTTTAAAACTGTTTTAAAATTGTACTTTAAATCTTGTCTAAAAATAAATTGCTGAAAAAGAACCTTTCTGATCTAATCAAGATGAGAAGAAGAGGCTGCTTCTAGCAGAGCTGGGCGTGGGTGGGCAATCAGGTTAGCTGGAAGGGGTACCCAGGATTTGATTCAGAGACAATATGCATTTCTTTAGAGATGCCATGCTGGGGGGAGAGGAAGCACAGCCAAAAAACCCTACACTCACTCTTGTTCACATGTACATCAGTTTTCATCCTAAATCTTGTGAACATGTAAAAATGGATAATCATGCTAAAGCTGTAGAAGGGGGGGGGGGTAATTTCTCAATCTGCTATATCTGTCAGGATGATATGCCCCTGCCATAATTTATATAGTTTATTTAGCTTGTTAGCCAGATTGGGATCTATAGTTAATTTAGCCTGTTTATTTTGTTTTATTGCCTCAGTGCTCTTCCTGCCTTCACTCTTCTCCCCCATCCTAATCCTTCAACTCTCCCCATCCATCTCCATTCCCCTCTGGAATGCAACCTTGGGATCTCTTTATCTGTTTTTTTGTGACTGTTTGAAGTCTTACCCCGTAACATGGGTTCTGGGGGGGGGTGTCATGGGGCGAGGGGATATATGCAATGCCTTAATGTCTTTGGCTCAGTTTCGACAATAAATGAAACCTTTTGCTTCACGTCAATGGTTTGCTTTTCTGAGTAACTGAAGATCTTCATGATGTCTAGTAAGATGGGAACCCAGTACATGGGGAAAGGATGGAGCCATGCTGTTTTCGTGTTAAAAAGATAACTTTAAAAATTGCAAGGATAGACTTCTTGCATACACTCTATGTGAAAATGTAATGGCAGGGAGGAGACAGAAATGCCTGGGTGTCCCCACCTGCCATAACAACTCCACTAAGAGCAGGGGAGGAGATGGTGGCAGCTTCAGACCAACCTTGTGTCCCACCTGAGCCTACCACACAGGCTATTGCTGTATCAGTTGCAAGGCTCAATTCCCAACACATGAGAGGAGATCCCTGGGACCCCACTGGGGAGAGCAGTGTGGGGCTGGAGGGGGCAAACTGGTGAGGGACCGCCACCTGGGCTGTTGTCCAGCCAGAGCAGCCTCCTCCTCCTCTTTGTCCCTCACCATCTCTAACCCAAGTAGGCTGCATGGTTGCCTAGCAATGCCTCAACTTGCAAAATGGCAGCAGGAGACCCATTTACAGCTGTGGTGGGTGAAGCCATGAGGAGGGAAGCAGCAGAAGAAGATGAGTTTGTTCTTATATGCCACTTTTCTCTGCCTAAATGAGTCTCAAAGAGGCTTACAATCCCCTTCCCTTTCTTATCCCCACAACAGACAGCCCTGATATCACTGCTCGGTCAGAACAGCTTTATCAGTGCTGTGGTAAGCCTAAGGACACCCAGCTGGTTGCATGTGGGGGAATGTGGATTCAAACCCAGCTTGCACTCCTAACCACTACACCAAACAAGCAAAGGAGGTGTTCCCTGTGGGCAGAAAGGCATTACAGCCATTTAAAGGAGGGGTAGAGAAGGTCATTAGGAGGGGATTAGTGGCTGAAGTGGCCAGGACTGACCTGCTTTTCACTGCCCCATTGGGCAGATGTAGTGAGTTGAGCTGCAGCATCAGTGCCATACATAGCCTTCTCAAGGTGGCTGTTTTGGGATTAGTGCTATGGAGAGAGTGATGAAGAGCCAGAAAGTCAGCTGGCTCCAAAGGCCAGACTCTGTACAGGAAGCAGCTTCCTCGCTCCACTGCTCAGGTGCAGGGGAACCACAGCATCCCTTCCCTGAATACTTTTGTTACAGTTCCCCCCCTGGCTACAGCTATAGATGTTTCCACATCAAAAAATTGTGACTGTATGGTGAAATACACAGGAGTTCCTCTTCATCTTGTTAGTTTCTCCCAGAAAGCAGTGAAGTCATACTGAAATTGGTACTGGAAGGAAAGGTTAAAATGTTTAAAAATTCAAGGGTATTCTGCTTTATGGAAAAAAATGGTGGCTATCACAAAGAACCTCCATTCACAGGTGACACACAACCACAGAAAGGTTCAAATGAAAATATAAACCCAGGTCCTGCAGGGTCATCAATCAATACAAATTTTAAATACATTGAGAACACAAACCCTTCCAGTGGAATAAGATTTCATTTACCTCATAAAGTAGCAGATTTTTAACCGGATTTCATCAGTGTTTTCTCTGCTGGCATCTCTATATGTAAATCAGTTAAAGAAGTCTTTGTGCTTGTGGTTTACTACAACATGTGCAAGTTTTCTTGCTTGAATAAGCAGGAGACATTTATATGGCCAATACATTTTCAACATGTCTATTTATGACCAAAAAAAGGAACCTATTTTTTAAAAAGAACATAATAAGAAATATCAAGGACAGGACTTGATTCAAACACACACAGTCTACATAACTAACTGTAATTTGCATAATTTGTAAAATTGTACAAGGCCTAATTCCTCCCAACGGCCAAGTGAAAATCAAAAGACAAACTCCCACATTATTTCAGTTTGTTGTTCAAAAACTTCTACATTGAGAGTTATTTGAATCATAAACATATTCTTTATTCCACCTTAAAGGATATAGGGAGAGAAGTTTGCCTGCCAGTTCTGTGGATGATAGATACCACCGATGCATTAACAGGAAGGTCCTTGGCAAATTATTACTATTCAGTTCCCCTTTGTGATCTGTAAAACCACAGACAAGCCAATTCAAAACAGGATAACAGCCAAAACATACATATATACAAATATATATTCAAGAGATACTAGTCAAGGTAAAAAGTACACCCTACAATTATCAGCAATTAAATCGGAAAATAAGAAACGTAGGGAACCCTACTAGTCCCTTCAATGCATAGAGATACATTTGTATCATCCGTTTCTCCAAGGACAGTATAAGGCCATGTCATCTTAACTTGTGGAGGATCTTTGGCCACAAAGAACAAGCCCCTCGTGCATTCAGTTCCTAATTGCCTCTGGCTAGTGTTGCTTTTCTCCAGAGCTACTTTGCACACACCTTTTCCTTTCATACTAGCCACCTGAGTGTAGTGTTCAGAATGTCAGCTGGTGTACAAAAGATCCAGGTTCAAACCGCCACTTCATGCATCTCACTGAGCCGATTCCACATGGGCGGAAAAGGCCGGGTGGTGTTACCATGGACCCGAGCTAATCCCCATGTCTGTGATGTTGCCACCAGGACACTGTCCTCCTGGGCCTGGCGCAGATCGGGCCCCAGAAGCCCCGCACTAAGGAAATGCGGATTCTTCCACGTTCCCTTTTGGCACTGCGGGGGCCAACGGGGCCTGCCCTGCAGTAGACCTGTCTAGACAGGAAGAGCCAGACCTTGGCTTCTCCTCACCCTACAGAAGCTGGAAGGAGGTAAAAAATGCCCTGGATAGCTTTGTGGTGCTCTATGGTGCCATTCCCTCACAATCCCACCTTCCTGAAAAATAACCCCCCTCCACTTCCCCCTGTGTGGTGAAGCCTTCCTGCTGTGGCTGCATCCCCTGGGAGGACACATTTTGGCACCAGAGCAGATCAGCACTGAAATGTATTTCCCGTGGGGATACAGAATGCTGTGGAACATGCAGCTCTGTGGCAATGCATCGGTGGTGGCCTGGTGTGGCTGCTGCCATGCAGAATGGGGCTGGGTGATCCTGAACCAGTCACTCACTCTCTCAGCCTCACCTACCTTACAGGAATCTTGTGGGAATAAGATAGAGAAGGGGAGTACATTGCCTTCAGTGCGATAGAGGAAATATGGAACTAAACTTAAATAAAGAAATGGCAATAATCTCAATGTAGAAAAGAGTACATTTTGCATAATTTCAAGTAAGGTGTGAGTTTTCTTGTTGAATGGGCATGTAGTTATAGCCTTTTCCATTTACAGGCACCAGATGAAACAATTCTAGTGAACAAAAGAGAAGCCATGTTGGATTGGGCCAACAGCCCATCCAATCCAACACAGTGTCACGAGGTGGCCAAACCTCAAGTGCCATGAGGAGGTCCATCAGTGAAGCCAGAATTCTAGAAGCCTCCCACACTGCCCCCCCCCCCCAAGCACCAAGAATACAGAGGGCCTTTTCGCACGGGGATCTTTGTTGCAAATTGGTCACTGAATGAAAAATCGCCATTTAAAATAGTGGAATTCGTCGTTATGCATACCTGGCTTTGTAGTGGAATCAGTTGCGTTTTTTAGCGTTTCCCACAGGCTTCCGGTCTCGGCAGAAATCGCTAGAAAGGAAGCGCTATTGCCAAGCTCGTCCCGCCCCTGGCCGTCAAGCAGCCAATGGGCAGCCGTTAGCATGCTCCCAAACAGCCCCTTTCCCTTTAAGAAAGCTTTTTTTAAAAAAAAACAGACCCATTGCAACGAATCTGGGTAGATTCGTTGCAATGGAGAGACCCATCCAGCTGCCTAATGTGAGCTGTCGTTTGATCGCATGATCGTTGCCACGCTGCCTCGAGTGATAAAAAAAATCCCCCCCCCTCTCACGGGCCCGATTTTCAGGAGTGTTGCAGATTGTCTACGACGTCGTGCGTTATTCCAAATTAGTAGCGTTTTCAATTAGTAACCATTGTGCTATTTTGAAGCCGTGCGAAATGGCCCAGAATATCACTGCCCAAGACATAGTGTTCCATCAATACTTTGTGGCTAATAGTCACTGATGGACCTCTGTTCCATGTGTTTATCCAATCCTTTCATGAAGTTGTCTATGCTTGTAACTGCCACCACTTCCTGAAGCAGTGAATTCCATGTGTTAATTACTCTTTGGGTGAAGAAGGATTTCCTTTTATCTGTTTGAAACCTACTAATTAATTTCATTGAATGCCCCATGAGTTCTTGTATTGTGAGAAAGAGAGAAAAGGACTTATTTCTCTATCCTCTCTATCCTATGCATAATTCTGTAAACTTCTATCATGTCACTCCTCAATCATCCTTTCTCCAAACTGAAAAGTCCTAACCTCTTTAACCTTTCTTCATAGAGGTGGTGTTCTACCCCCTTAATGGTTTTCATTGCCTTTTTCTGCACCCTTTCCTATGCTATAATATCTTTTTTGAGATATGGTACTCAGAACTATCCCAAATGAATTCCAAACTGATATGGATATTCGAGTTTGAGAAGGTCCTAAATACTTCCTCACAGTTAAAGAAGCCTTCCTCAATTAGTCTTGTTCACAGCCTTCTCCTTTATTATCTGAACAATTTCCCTGAAATACGCTTTAGAAGAGAAGAGTTATTTTTTGTACTCCACTTTTTACTACCCAAAGGAGTCTCAGAGACCAATTATGTACAAGGCAGGAACCCCAGGATTGTGGCAGCAGGGAAGCCCCGATTATGCATAATGCTGCCACCATCCCAGCCCTGGTGCGGCGCAGCACCCTGGAAAACCTGTGGCAAGGGAAAACCTGCGGCACAGGCACGAGCTGGGTCAGGCAAGCACCATGCATAATCAGCGGAGCTGGGTCTTTCAGCCCGGCCCTTCCCCTGACCTACAGTGTCCCTGCAGGGACACTACATGCCCCTGTCAGCTCTGTGGAGCTGGGGAGCTGCCCAGGGACTCTCCCCACCCCCACCATCTTCAAATATTTAAAAGGGTGCCATATAGAGGATGGAGCAGAATTGCTTTATCTTGCCCCAGAGGGACAGACCAGAATGAATGGGATGAAATTAATTCAAAAGAAATTTCATCTAAACATCCGAAAGAAGTTCCTGACAGAGCGGTTTCTCAGTGGAACAGGCTTCCTCGAGAGGTAGTTGGTTTTCCATCTTTGGAAATTTTTAAACAGAGGCTAGATAGCCATCTGACGGAGAGGGTGATTCTGTGAAGGCAAAGGGGTGGCAGGTTACAGTAGATGAGTGACTGGGATGTGAGTGTCCTGCATAGTGCAGGGGGTTGGACTAGATGACCCATGAGGTCCCTTCCAATTCTATGATTCTATGATTCTAAGTGGGTAATCAAAACCAGTCTCCAGATTAGAGGCTGTACTCTTAGGGGCTTTTTGCACGGCTTCAAAATCGCACAATGGTTGCTAATTGGAAACGCTATTGATTTGCCTTAACGCACGACGTCGTAGACAATCTGCAACACTCCTGAAACCGATCAGCAAAAAGCACTTCGTTGTAGCACTTTCAGGGGAATCCCAAAAAGTGGGTTCACCCTCCGGAAAGCGCTACACTCTTGCAAACAATCTGTAACACTAGCGATAAAGACCTGTGCGTTACCATTGTTGCGGTTTCTTCAAAGTCCCTCCTCCTGAGCCTGTTCTCCAAACTTCCGGCGAAGCGATCGCCATTTTTTTTTCTCCGAGCGAGCGGGGATAAACGCACCAGCGAGCCTCTTTCTGTTTAGAGGCTTCCCTGGCTTCAGTCCTTTACCTTTAGTCACTAAGCACAAACCACATAAAAGCCCGTTTGCTGAAATAAAGTCCCTTTATTTTTTACACATTAATTCAGCCGAAAATCGGGCCCGTGAGAGGGGGGGAGATTTTTTTTTATCACTCGAGGCAGCGTGGCAACGATCATACGATCAAACGACAGCTCACATTAGGCAGCTGGATGGGTCTCTCCGTTGCAACGAATCTACCTAGATTCGTTGCTATGGGTCTGTTTTTTTAAAAAAAAAACCTTTCTTAAAGGGAAAGGGGCTGTTTGGGAGCATGCTAACGGCTGCCCATTGGCTGCTTGACGGCCAGGGGCGGGACGAGCTTGGCAATAGCGCTTCCTTTCTAGCGATTTCTGTCGAGACCGGAAGCCTGTGGGAAACGCTAAAAAACGCAACTGATTCCACTACAAAGCCAGGTATGCATAACGACGAATTCCACTATTTTAAATGGCGATTTTTCATTCCGCAAACAATTTGCAACAAAGATCCCTGTGCGTAAAGGCCCACAATCACTACTATATCGCGCTTAGCTGATTTTCTCCAGGTACATCCATTACATCCAGTTATAAGAACACCATGTTAATTTCTTCTACTGATTTCTTGTTTGGAAGTGATGTAGTGTGGCCTTGCACACTGTCAATGACTTCACAAGTACATCTCAGGAATTCCCCTTCCTTTTTATATACCAGCAAGCCACCCACATCAAATACATCATAACACAAATGCATATATTCGTAACCATTTTAGGGAAGAACCCCAAACATATGCCCAGTATCCTGAGTCTAAACACATATTTATACTTTGAAAATCAGCCCCAAAGGACAAGACACAACAAAATGAAATATGCAGGTTCACACCAGAACAGTACTTTGCCAACAATTCATGCATTTCATTCATATCCTTGAGGACTCCTACCAAACATTTGAATGCAGGTGCTTAACAGTTCATCCAATGTTGCAGCCTTCCCAAGAGTACTGGACCCCATGGTCCTCCAACTGTCATCAAAAGAGAGAATGCGTTTCCACCACACTGAAGGAGAGCTGCTGCAGGGGCCCCATCAGATAACTGTCAGTTGCATTCTCTGCCACACTTCACCAGAAATCTGGAAGGAAGGGAGACAGAAAGAAAGAAAAGGACTCGAGTTTCGTTTCATATCCAAGCTAAACCTTTACAGTTCTGTGAATCTTTTTAAACTAAACAGAATTTCCATTTTCTCCACCCCCAACGCTATATTAGAAAGTGCATCTATGCCTGTTCCAGTAAATACTGCCACTGTTCATTCCTACTGTTCAGGGAAGGGATGTTCATACCTTGGAGGAGAAAAGACTTGCTCAACTCATTTTATTAGGCTAAGAATGCGGAACTGGAATGAATGCACATTCTTCCCCTCTTTATCCTTGCCTCTGGCTCCCCTTGCTCACTTTGTTGTGACCCTTGTCTTAAATTTTAGACAGTGAGCTCTTTGAAGTGGAAAACTGTCCCCTTGTATTCTGCAAAGCAATCTACACATTGACGGCAGCACAGAAATATATCTTCTATATAAAATAAAAGCATGGGGACTCTATTACCTTGTAAGAACAGCTAGTGTTGAGAAAATGTTTTTTCCCTTTACATTTATTTAGTTAAAATGCTTATTTTCAAATATGTGTATCCCTTTTCATTCAAAGGGATTTGAAAGGTAGCTTAACATATACATCACATCACAATAAAACAATAAAATACTTACAAAGCTGACTAAGACTGTAGAAGCAATAACTAATACTCTACTATGGGGAATGGTCTCTGAAATAGCAGGGTCTTAATGTGCTAACTGAACTCCACTCAGACCCCCAAGTGAGTTTCTCCCAGGAAGGCCATCATTGGTGTCACCACCAAGAACCAAGGGGGGAAATACAATACAGCAGGATTTCTGAAATGTATCTAAGAGCAGGCAGGTTCACCTGTGTAGTATTTTACATATTTTTATATCACAGTACACCAAAATTCATCATACAGGGAGAACTGGAAATTAATACTTTCATTAACTTTAAGATTGTTGTTCAGATTCATCAGTACGGACTGTAATTGTCCTCCATAGCATCCATATAATGTGCTGCATATTCACTGAAAGTATCTTTACAAATCCCCATCCCCCCCCCTGTAGTCCCTGCTTCCCCTGGAGCATGAGATGAGGCACAGTGGCTGCAGTGGAAAGGGGGAATCACTAGGAATTGCTCTCCTTCTTGTGCAAGCTCTTGTTCCGGTCATGCAAGAGTTCACAAGAGGTAAGGGAAACTGAGTTTCTACCAATTACCTCTATTCTATCCCATTGCATCTCACCCCTGACTTTAAGAGCATCTTATGAGGGAGGGATGGGGGGGGCACAGAAACCACAGCAAAAGAGGAGTCTGAAAAAGAGGAGTCCACTTACAGTGGTCTGGTCCAAACCTACTATGCACATGTGGCTTAACCTAGATTTTCATAGCAGTTGAATTGTGATGCTTCCAATCAGATTCTGTGCTTGTTTTCACACCATTCTTTCTAGCCTGGATTTTTTGCTTTCTGAAATCAAGTGTAGTTTTTCTGCATGTATAACAAATAATCATACTTTTCTTAAGTGGTACGGGGATTTTAATGTCTGCTTTTGGCTGTGGGTTCCTTGATTATAGAAATGACTCAGCCATCCATTCTTAAGTACATTCGACAAAGACAAGCTGGCTCAAAACATCAGGAGTTTGTTTATAAGGAGACAACTCTAACAACAAGAACTTCAGCTAACATACAAATTGAAACTGAAGCAAGAGCTCTACCCAATATGACAAACTAAACCACACAGAAATTAGGAGAGGAGCAGACTGTTCCATTACATATATACAATGAATATACCACAGGGATGAGGTGGTGGATGGAGACAAAGAGTTTGTGTTTTCACAAGTGCTCTATCACAACTGCACACTAATGGCAACTTTCAGCCCTCCCTTGCAAATTCACACATATTCCTGTTTGAAATCCTTTGGTGCCGGTGCACTGAGCAGAGTACAGCTGTGCTCTGATGCAAAATCAACTTCTTTGGCTGTGAGCCTCTTTTTTGAGAAGGTTCACCTATTTCTCCTGGAGATTCTCTCATCTGTGCTTACTCACTGGTTGCAAAGTACATTGAAAAGTCTTGACATGATAACTACATTCCTTCCCCAAAATGCATTGATCCTGAGAAAGTCTTAGTGATTTGCGGAAAAGTCCATGTGGCTCAAGCACCGTTTTGATATAGGCATCCAGGAACTGCTAAACTGTTCCCCTGCTCCCAAAATTTTACGAGGCACCATTTGCTGTAAGAAAAAGAAAATATAGAGCAAGAGTAAAGCACAATCATGTTGAACAACTGTATGACTGAATCACTCTTTGAAAATTCCTAGTGCTCCATTGCTAATGAAAAGGGGGATGCTCTGATCTTCATATTTCTTTTAAATGTATTTTCTTAGCACACTAAGGCAGAGGAATAATCCCCTCATTTATTTAGGGGAATTATTTAAACAAAATTTGCATAGATCCCCTAATCTGTTTCCATGATGACCCAGGAAACTACAGACCAGTGAGTCTGACCTCTGTTGTGGGGAAGATAATGGAGCAGATATTAAAGGGAGCGATCTGCAAACATCTGGAGGACAATTTGGTGATCCAAGGAAGTCAGCATGGATTTGTCTCCAACAGGTCCTGCCAGACCAACCTGGTTTCCTTTTTTGACCAAGTAACAGGTTTGCTGGATCATGGAAATTCAGTTGATGTTGTTTACTTGGATTTTAGTAAAGCTTTTGATAAGGTTCCCCATGATGTTCTGATGGATAAATTGAAGGACTGCAATCTGGATTTTCAGATAGTTAGGTGGATAGGGAATTGGTTAGAGACCCGCACTCAAAGAGTTGTTGTCAATGGTGTTTCATCAGACTGGAGGGAGGTGAGTAGCGGGGTACATCAAGGCTCGGTGCTCAGCCCGGTACTTTTAAACATATTTATTAACTAGATATTAAGCCCGCTGTGGGCAAAATACAGCGGGCCCTAGGATGATGGATGGGTGGAGGGATGGGGTGAAGGAAGGAGGAAAAGGAGAAAGAGAGACAGAAAGACAGAAAGAAAGGAAGGAAGATAGAGACAGAAGAAGAGGGAGAGAAACAGGTAGCCAGAAAGAGGCAGATGGAAGAGAGGGAAGAAGGGAGAAAGGGAAAAACAAAAGGAATGCTGGGAGGAAGGGAAGGATAAAGGGAATGCTGGGAGGAAGGGAAGGAAAAAGGGAATGCTGGGAGGAAGGGAAGGAGAAAGGGAATGCTGGGAGGAACAGAGTAAGGTAGGTGGCTTTGGGACTTTCTGCTGGGCCCAGGGGCAGGCTCGGCTGCCCCAGGGCCCGGCAGAAGGCTCGGGACGGGGGCAGGAGGCTTTGCGGCCTACTGCCGGGCCCAGGGGCAGGCTCGGCTGCCCCAGGGCCCGGCAGAAGGCTCGGGACGGGGGCGGGAGGCTTTGCGGCCTACTGCCGGGCGCAGGGGCAGGCTCGGCTGCCCCAGGGCCCGGCAGAAGGCTCGGGACGGGGGCGGGAGGCTTTGCGGCCTACTGCCGGGCCCAGGGGCAGGCTCGGCTGCCCCAGGGCCCGGCAGAAGGCTCGGGACGGGGGCGGGAGGCTTTGCGGCCTACTGCCGGGCCCAGGGGCAGGCTCGGCTGCCCCAGGGCCCGGCAGAAGGCTCGGGACGGGGGCGGGAGGCTTTGCGGCCTACTGCCGGGCCCAGGGGCAGGCTCGGCTGCCCCAGGGCCCGGCAGAAGGCTCGGGACGGGGGCGGGAGGCTTTGCGGCCTACTGCCGGGCCCAGGGGCAGGCTCGGCTGCCCCAGGGCCCGGCAGAAGGCTCGGGACGGGGGCGGGAGGCTTTGCGGCCTACTGCCGGGCCCAGGGGCAGGCTCGGCTGCCCCAGGGCCCGGCAGAAGGATCGGGACGGGGGCGGGAGGCTTTGCGGCCTACTGCCGGGCCCAGGGGCAGGCTCGGCTGCCCCAGGGCCCGGCAGAAGGCTCGGGACGGGGGCGGCAGGCTTTGCGGCCTACTGCCGGGCCCAGGGGCAGGCTCGGCTGCTCCAGGGCCTGGTAGAAGGCTCGGGACTTCGCGAGTGGGCTTTGTGGTCTTCTGGCGGGCCCAAGGGCAGGCGAGCCTGCCCCAGGGCCCGGCAGAAGGCTCCCTGGGCGAGGGGAAGCCGGCCGGAGGACTTACCGCTGGGGAAGGCTTCTTCCTCTGAGCGGCAACTCCCCGGCCGGCCCAGGCGAGGCTGGGCCAACCAGCCAATGGGGAGCCGCGCTTTGCGCGGCTCCCCATTGGCTGCTTGGCCCTCGAGTGACACTCGGAGGGCCCAATCAGGAGCCGCTTCGCGGCTCCTGATTGGGCCCTCCGAGTTTTTATCCCGGACAGGGCCCGCCCTAACTCCTCCCCACTTGCCCTTACTCCTTTATTCCTCCCGCTCCTCCGGAGCGGGGGGAGGGTTAAAGATGATCTAGATGAGGGGGTGGAGGGACTACTCATCAAGTTTGCAGATGATACCAAATTGGGAGGACTGGCAAATACTCCGGAAGATAGAGACAGAGTTCAACGAGATCTGAACACAATGGAAAAATGGGCAAATGAGAACAAGATGCAATTTAATAAAGATAAGTGTAAAGTTCTGCATCTGGGTCAGAAAAATGAAAAGCATGCCTACTGGATGGGGGATACGCTTCTAGGTAGCACTGTGTGTGAACGAGACCTTGGGGTACTTGTGGACTGTAAACTAAACATGAGCAGGCAGTGTGATGCAGCGGTAAAAAAGGCAAATGCCATTTTGGGCTGTATCAACAGGGGCATCACATCAAAATCACAAGATGTCATAGTCCCATTGTATACGGCACTGGTCAGACCACACCTCGAGTACTGTGTGCAGTTCTGGAGGCCTCACTTCAAGAAGGATGTAGATAAAATTGAAAGGGTACAGAGGAGAGTGACGAAGATGATCTGGGGCCAAGGGACCAAGCCCTATGAAGATAGGTTGAGGGACTTGGGAATGTTCAGCCTGGAGAAAAGGAGGTTGAGAGGGGACATGATAGCCCTCTTTAAGTATTTGAAAGGTTGTCACTTGGAGGAGGGCAGGATTCTGTTTCTGTTGGCTGCAGAGGAGAGGACATGCAGTAATGGGTTTAAACTGCAAGTACAACGATATAGGCTAGATATCAGGAAAAAAATTTTCACAGTCAGAGTAGTTCAGCAGTGGAATAGGCTGCCTAAGGAGGTGGTGAACTCCCCCTCACTGGCAGTCTTCAAGCAAAGGTTGGATACACACTTTTCTTGGATGCTTTGAGCTGATCCTGCGTTGAGCAGGGGGTTGGACTAGATGGCCTGTATGGCCCCTTCCAACTCTACGATTCTATGATTCTATGAATTATAGGGGTGCAATTTTGCCAGTGAAAGGTAGCTGTGGGTGATGTGGCAGGGCAGGCAGGGAGATTGTATAATGGTATTTTTTCAGTATATAATAATTCAAATAACAATAAGTATTAAAGTAAAAAAAAATGTTTTCAGAGTTTGGGTCCTTTGGCATTACTTTCTCAGCATCACTTTCTCAGTGGTCCCATTCCAGTGTTTCTCTCTTTGCTTCTTAAACCATGACAATTTCATTGAGTGCTGGTGATTCCCTTCCCCTCCTTTTTGTTTTGACTTAGCATTTTAATGCTAGTCTCATACTGATAAGTTAAAAAAGAAACTAAAGAAAAAATCAAATGGTAGTGATACAGCAATGAAGCATGGGGTGGCAGAAGGTGGTCGAATGGGCAGAATGACTTTGATGTGGATGAGGGAGTAGTCAACAAGGGATGTCAGTGGGTGGCAAAAAGCTGGGGAGGGCAATCCAATGAAATCATGATGCTCTTGGGTTCATTTTCAGTGCACAACAACAAAAAACTTCACTGCCCAAGTACTCTCAGAAAATGTGTGGGGGAATTGAACAGAAGTGAGGTGCATGCTAAAGGGAGGAAAATGCATGCAGAAAGGGGGGAAAGCTGAAAGCGATGGAAAACGCACATGCATAATAGGCATTGCTCACTGAGGACTAAACAGAAGATCTCTTCATATCCTTGGAGCAAAAGTAGGATAAATGTCTTGAGGAGGAGGGGGGACTGTAGATCACTGCTACAGAATGGATTTTGCACATAAAATCTTTTGATTTCAGTTTTGACAACCTGTGCAATTAAAAGCATCTCTAAAAAAGACAAAAAAATACCCTGCCCTTCTGAAGCATTGGAGAGTTGCTAACAAATGTAGTAGACATAGGCTGGATCCCTCAGATTCTAGTTGTTGGTACTGAATGAAGTTTCTTATGAATCTGGCTCCTCTGATATGGTTAACTAGGCTTTTCTGTTCAAATCCTTGTAGAATTGATTTAGGGCAGCAGTTCCCCTTCTGCAAAAGAGGGGTAGAGGCAGGAGGAATATTTTTTTCATGACTATTTTATTGATGTAAAACACTCATGTAGACTGAATCAGAATACTAATACTTCTGACACATTCAGAAATGAGACAGTAAAATTTGTATTCCCCAAAAAAGTGACTTTTTATAAATCTGTAGGTACCAAGTGATTGCTAAAGAAAAATGTATTATAAGACTTCCTGAAAATGTTTAAGCTCTGGCTTTGCCAAAGGGAAAGGGAGTTTCAGAAATGGAAATCTATTTAGAGATTTCTATGGCAAATTTAATTGTTGATTAATTTACATTTGGGGGGGCTGCTTTTCTTAGGAGAAACATGGAAAATACCTGTTTGAAAGCTGTAGTATGGAACAGCTTGTGAGGGAATTTAGAGTGGGAGACTGACAGATGGAAAGAGGGTTAAATAAATATTTTTCTTGTAGCAGGAACATGGGATAAATGCTTTGGGGAGAAAAGCAGAATATAAATACATGCATAAAACAAAGCATTATGCTTGCCCAAGTGAGGTATCCATATCCCATGACTGTACAATGGACTGGACACAGTCTTATAACATACAGGCTTAATATGTTGAAATGGGCAGTTGAAGCTTTTCATGGCATGGGAGCAAATAACACCTCATTGAGCCCCATTTAAAGGGAGAAGACATTTTTATCTCAGGCAGCTGGCAACCCTGAATGCAGGTGACTGGGGTGGGGAGAGGAAAAAGACTGACCGGATCTGTTGTTGTGATTGCTATGGCAAAAACTATGGATTTGGTCAGGGGATTCTTGTCACAGACACTAGTAGGGCTCTCATTTCCCTGCATCCTCCTACTGGAATGAATGGCGGGAGAAAAATAATCACCATCAGGTGACAGTATGATGTCAGTCCTCTCCAAAAACTCTATGATTTTACTATTGGTAAATCCTGGAGAGACATATTACTTCATGACTTCCCCCAGAATTGTCGTTATCACTGTCACCATCGCCTCACCCTTGGTCTCTTCCATGTTGTGAGGGTGTGCCTGTCAACCATAACCAATAGGTGCCTGTGTAAACTATGGAGTTACAATGTAAATAGAAATGTTACTAAGAACAATGGAAGCTATCATGTGGCTTTGCCATAAGTCCTGTAGCTTGAACAAGGGGCAAATGTGATTCCCTTGCAATCAATGACCTAGCTGGGAATGGCGTGAGAATGTTACCTTGCCTGTGTGCAACAACTGTCAGCTTTATATGTTACTCCTGCAACAAAAAGATTTGTGTAGAAATAAAGGTCCTGAGAGAGTCAACTATGATATGATCCTTGCCCACCAGTCTCTAAGTCCACCTTTCTGCAATCTGAATAGTCATGGATGTGGCACTGCAATAAAAGTGAAAGGCCCACGGGGTGGTTCTCCATGCTCTTCCCTCCAAAGTGCAAGTATCTGAATGTACTGGGGAAAAACCTGAACAGAAAACGATCTTTCCATGCACCACTCAGATAGGACCAAACTGAAGGGAAAATGCCAACAGCAAAAAGCTGAAAAAGATAAACATCTAAATATATAGGCCAATTCGAAAGGTTGGTAATCATTGGAAAACTTAGTACCTATCACAAGATAGCCTCTCCCACCCCCCTTTCCTCTGCTTAAGCACAGCAGAATGCATAGTTGACAAAAGATGGCATTTGCCTCGCTCCTTTTTATTCATCAGAAATCAGCACTCTTTGTCATCCTGTCAAAAATAACAGCTCCCGAAACTGGTCATGCTGTGCTTTCTTTTCTAAAGTACAGTGTTAACGATTAAACTACAATACTACCCAGGCATTACACTTTAACCTACTTCATAATAGTACAGAGAAAGAAAATCATCTGAGGGATTCAGCTTCAAGACAAAACACAGCTCCTGTACCATTTTGTAGAAGGGAAAACTTCATCTGGTGACCCTTCTCCTGCCTAGCAACATTATACAAAAGTAGATGCACCTGCCCAATATCTTGGTTATGCACACCTCTTAAAGACAATGAATCCTTGCTGTGCACTGAATCTGGGAAGCTGTATCCGAGGACCAGACAAGCCAGTTCTTTTATTGATTATTATTTTTCTTTCTTAAAGCCAAGATGCAAAAGAAAAAAGTGCCTGCTGTATTTCTCTCAGTAGACCACACTAATAATGGATCCTGTAAAAGACTGCTGTTTTGGGCATTGCATCAGGAGGGGAGTTAACGGCATTTCAGCCTTCAGGTCTTTTGCAAAGAGAAACTAGGAAAGCATTTGTGACTTTAAGGGGGGAACCCAAAACACACACCCAGCCCAAGGACAACAGGGAAAATCACTTACTGTACTTCATTCTGCCGAGGTATTCAACACAAACATCTCCCTTCTTTGTCCAGCTGCCAAGTGCTAAAGCATAAATGAACAGCTGTTTCCTTTGAGCCGGGGTTGTGTGTCTTAACTAGTCACATGCCCTCTCTGATAAATTTCTCCGTTGTACCAGGCAGTCAGACTCTGAAGATCATTATTCCCCCTTATTTAAAAAGAAAACAAAATTCTTTTCTTAGCATCAGCCTGAGTGGAGGCATCTGGCTGGAGCACGGTTTATGGTTCACAGTTGTGACAATCACCGTTATTACAAATCATCTGCAGCCGTAATAAAACAAAACACAACAGCCTTGGCAGAAGGCAGGGCTAGCACAAATGGAAAGTTAAACATTTGACTATAGTTTTGACTCTCATGTTTTGTTTTTACTAGTATTACTGTATTCTTGCACCATTGATTGGGCAGCGGCCAAATTCAGGAGGATTTTGCCGGGTGGTCTCCACCCTTAGGATCATGGCAACATGGAGTTTTCTGTGTTTTCTTTGGCTGCCTTTGCTGGGAAATTAGGTTGGCCATGACCTCATTGCCATGGAATGGGAACCTGGCGATTCTCTATGCATACCTGTACGCTTTAATTGTTTTCAACTTACGTACATGTGAATGTGACAGACATTCACACAATTTTGACCACTGTGGGATGATGAACTATGCCCACATTGAAGATTCTGCATTTCCCATGCCCTGGTGTAGGGTGAAACTGGAGGAGTGCTTATCATATCCCTAAATCTTAGAAAGAACCAACTTGAAATAATGCTAGAACTGTAAGATTGAATTGGTTAACTTGGCAGATTTTTCAACAGGGCTTATCACTGAGGGAAACATTTTGGTTCCAGTGTTGCTATAGCAGGCAGTAGTAATATTGCTCCAGCTATTGGTCCAAAATACATAATAGAATGAAACAGAATTCTGAAGCGGGGGCGACATTGCCAGAGCTGCCGTCACCACCGCCTCCCCCTGCATGAACACACGCACATGCTTGCCAGCAGAAGCTTGCCCATGAGGCCTTGCTGCTCAAACCGCCTCCTCGCAGGGAAGAATCTTTTGCTGGTGAACGTGTGCATGTGTGTGTGTGTGTGTGTGTGTGTGTGAGGGGGAGGCGGGGGCTCAGGCATGGCTACCCCCGCTTCAGAATTGCTCAGGGTTTTTTAGGGCTTTTTATTGTGTTTTTATTGTCTTTGTAAACCGCTGTGAGTCTCTAGAGAGCGGAGGTATGTAATTTTAAAAATAAATAAACAAATAAAACTGAAGCCAGTGACACAGGAGGCATGCTCAGCAGTGGTGGTGACTGCTCTGAGCTAGCCTCCGAATCCCTTTCCCTGCTTTGCAGCTGGACATAGTGCCTTGGGGAGGCTTGGCAACTGTGGGGAGGAGCTTCTGGATATGCTGATCACCCCAATATCCCTACAGATGAGGGAGAGCTCTCTCCAGGATTTCAAGCAGGATCAGCTGGAGTGATGGAGGAAGGGTGACCCAGCCCAGTCCGGCTCAACATGGTCCCTACACTGGCTCGCTCTCTCACTCCCACAGTGTGCCCCAAGGAGAGTTGTGAACTTCCAAGACTTCCTGTTTGAAGTAAGAGGCACTTCCCAGCTGAACATGGCATCTCCTCCTGAGGACTTGCATGTTCTTTTTAAAACAACACTCACACAAACTGTTTAAAATTTCACTGGCAACTCAGTAGTCTTCAAAAAAACAAAAAAAAGGGGGTGAGGGGGTGGGGGTGGGGGTGGGGAAGAAACAGAAATTGACAAGATGGAAATAGTTAGCAATATTGGAACTTGTGCACAGGTGGAGAGGGGAGAACAACTAATGGTCCACTAAGATGACTATCAGAGAGTCAATGCAGCATGAAGAACCGCTATTTCCAAGAAGAAGAGACTAACCATACCACACAAACAAAGACATTTCAGTGCTGTGACACTATCCAATTCTACATATACTCTGCAAATCCCATGAGAAAACTGGAGGAGAGAAAATATTCAGAGTACAGGCACAGGATTTGAAGGAAAACCACATCAATTCAAATTCAGTGGTAATCAAAAGTAAGCTGTTTATGCAGAAAAGGAGATCCGTTTACTCAATAGCTTCTCAAGCACACTGAAGTATCCACAGATCCCTGAGTAAAAAGCCATGTGGAGTCTAGCTGTAAGACTCAGTGAATTCACAGTAGCACCATTAAAGCTGTCTAAATTGAACATGCTGTGATAACTGAAGCCTATACATGGGACTTTTATTTATTCATTTTAATCAAATGAAGAGATATATTCTGGGAATCTCCTGAGGCATTTTAGCAAAAAGCACTCCAACTAAAAGTGCTAAAAGACTAGTGAGTCTGATTCAGGCACTTTAAAGGGAAGAAGCAGAAGGTTATCAGGAAGGTCAAGATACAGCAAGGTCCACAGGCAAGAAAACAATGTGTTACGAGACATTCTGCTGTCACTATTTTCTTCTTTTTACCTCAATGTAGTACAAATTATTCTATTAGAGGAGATGCTGTGGCTTAGTGGTCGAGTATTTGCTTTGCCTACAGGCTCAATCCCCAGCATCTCCAGATAAAAGGACCAGGTGAGAAGTAACACGGAACACTCCTTCCTGAAGTCCTGGAGAACAGCTGGCTGTCACAGAAGCCAGTCTCCCAGGGGTAGTCAAACTGCGGCCCTCCAGAGGTCCATGGACTACAATTCCCATGAGCCCCTGCCAGCAAATGCTATAGACCAATAGTCTGATTCAGCAAGCAGCTCAATGTGATTTCATGAGAATCCACACAAGACGGCGGATACCCACCATGTCATACAGGGAGAAGCAGCTCTTTCATATCCTCACATTTGCTGCTATCAGCTCCATTGCCAAATCATTGTAATTATGTAAATACGGTTTATGTACAAATGATTTTCACAATGGAACCACAGGGTGGTTCAGGGATGTGAAACTCTTTGTGTGACCCTGTAGGGTTTTCAAGGTGAAAGACTTTCAGAGGCTCCCAGGCTCCATCCCCAAATCTCCAGGAACTTCCCAACCTGAATATGTCAACCCTTACCTCCCATCCTCCACTGGTGGCCAGGGGGACTTGGCAACTCTGTCCCTTGCACTGCCACCCACACTGTTCCTGCAAGTCCCCTGATTCTCGGGTGCAGTTTAAGGTGGCATAAGTGGCTGCAGAAGAACAGAGCAATCAGGAAGCATCCATTTGATGAGTGAAGTTCCACTCACAATTCATTGAGTATAGACCGCTATCTTGAGTGGGGAAGGGCACTTACAAACATAACTTAGAAGCCCATGTGAAGTTGCAAAGAATTCTGAGGCACACTGCTTCCAGCATAGTGGCCCCCTCTGGAATTGCTCTTCCAATGTAATGCTGGGTCTGCTCAGGAAATACTACTTTACATGGTACACGGTCTGCTTACCACATAGTGACAACTATTGTGTGGTTCAATCTAAAGTCACCATATGGAGTAGAAGTGTAGTTCCTCACCACATGGATCAGGCAGTTTTCTCCCTGCGCCATTTTCCTCATTCAAATCACTGGGAGTGGCCTGATTGCATACCTGCTGTAGTCCACATCCTCAATCCAGTACAGAATCGTGGATTCCTCAATATGAACTGGTCTGCTTCATAGCGCAGCTGTTCTGTGGCTGACATTTTGTGACTGTGCCTACCATGCTATGTCAAAGATGCTCCCATGTTAAAAAATGTTGGAGATCCCTGCTTTGGACTGTTTGTGCATACAATGGGCCAATAGGCCTAAGCAATTAAAACAATTTTCATGTTATTTGCTTATCCAAGAGACTGAAACAATTGACCCAAACGTTCAACCCTACTCTATTTTTAAAAAGATCAAACAGGTTATTTTGAAGTTACAAGTACTGTATCATCAGTAATGACATGTTTATTCATATATTTATTATTTATTTAAAATAATAAAAAAATAATTCGTATATGTGAATGAGGGTTTTTTTTTGGGGGGGGGGGGGAGACAGTCCTCAGGAATTTCTCTGGCACAAACCTTTTTTCAATGAATGAGAATTGCTGAAGAGCATGACTCCTGGACAAGTGATATTGCAATAACAGGGACTGGTCCAAAACATTATTGTGAGTTTACACAACTTCCATTCCATTCCACAAGGGTTGCATCGAGGCGATCTCTGATCCATTTTGTATTTACTTCCTTCTTTTTCAAACTGTGGAAGGAGGCCAAGCAGGCACCTAACTGTTCACTCAGCCTCTGTGTGACTTTCAAAGATCTTGAGGATTTTGAAAATAATGGGCCCTCTAATGGGCAGCTTTCACCACAATGCCTTACAGGTTTTTGCTGCTGTTTGCTTTTTCAAATACAAGTGCTGCTGCCATTTGCGCTGGTCTTCCTCACTGGTCCAGAGCTGAGATATGGCTGGGCAAGCAACAGCTCTTCATATTAGGGTGCGAATGAAAGCCACTCAAGTATCACCAGACAGGCCATTTTAAAAATATCCAAATGTGATTAAGATGCCAGCTATAAATAAACCAGCAGCTCTCCCATTAAGTGGCTGTGCTTAGAGGCATCTGAAGAACACGATGGAAAGTAAAACTTTCTGGAGATATGGCTGCCTGGGGCAGTAAACGCATGGAAAGTCTGCAAGTATCGTTTGTGGTGTCTGGTGATCTAATTTGAGTTCTACGTAATGGATGGAGGCTTTAACATGCACATCATGGACCAGTTGTTCGGAAAGAACAGAACCCATAGGTACCTTCCCCTTTGCAAGTCACTGACAGGCTATGAACGAACAGATGAACTTCCACAGTCCCCAGTAATTTCAATGGGACTTGCAAAAGAGGATATCCTGGTGGATATTTGCTCAGCTTCTTTCCCAGTTTTTTTTTTAAGCAAACAAGCAAGAAACTCTTGAGAACCAAACAGATCCTCCTGCTTGCTAGAATTTAGACAGGTAGGAGAAAGTGCCTTCTTTGCATTTGGGGGGAGGGAATGGAGGGGAATACTGGCATTGTGTGAGTGAGGCAACCATGCCGAGGCAATAAACATTCTGACTTGCAGAGTGGGCGCAGGGAGGAGTAATGACACTGACTCCCCCTGGTAACACACATTTGTAAAATTGTTGCTGTTGGTTAAAACTAGATATACCCATCCTTCACTTTCTTTACAGCTGAACATATAGACTCACTCGTGTTTGTGTGTGCACACATAAATCTGATGAAATCTACCAGTCTGATTTCATCCTCACTTTGAGGGATTTTCTACGCAAGCAACATAATGTAAGTGCATAGCATTCAAAGGAAAAGAGGTTTAATCTATTACTACCCTGCATAGTTAATATGGAAAAAGAACTTATGCTGTTTCCTAAATCAGGTGGGTCCCACAGTTTGCCTAGAATAGCATGATTAAAATTCCACAAAAACAATGCAAAACAAAGCCTTTTATGCCCTCATTCCTATTCTGATCCACAGCTTTGCATCATTTACGACTGAGAACTCTTTCCCAGCAACACATTTTAAGACAAAGTTGGCTATTACTTTTCTTATTAAACATTTTTGCCATCATTGATCTTTATTTATTACTTATATTTGTAAACCATCACTCCCAGGAAGCTGGCTTGAGGTGGTTCAGAGAAAAAGTAAAATGATATACAACAAGTCAAATCATAACACATATCTTAAAACAATCCCCAGTAATCTTAAAAACAAACCCAAGCATCATAAGATTGGTGGTATACACCAGTGGTCCCCAACCTTTTTATCACTGAGGACCGGTCAACGCTTGACAATTTTACTGAGGCCCGGGGGGGGGGGTAGTCTTTTGCTGAGGGATGTCGCTGCCACCTGAGCTCCTGCTCCACTTGCTTTCCCGCTGGTGCCCCTGACTTCCTGCCGCCCACTGGGGGGGGGCACTGCCAGCAGCAGCTGCGCAGTGCCACACCAAGGGGGAGCCCCAGCCATGGCGGCCGCTGAAGAGCACCAAAGGCAAGCCGGTGGCAGAGTGGCAGGGGAGCCCCCGAGGCAGCAGCTGGGGAGATGGATGAGGAAGAGTCGCAGCCCGGTACCGACTGATCCATGAACAGGTACTGGACCCTGGACTGGGGGTTGGGGGCCCTTGGTATACACAACACAATATCAACCTCTACTCACGCATTGGACCATCAGGGCCGGTACCGATGACAGTATTGATCAGCAGTCTTTTCTAGAACAGATGACATAAGGTTCCTGATGCCATCTAATACTATGCATAGGAACCAAAGGAGGAGAGGAGGGAGAGGGACCAGATCTCACACCCTGGGATCAACCACCTGGCCCTAACCAAATGCCTTGCAGAAGAGCTCCATTTTGCAGGCCCTGCAGCAGAGTCCTGTCAGGGCCTTCAGCTCGTCCGGGAGCTCATTCCACCAGGTAGGGGAGAGGATTAAAAAGGCCCTGGCCCTGGTTGAGGTCAGGCATACCTCCCAAAGCCCTTGGACCATAAGCAGATTCATACCCGCAGAGCGGAGTACCCTGTGGGGGGCATAAAGAGGTAAGCGGTCCCGTAGGTAAGCAGGGCCCAAGTCGCGTAAACCCCTAAATCAGTACCTTGAACCTGATCTAGAAGCAAACTGGCAGCCAATGGAGATGTTTCAGCAAAGGCTGAACATGAGCCCTCCAGGGTGACCTGGACTGATTCTACACTTTGTTTTTTTCCGTTGTGGATCCTGCTGAATTCAGATCAATTTGAACTCAGGTCTTCCTCTATCCCTTCCCCTCCATTGAAACAGAAAGTGTTCTACACGTGAATGGGGAAGCTCAGAACGGGGAGGGGAGGCAAGCACAGCAGGAGGCTCTTTCTTTTCTTGAATGAGGGGGAGGGGAGAGGATTGGAGACAGCAGAGGAGGGGAAAATCAATCCAAGAGGCAAATCTCTGCTGAGAGAAGTTAGGGCTTCTAGAGCCCAGTCACTTTAAGAGAAGCCTTGCAATCAGGAACCAGGAAGTCCTTGAACTGATGCCATGGCCAATCAGGGAAGACTGCTTTGCTCCCAGGCATGGAGCAGTAAGTTAATTCACAAAAAAGGAACCATCTACACATTTACTCATGGTGGTCTTTCAAATATCGAAGCTTATATCCACTCCAGGATATCGCGGGAGAAAGGTAGAGTCACCATGAATCAATTATGAATGTTGAGGAAGGAAAATTTAAAGCATCCACAATCAAAGTGGAAATCAAATTCAGTGTAGACTGCAATGTAGACTTCGAACTGGGAGTGGGTAAAAAGCCCCATGCAAACTACACCCTGGTCAGGACCTGCACTGCTACATTCTGCACCTGTTGCAATTTCCAGGTCAGAGACAAGGGTAGGTCTGCAGAGAGTGAGTTACAGAAGTCTAATCTGGAAGTGACCATTGCATGGATCACAGTGGCTAAGTGTTCTGGGGACAAGTAGTGCTCAGATGGAAAAACGCCGTCCAATCTACCTTTGTGATCTGAGCCTCCAAATAAGGGGAGGCGTCAAAGGTCACTCCCAAATTCCTGGCTTATGTTGTTGGAATGTTCTATAGGGGGCATCAGATAGCACAGTTATCCTGATGTTTTTCAAATTACCTTCTCCAGTGTCCTGATTGATTCCGGTGCAGACTTCCTGCTCCTTTGAGCACCCTTCCCCCCCCAACTTTCCTCCGGAACAGAATGAATGAACAGAACAATCAGACAGTTAGCTAGGGTTCTTTTATCTCCTTTTTATATACAAAACTTGTTTCTCTTCATAATAAAGCTATTTTATTATTTTAAGCAGCCTGGTGCTTTGTCCCTCTTTGCACATTTAAACTCTTCCAACACATATTACAATTTCCACTTCTAATACACTGAGCTATGGATCAGCAGCAGGACCTTGCAGCCCTATAGTCATAGCAGACAACCCTCCAGGAAGAACTGCAAGGCAGGTCAGGGACATCGAGTGCTGGATGACTTCTGGAGCGAATTCCACAACATCATGACATCATGAAGTGACCTTGCTCACTCATACAATGGCAACATGCCCTTCTGTTCCCCCAATTTTTCATCCTCCAGTCTTGGAAGTGCAGGCAGGAAATGGGGGTAAATCTTATGCTTCTTATGCTAATACTATGCTTCAATTCTTTCTGTGGGTTCCAGAGCTCTAAAATCCTAATGCATTGGTTATTGAATATCCCATTTTATTGACTGTACTGACCCCACTCTGTAATCCACTTGGAGCCTCTGTGAAAAAGGAACACTATAAATAACATAAATACAATAATGTAAATATTCATTGCCTTGTTTGTTAGGAGACTTTTGGTTTCTCCCGTTCTTATTTGAGGCCCAGCTGGCATATGTTAGTAAGGGTTCCTTCAACTCCAAGCAACCAAAACCGCAAAGTGAACTCTGCACAAGTGGACCGGAGTGGACTTGGCCCCCTCCCACTGCAATTAGTGTGATTTAATTCAGCATCACTAACATACTAAAGAATTAGCGCACACAGTGCTTCTATAAAGTGCAAACTGGGAAGAAGAAAAATACCCCGCTTTTTACTACCCAAAGAAGTTTCAAAGCGGTTTCTGATTATCCCCCAATCATCTCCCCACAGACCTCCTATGAGGTAGGTGAGGCTGAGAGAGTTCTGAGAAAACTGTGGTCTATTCCACACAAGTTAAATGTAGCAGGAGCGTGGCAAATTGTAAACGCTACTAATTTGCAGTTATGCACAACGTCGCACACAATCTGCCACACTCCTACAAACGATCCGCAAAAAGCGATTCGCTATAGCGCTTAAAAGGAAATCCAGAAAAGTGAATTCACTCTCCGAAAAGCGCTACACTCTTGTAAGCAATCTGCAACACTAGCGAAAAAGACCTGTGCGTTAACATTGTTGCGGTTTCAGCAAAGTCCCTCCCCCTGGCTCTCTCTTCTGAACTTCCGGCGAAGCGATCGCCATTTTTTTTCTCAGAGCGAGCGGAGAGCAACGAGCCGGCGAGCCTTCATTCACCCAGCGAGGCTTCTCCGGCTGCAGTCCCTCCACAGAGCTGCTTTAAAGCTCCCCTAAGTCACCAAGCACAACACAGCCCCGTGCACGGGGGGGGGGGATTTTTCTTTTCACTTGGGGGAGCGTGGCAACGATGAATCGGCAGCTCACATGCCAGCTGCCAGCTAGATGGGTCTCTACGTTAGGAGGAAGCAAGGAATCAAGGAATCAAGGCATATTCGTTGCAACGTGTGTTTTTCTTTTTTTAAAAAACCTGTTCTTAAAGGGAAAGGGGCTTCTCCGGAGCATGATAACAACCACCCATTGGCTGTTCGGCCAGGGGCGGGACAAAGCATGGAAAAAATCGCTTCTTTTCTAACGATTTTTGGCGAGACTGGAGACTGGCGAGACTGTGGGAAACGATTGAAACGCTACTGGATTCCACTACAAAGGCAGGTATGCGTTACGCCGAATTCCACTATTTTAAATTCCGTTATTTCTTTCTGCAAGCAATTTGCCACATTGATCCTTGTGCGGAATGGGCCTGTGATTAGCTCAAGGTCACCCAGCTAGCTACATGTGGAGGAATGGGGAATCAAACCCAGTTCTCCATATTAGAGGCTGCTGCTCTTAAGCACAGCACCAGACTGGCTCTTGGCCTGGCCATCAACTCAACAAGAGACTGTCTACCAGATTTATGTGAAATACATGAGAAATTCCTCTCACCCATCAAAGAGATTTGTATAATAGATAAGTAAAATGACCTACAAGGTCATGTTTCATAACTTCCTCGGGAATTCACTGTAACAGAGCCCTCAATTTAACAATACCTCAGACAGCAATTTCAAATTTTGGTAAACCTACAGTGTGCCAGGATGAGCCTCTTGTGGCGCAGAGTGGTAAGGCAGCCGTCTGACAGCTTTGCCCATAAGGCTGGGAGTTCAATCCCAGCAGCCGGCTCAAGGTTGACTCAGCCTTCCATCCTTCCGAGGTCGGTAAAATGAGTACCCAGCTTGCTGGGGGGTAAACGGTAATGACTGGGGAAGGCACTGGCAAACCACCCCGTATTGAGTCTGCCAAGAAAACGTTAGAGGGCGTCACCCCAAGGGTCAGACATGACTCGGTGCTTGCACAGGGGATACCTTTACCTTTACCTTTACAGTGTGCCAGACAATCCCAGTCTTTCTCCTGTGCTACACCTGTGCTACTCCTCAGCAAGTAGCATAGGCTAACCACAGACATATATCAACTTTTCATGCCAAAACCGGATTGCAATTTGTAACTGCAAATTTGCAAATTGCAACAACTGAGGACTAAACATGCCAGTACCCCAGGATAATAGGGCTGCCAGCTCTGGCCAGAGGTTTTGGGAGTGGAATCTGGGAAGGCAGAGTTTAGAGCAGGGAGGGACCACAGTGAGTTATAATGTTGCATACCTTCTAACCCAAGAGGAAAACCCACACTTCCTTTCTCTATCTGTTTAAATCAGGTGTACATTATGAATAAGCATGGATGAGGCATAAAGAAAGACACCATTCAGTACATATTAGTCTCATGACTGAGTCAAGAATGGCAAAACCCATGCGTAGTTAGCCTTGGTTGGGGATGGCATTGAATCTTTTTGTTGTTCATCTGCCTGTGCAATTCCATCTTGCAAGTCATGAGACTATCCCCTACTTAGGCACAAGACAAAACATACATTTGAAATGAAGAAACCAAAACAGCTCTGTTATCTATCAGCTGAAGCTCATTAGCTGGGGTATAAAGAGCTATCTAAGGTGCAGCCAAGGGTTTGCGCATGCCCAGAGGTAGTTTGTGACTTAAATATGTACTGAATGACAGAAAGCTTTCCCTAACTCTAGCTTTAAGAGATAGAGGAAAAAGTAAGTCTTCAGCTAAATACATTTCATGATTAAACCAATAAAACAAGCGCTGATGAAGAAGAAACAGAATGGAAACAGCTACATTATTTTGTTAAGAGGATGTATTTCTGCAGTTTAGGAAGAATTTTTAAGGATTATTTTCTAGGCAAAAAGCAATAGCAACCACATAGGCATATTAACTACATTCCATCCAGCATGGACACATCTATGAACTTGTAATGTTCTCACGCCAAGAATCACTGCCTGGATGTGACCTCTCACTCCCATCACATGCCAGTAAAAATTCCTTTCCACCTGCTGTGTTAACGATCTAACTGGAACCACTTTTTGGAACAAACAAAAGGTGAATGGAATATTTTGTTACACTTAAGCTATAGTGACAAAGAGAAAAAGAATCTATCCAGTGGCTTAAGTCTCTTATATTATTTATTCACTTCGACTCTGCCAGAACGGTCTCTAGATTGTTTTCCGTTTTCAGTCTTTCATCAGTGGCAGTGAGTCCGTCCTTGTTAATGTTTTTAGATAAATGCTTCTGTATCCTGGAGATTCAAGGCTGTGAGCTCTTGATCTCAAGAGCTTGGGAGATCAAGAGCTCACAGCCTTGAATCTCCAGGATACAGAAGCGTTTATCTAAAAACATTAACAAGGACGGACTCACTGCCACTGATGAAAGACTGAAAACGGAAAACAATCTAGAGACCGTTCTGGCAGAGTCGAAGTGAATAAATAATATAAGAGACTTAAGCCACTGGATAGATTCTTTTTCTCTTTGTCACACTTAAGCTATAAGCAACTCAAACATATCCAGCTGCAACTGCATATGGTTATGGGAGGATAAAAGGGATACAGTCCCTCGACAGGTTGTACCCATTCACATGTATTTAATGGCATATGACAGTTCTTGTGCAGAGGCTGGATTGTGAATAATTTTTGGCAGACCACTTAACAGCTGCTGGGGGGTGGAATCCTTGCAAAGAATGCTGAGCTGCAAACCCTGGTCAGCTCCATTTTATGCCCTTAAGGAAGTGTATATACTTAAGGGGTGGCACCTGAAAGAATTCAATGGGGAATAGCCACTTTGCTCTCAGACGCGGAGCCAGCAGCAGGTCAGGAGAGTGGGCCCTGGGTGAAGAGTGGTTGTGGAGGGGGCAAACTCTCCGGGCTGCTAACAAGCAAGCCCCAGCTGGGCTGCTAACGAGCAGGCCTCGTCCGAGCAAGCCCCAGCCCCGGGCTGCTAATGAGCAGCCCTGTTCTCTGTCGGGTTCCACCCTGCTAAGGAGCTCTGTCCCATGAGTTGGCCAGCCCCTGCCCATGCCACTTACTCTGACTGTGAGCGGCCCAAAGCCATCTTACATGGCATGGCTAGGGGGGCAGGGACCCCTTTGCAGCTAGTAGGGAATATATTTAAAACAGGTAATACAAGGCTCAAATCACCCTGGTCTCATGGGCACTTGTGTACCCAAACATTTTTAAAGGTATGCCCCAATGGAAAAATTGAGACAGTGGTTTACCAGGGACATGTATGAGGAAACAGGGACCAAGCCTGAAAAAAATAGAGACAATTTAAACATTTGTTATTACTCTAGAGGCATGTATTTATTGGGATTATTTATGCCCTCCAAAATATGTATTTGTTTATTAAAATATTTATAACTTGCCTTTCCTCATGGCTCAAGGCAACTTACAAATAATAATGCAAAGCATTATGGTTTTATAAACAACAAAGATGATTTGATCAAAGTGGCCAACAAATCCAACCCCCAGCCCAAATTTGTGTAAACACAAATTTAAAATTAGCATCCAATTACGAGCAACAAAATGCAGCAGATGAAACTCTGACCACAGTAATTGTAACTTACAGTAGCAGAGAACACCAAAACAAAGACTCATCAGCTAAAAAACCAGGAACAATGAAGAACAAGCTGACAATGGCATGAAGAAACGTCACTTTATCAATACTAGTATCAGAAGTCACATAAATAGTCAAAATGAGCTCTGGTACAATGCTCACTTTCTAGAAACTTCCTTAGTGACCGTGAAATTTTACAAATTTGTTCCTGGTTCATTTCACATTACACTGTACTATTTGAAATATTAATTTTGTTATACACAGAATCACTGAAGAAGAGTTTCTTGAAAGCGAGCATTGTACCAGAGCTTGTTTTGACTACATATGTGACTTCTGATACTAGTATTAAAAAAGTGATGTTTCTTCATGCCATCATCGGCTTGTTTCTCATTGATCCTAGCAACAGAGAACACAGCAGTGCATATCTGAGATTTATCTCAGCAGTGCATATCAGGTTGTCATCAGATATTTAAAATGAAAACAAAAAAATCTTGGGGAAGAATGTTGCAGAGGCATGGTGCTACAGACATAAAGGCCACAAGCCCAGTTACCATCTGCCTCATTGTAGACTGCAGGGAACTTACAGGAGGACTCAGAGCTAGACACCAGTGAAAGGGCAGGTTTTAGCGCCCTTTCAAATAGTCTTAGATTATACCAGTTAGGACTGAGGTCAAAACCGGCCCTTTTAACTGGGCTTGGTAACAAACTGGAAGTCACCGCAGGTCTTGTAACAAGGGGGAGGGGGGGTTATATGTTTACCATAACATGTCCGTTAAGCTTGTCATGACAATTTAGATTAAATTACTGACTTGGAGCCTATCTTACATTCCTTTCAGGTGCCAAGCCAAAACATTTCTCTTTTCCCAAGCTATTAAGCATTTTTCTCTTTTCCCAGCTGTTTTATGCTCTGCTCCAACCCTGAGGGCTGTTGTATCAATATATTTTAGATGTGTTTGTTTCATGCTGTTTTTAATGCCCTGTCATGTTTTTAGTGACCTGTTTTTTACACAGTTATCTATTTTTATTTACTTGCTCATATTTTACATATTTTAATTGTGAGCTGCCCTGCAGAGGCAGCATACAAATTCTATAAATAAGTTTGAGAGTTCTTGAAAGGGAATTGGTTGTACTGAAATCAGAAGTGCAATTTAAGAAAGGAAGAGGAAGGCAGATGCCAGAGGATTTTGCCACAAGAGCACATCTATTTCCGGTCAATTCAGGGGTGCCAGGCAGTGACTGTTGCTATAAATAATGAAAAGGTCTACAAGCTAGATATGTTTACCAAAGGGCCAAATCTTTTTGTTTCAGCAATAATAAATAAATAAAATAGGATTACAAGCTCTGGGTTGGGAAATACCTGGATATTTTGGGGATGGAACCTGAGGAGGAACCTAAGCAGGCTATAATGCCAGATAATCTACCCTCCAAAGCAGTCATTTTCTGCAGGGTAATCGTTTGAAGCCAATTGTAATAGTCGGAGAACTCCGTGTACCACCTGGATTTTGGCAACTCTAGTAATACTGCTCATTGTGATGTATGCAATGAAGATATCACGATTTCTTTTAAAGTTTACTATTTTTTCCTTTTGCAATTGCACTCTGAGTATAACTGAAAAACATCAGATTCAAACTTTGTAGAACACAAGTTTCCTCTGCTTTGCTACAATCTATTCTGCCCTCTTCTGAAAACTAAAATGCCCTTATTGATACGCAGCTTTGCAGATCTCAGGTTTAAGAGCTGTATCTACTTATTTATGTCACAGAAGCCAGAAATAAATAATAAAATAAAAATGCACAAAGAGCACTTACCTCAGTGTATACTTATGTGACCTCCCTTTTCCCATCCAGTTGCTCTCTGCTGAGGGGTTCCTTCATTCCATCGCCCTTCACATTCAAGGCCTGCTTTTGATAACTTCTGAAGAAAAAAAACAGGGCATTGTGCTTAGTTCACATTCTTAGCAACAATGGCAGGACTTGTGAGGTCTGAAGCTCAATTCTTTCCAAATTGTTTGGTGAAATGGCAGCCCCACTTCCACCTATTCTTTCCCGACTTGTCTTCCTGCCTCCAGAAGAGCTTTTTCCGTTTCTTATGCTATAAATAGGGCTTCCACAACACAACCTAGAACAGCAAAGGCATCAGGAAATGCAAGGAAAGCAACGGACTCACTTCCCCCATGTTTGTCATGATATGAAATGAAACATTCAGACAACTCATATTACACACTTGCTGATATAAGATAAGAAGTACAATTTCATTGGTATCCACATGGAGTCTCTTTTTTTCCTGGATCTTCCAGTCAACTCTCACTAATGGCACTGCGAGTGCCACAGTGTAAAGAAACTGATTTTAAAAATCGGCTTTAACTGCCTGATTTTCCCTGTCACAGG
Organism: Paroedura picta; assembly: GCF_049243985.1. Taxonomy (NCBI): domain Eukaryota; kingdom Metazoa; phylum Chordata; class Lepidosauria; order Squamata; family Gekkonidae; genus Paroedura; species Paroedura picta. The sequence continues at coordinate 74,166,458 of NC_135369.1, forward strand.
ATTTGGGATTTCTGTGTACACATTTGGTGGCTTTCAGTGCAGGTTACCAGAGGAGCTATGGGTATTATGAGAAATTCCAACTAGAAATGTAAAATTTCTGGGAATTTTGAAGCCATGGAAAAGATAAAAACAAGGCATTTTAGGGGAAATTAAAACATATGTAATTCTTGCAGTCCTATCATATATAGCAGATATTATGGCTTCGACCATATAAAATGCATCATTGATAATGTACTTAGCACATAAAATTACAATATTTGACATATTTATGGAATGTAAAAGTTATGGATGCCTTAGTTTTATACAAGCAAAATTGCAAATATACATAATACTTGGGAGAAATCTGCAAGCTTGTGCACCCTATGATATTTTAATACAGCTTTCATTTAAAAAAAGGGGGGGGGTGACAGAGTGAAGACTGGGGAGGTCCGGAATGGGCATGAAACAAACAAGAGTACTGCAAAAAATGGGATGCATTACAGACACTTGAAAACAATTTTTTTAGAAATGAAAGGGTGGAAATCCTGCACCTTTATTAACCCTTTCCAGGCCAAAAGGTCTCTATTAACCAAACAAGAGTACTGCAAAAAACAGTGGTATACATTATGGACACTTCAATCAATCAATCAAATACCTTTATTGGTATAATCATAACAAAACATCTATATAAAAGACAAGGTCCCAGATCACTTGGAGAAAATCCCGTGGAGGGACACTTGAGAACAATATTTTAGAAATGAAGTGTAACTCTCACGCCTTTATTAAACCATTCCGGGCCAGAATGACTCTGGAACATCCCGCAACAGGCATTAAACAAACAAGAGAACTGCAAAAAATGCTTCTGAAACAGACCACAATGGGCATTAAACAAACAAGTGTACTGCAAAAAACAGTGGGATGCATTACACGCATTTGGGAACAATATTTTAGAAATGAAAAAAATGGAACTCCCACACCTTTATTAATCCTTTCCATGGCAAAATTCCTCTAGAACACCCTGGAACAGACTGGAATGGGCTTTAAACAATAATAGTACTGCAAAAAAAGTGGGAAATGTAAAGGCACTGCAGAGCAATATTTTGGAACTCTAAATGCAGATATGGCATATAGTTAGTTGTGCTACCTCTCCCCAGGATGCCGCATAGGTACCCAGCAAGTTTTGTGTGGCTCTACATTCCAGAGAGAGGCGCTGTGAATTTGAAGCCTCTAGTTGGCTCAGGGTTTGTACTGTCCACTCCTGAAGCCATGAGCAACAACTACCCAGCACCTTTCTGGAAACCTCTGCTCAGTTTGGCAGGCAGCCACATAACTGTAGAATACTTCCTCCCCTTCCCCCCAATCTGGAGGGATTTTGGCCTGAAAAGAGTTAATCTGTGCACAATATTTCTGTGTTTTGATTTCCAAAATATTGTTCACAAGTGGCGGTAATGCATCCCACTGTTGTTTGCAGTACTCTTATTTGTTTAATACTTGTTCTGGGACATTTGTTTAATACCTGTTCTGAGAGTCAGCTTGGTGTAGTGGTTAGGAGTATGGATTTCTAATCTGGCGAGCCAGGGGGGTTTGCATCTGCGCTCCCCCACTTGCAGCTAGCTGGGTGGCCTTGGGCTCGCCATGGCACTGATAAAGCTGTTCTGACCGAGCAGTAATATCAAGGCTCTCTCAGCATCACCCACCTCACAGGGTGTCTGTTGTGGGGAAAGGAAAGGGAAGGCTGCTTTGAGCCTCCTTCGGGCAGAGAAAAGCGGCATATAAGAACCTCCTCCTCCTCCTCCTCCTCCTTCTTCTTCTGGGAGGGGGGCTGACATGACCATATATAGTCGTATCACCTGATAAATGTTTAACAAAAAAATAAAATATATTAAAAATAATTAATTCCCACCCATTCAGGAAACCCTTTCAGGGCCATAAAGAAACCCTGGTTGAGAAAGCCTTCTCTAGAGTTTTGGCACTGTGTGGAATAAACATGGGCCAGTTTACTGTAGCACCTTCATCATTTGAATATTATGGTTAAGTGAAGTCTGGAAGATGCTCAGTCCAGATCCATGTGGTTGGATAAGAAGGAGGGTGAGAGGTTCTTGGAAGCACAACAGCAAAATTTGTCCCCGATTAGAATACAATGCATCTGGCTGTGTATGCTGTTTCAGTTCTCCATCTGGAAGGACAGCTTCTCTGGACTGTACTAAGAATGAATGTGATGTGAAAAATTGTGTGAAGAGTGGGTTTGTGTCAAAGTAATTTACTGGTTGAACTTGGTTAGTCATGAAGAAAATGCAGAATAATTGCTTTGGAAAGAGGGATTGAGCTAGCAATTAAAGAGCAAGTGCTAGGATAGGATTTATCTGTTCCTAGCTCTTTTTGGAAGAAAAGGAAAGAAAGAAGAGGAGTTGGTTTTTATACTACCCAAAGGAGTCTCAAAGTGCCTTAAAATCACCTTCCCTTCCTCTCCCCACCACAGACAACCCTGTGAATTAGGTGGGTCTGAGAGAGCTCAGAGAGAAATAACAGCACTATTGTTAAAATGCTTTTACCTTATGCCAAGAATAACCATGCTTTCTGAACAATGTCAAATGGAAGGAAAGAAAAGGAAGCAAACTTTAGAAATACTCACTTCCTTTTCTCAGATTAACATGGCTATCAAATTGATAACATCATGAATTTTAACAAGTGTTTGTTTTTAATTTACAAAGTTATGCACAGAAGAGTAATAATATAATGTAACGGGGAAAGTTCTGATCCAATAGGTTTCAAAACATTGATGACTTTGGGGGAAAAGAGAACATCACTGTTCTTACAAATGAGATTGATCTGGAGAGCTACTTCGCAGGTATTTGACACAATGTAAAGCAGTTATACTGAGTGCCTTGGAAGCCATGTTTGGCTCTTTGACATGCCATCTGCAGCTCTTCTCAGCACTGCTTCCTGTGAAACATGCTCCATGTTGGGATAATTTCATTATTAGTATATTTTTATTTATTTATGTCACGCTACCTAATAGAGAGCAGCCAGCAGTCCACCAGCCAAAGAAAGGTATGGAGGCTCAAATGTGCAAGGTGCTTGCCTCGTATGGCCCTTGCTCCCACCCCCCTCTTCTGGTGGACAAGCGTGCAGGCAATGGCAAAAATAATTTTTTCCAAACATCCCCATCGGATCACATGGGGGAGCCGGACACTCTCTCCTCTCTCCTTCCCTCCCTCTCTCAAGAGGCAGAGCGAGGAGCCACAAGCCCACAGCAAGAGACAACCAGCCAGCAAGAAAAGCCCAAGGCAGGTGCCCCTGCTACCCACAGCAAGGGAACTCTGTGGAGTGTGTGTGTTTGTGTGTGTGTGTGTGTAGGAGGGGAGGCAGCAGCAGCAAGCCCTCAATGGGTAGTGTGTGTATCTCTCTCTCTCTCTGTGTGTGTGCATGTGCGAGGGGAGAGATAGCAGCAGCAGAACGGAGTTTTTTCTTTCAAGTGAACTGCCTGGAGCAACAGTCGTTCAATTGTACAGGCAAAGGTAAAAAAAAAATTATCCCCAAAGTTGTAGCACAAAGTATGCCTCTCTAAACTCCTCCCCCCCACATCGGGAATGAGATTTATTTTTAAAAGAAGCAAGCCTTATCATTCCATAAGTAATAAAGTAGCACTATGCATCTATGATTAGATGCATAGGTGTTTAAATGGAGAACTACTGATTTAAAAATATTAGCGGGCATCATAGGTCCTTCAGATAATGGAGAGAGAGGTTTGGCTGCCTGGCTTGAGTGACAGGCAGAAGAGAGTCCTGTGTATAACTCTTTTCTCTCTTTCGCCATTACCAGCAGCACTTGTGGAGGGGGAAAAGTGCAAAATGGCAGCAGAGAAGAGCTAGATAGCAAAAAAGGAGATGAAGGGCCAGGAGGCTGGCATGATGGTATTTTTACCCCTGTGCAGAAATGCCTCTAGTTTCTAGTACATGCTTTTTGATCAAAGAAAACACTTTGATTTTCCTATAACAGAAATATGCTGAGCCAACAACTAACATGACTGTGGAACATGCTCCCCCCTTATTATGGAAGAGTCAATTTATACCATTTATTGAATGTTGCACTAAGTTGGGGGTCCAAGATTAATTTGCCAAGAACAGAATTCCCAAATATAAGGTCCTAATCTGCTCAATATTAATTGACCATTGAAATGGGTCCCATTTCCTGGTCTTGTTGAAAACTAAAATTTTAGATTTAACCAATAAACTGAAAACACCAACCACTGTAACAACCTGGCCTAAGACAGGCAGGGGAAAAAACTAGTAATGAACAGGAAAACAAAACAAAGCCTAGTATGCTGCAACTGCAAGCAAATTCAAATCCGATAAGACATAGCAGGTCTGAAGCCTGTTGTCCTTGCCTCACCAAGCCCCAAACCTGGAAACAAAATTAAACTCAACAAAATACACATGAAAGAGGCACCAATCCACAAAAATTAGTCCGCAAACCCACTAAACAACAAGCAGGAGGAGGCCATCAAGTAAACAAACCCAAATTTAAAAGTAAAAGAATGGTCTCTTAATTTCACCCCCAAGGACTTTAAAACCCCCCAGAAATCTTTCAACAGCACTTTGCTGTTAAAATAATAGCCTGAGAGCTTAGTGGGCAGAGAGTGGGCGTGGTCTGTCCTCAGAGAGGCCATGCCCACTCAGGACCTTGGCCCTATCAGTGAGCCCACAGTCCTGGCAGGCCCGCCCTTCCATACTGGCCAGGGGCTCTTTGCCAGTATTGTTGGCAGTTTGCCCCTGGATGCTCACAAGGACACATGTAAATGCCCGGGCGGGGGCACCCCCATTCCTGTTGGGCTGGAAAGCCCTCACACTGCCTCGCTGAGTGGCGTGAGGGCATCCTGGCCCAATGGGAAGCCGACAGGGGGAAGAGGGGTTTCTCTAACCCCTTGGCTCAGGAAGTCATCACACCGCCTCACAGAGTGGTGTGAGGGCTTCCTGGCCCAACGGGAAGCTGGCAAGGGATGGGGGGGTCTTTCCCTTCCCCCTTGGGCCAGGAAGCCTCCCTCCTCCCCCCTGCTTCCTTGTCATCTTAAAATGGCTCCATGGCTGGGAGCCATTTTTGGGCCCTTCCTTCCTTCCTTCCTTCCTTCCTTCCTTCCTTCCTTCCTTCCTTCCTTCCTTCCTTCCTTCCTTCCTTCCTTCCTTCCTTCCTTCCTTCCTTCCTTCCTTCGTGTCTGTCCTATCTGCTACCCCGCTAGTGCCCACTTCATTCCTGACTGCAGCGGGCTTTTTTAAACTAGTTATACAAATAAAACAGTAACAAATCCGAGCAAACAAAACTACAAAACTTTTTAAAGAATCATAGAATCATAGAGTTGGAAGGGGTCACACAGGCCATCTAGTCCAACCCCCTGCTCTACACAGGATCAGCCCTAAGCATCCTAAAGCATCCAAGAAAAGTGTGTATCCAACCTTTGCTTGAAGATTGCCAGTGAGGGGGAGCTCACCACCTCCTTAGGCAGCCTATTCCACTGCTGAACTACTCTGACTGTGAAAAGTGTTTTCCTGATATCTAGCCTATATCGTTGTACTTGAAGTTTAAACCCATTACTGCGTGTCCTCTCCTCTGCAGCCAGCAGAAACAGCATCCTGCCCTCCTCCAAGTGACAACCTTTCAAATACTTAAAGAGGACTATCATGTCCCCTCTCAACCTCCTTTTCTCCAGGCTGAACATTCCCAAGTCCCTCAACCTATCTTCATAGGGCTTGGTCCCTTGGCCCCAGATCATCCTCGTCACTCTCCTCTGTACTCTTTCAATTTTATCCATGTCCTTCTTGAAGTGAGGCCTCCAGAACTGCACACAGTACTCCAGGTGTGGTCTGACCAGTGCCGTATACAATGGGACTATGACATCTTGTGATTTTGATGTAGTGCCCCTGTTGATACAGCCCAAAATGGTATTCATCTTTTAGCAAATAATTCCAGGGGGGAAAAATAAACCGAAACCAGAATAGAAAAACAAATAATAGAATCATAGAATAATAGAGTTGGAAGGGACCTCATGTGTCATCTAGTCAACCCCCTGCACTATGCAGGACACTCACATCCCTATCGCTCATCTACTGTAACCTGCCACCCCATTAAGCCTTAACAGAATCAGCCTCTCCATCGGATGGCTATCCAGCCTTTGTTTAAAAATTTCCAAAGATGGAGAACCCACTACCTCTCAAGGAAGCCTGTTCCACTGAGAAACTGCTCTAACTGTCAGGAACTTCTTCCTGATGTTTAGACCCCTTCCCCTTTATGGCCCCTTCCAACTCTATGATTCTATGATTCTAGACAAAATTTCTTTTGAATTAATTTCATCCCATTTGTTCTGGTCCATACCTCTGGGGCAAGAGAGAACAACTCTGCTCCATCCTCTATATGGCACCCTTTTAAATACTTGAAGATGGTTATCAGATTCCCTCTCAGTCTCCTCTCTAGGCTAAGCAGACCAAGCTCCCCCCACCTTTCCTCATATGTTTTGGTTCCCAAACCCCTCACCATCTTTGTTACCCTCCTCTGGACATGCAAAAGTCTTTAAAAAACCCAACATGCACAGCCTCCTCACAAAGACAGCAGAACCCAAAGAGGAAATCAAAATAGAATTTTAGATTTTTAAAAAAGTAATTAAATAATTAAAAAGCCAGAAAGCCCAAAAGAGAGAGAGAGAGAAAAAATCACAACCCCCACTCACCCACAGCCATCCACACAGCTATAGAAACCCAAAGTTAGACAAAAAAAGAAAAATAAGATTTAAAAAATAAGAAGAGAAAAAGGTAAAATTTTCTATAGATTCCCACCAACTAAACCAGTGCAGATTTTTCCAGTGATGGGAATCCAGTCAGCCAGGAAGGAACCTCCAGCAGCAGCAGCAGCTAGCCTAAGCCAGTCAATCAGCAAAATCTCTGGCTCAGCTAGCCTCTTCTCCACTAGAGCAGCTCAGCAGCAAGTAAGGGAGTCAGGTAGGTCCCTTTCGTAGCAAATGCTAAGAAGTGAAGAAAAGAATATCTGTTAGTAGTGTCCAGTGTCATCAGACTCAAAAGGAAATCCTTTCAAATCACTGGCAGTCTTCAAGCAAAGGTTGGATACACACTTTTCTTGGATGTTTTAGGATGCTTAGGGCTGATCCTGCGTTGAGCAGGGGGTTGGACTAGATGGCCTGTGTGGCCCCTTCCAACTCTATGATTCTATGAAGCATGTGGGTACATAACATTTTATCAAAATTAAAAATTTGGGAAAGAAGGAACAGTGTGGATACCTGTGTACTCTGACTACCCCATGTGTATTAGGGCAGAGGGGCATTTCAATGTCTGTGGCCTAATTCACACAAGAAGGGAACAGATGCAGAACTGGGGGGAATTGGTTGCCACGTAATAGGTTGACTATTGTGGAGAGACAAATGGAAAAAGTGTTTGTAAACCGCTTTGAGACTCCTTTGGGTAGTAAGCAATCGGGTACAAAAATCCATTCTTCTAAGGAGCAACCATGAAAGAAGCACTGTTGATAACATTTTATCAACAGTGAAAATATGGAAAAGAAGGAACAGGGTGGACACCTGTGTGCTGTGACTACCCCATGTGTATTAGGGCAGAGGGGCATTTCGGTGAATGTGGCCTAATTCACACAAGAAGGGAAATGACGCAGAACTGTAACCTTCCCCTAAGAAGAGTCTCCAGTCTGATTTTCCCTTGACATATCTGAGGACATGGCTCTGGAAAGCTCATCTGTAACCACTATGCCACAATTCCCAAAGGTCAGTCCTCTCCCACACTCAATGAACATTCCACACAACAGGTGCTTGATACCCATCTTTCCACACCCATGGCCTCATTTGCTACCATGCCACCACAACCTCCCACACAACACACACATTCAACCCCATGCCCTTACAGACTGGACAACTCTTCCCCTTCCTCTTCCCACTGCCAAGCTCTAGCGCCCGTTGTATTCTTGGAGACAACAGGCGTCCCTAGTTATTATATTATTCTAGCTTTCACCCCTCTCACCTTAAAGACAACCTCCCCTGTAGTCAATTTCTCTGCCATAAAAGAATTAATGTTAGTACAGAGAATTATGAGGAGACAAGGGAGCTCTTAGTGAGGTGCCTGGGAGATGGGGGCTATCCAGAAGATGTTATTGAAAAGGTGCAAAATAGGAAGAATTTATTGAAATATCAGGAAAGAACAAATTTGGATGAGATTGTATCCTCTTTTGAATTTTCAGGTAATGCCAAACATTACTCTAGGTGACTCTTTGAAATATTTACCTGATGGAAACTTTCAATGTGACTCTTGTTCAATTTGTAAATTTATGTTACCAGTGAAGGAATATGTTAACCCAAGTAATGGTTACATTAAGAAGACCAGATCCTTCATGAATAGTTTATCCAACATCATTTATTGTGTAGTTTGCCTGTGTTCCATGATATATATTGGAATCTCCTTGAGATTTCTTAAGCTTAGAATGATATATCTGAGGACATGGCTCTGGAAAGCTCATCTGTAACCACTATGCCACAATTCCCAAAGGTCAGTCCTCTCCCACACTCAAGGAACATTCCACACCACAGGTTCTTGACACCCATATCTCCACACCCATGCCCTCATTTGCCACCATGCCACCACAACCTCCCACACAACACACACATTCAACCCCATGCCCTTACAGACTGGACAACTCCTCCCCTTCCTCTTCCCACCGCCAAGTTCTAGCACCCATTGTATTCCTGGATACAACGGGCTTTGTCCCTAGTAAAATCATAAAACAGTAAGCATATCAAAGGTTACACAGTAACCAACCCATAAAAATACAGCTAATATTGACCACAAAACACAGATAAAAACTAGATGGCATAAAAATACAAATCTATATTCTGAAATGGCGCATTTGTTAACTGAAAATGCAATAGTTTTCTACCAGGTTCTAGTGACACCTAGTGGCAATCCCTGAAAGTGCATTAGTTCAGGAATTTAAAAGATCTTTATTCCTTTTTGTTATGTTACCTATCTTCCATTTAAGTTATGGCAATTTCCACCTCAAACAATAGACTAATTTAAGACTTTTACTTAATTCAGTACTTGGGGCTTGACCTGCATACCTCATGCTACTTTCCATTCATAAAGCATCACTGCAAATCAGATCAAAATTCCAGCATTGTGGTTTCCATGGCAGTGCTGAGGTTGGTGCAGCTCAGTGGCAGACTCAAGGAACACTTGTGCCACTGCCAGTTCTGTGCATTTAGGAAATGAGGGCACTGAATGTCAGGCTGTTCTTAAAAATATGAAAAAAATACCACATTCCCAAAACACATATACACATATAATAATCCAACAAAAAGCCTTTGACATTTTATGTTACTCAAATCATCCATGTAGTATATTTTAATGTAATATTTTAAATATAATATTTTTTTATTTTCAGTATAGATCCCTTATTACACTGAAGGTTAATTTTTAAGGCGCCAAGACTGGCAGTAGAGAAAGTCATTGGAACTGCTCAGAATTAACATTTTTTGTATGGGCATTTTTTATATGGATTGAGCTTGTTCCATAAAGCAACACCTGGGAAATGACTGAATCTTATTATTTGCATTGTGTTTTTCACATTACAGCACCCTTCCAGCTGGCTGGTGTTGCTCTGTGCTAGGATTCTGATGCAGCACAAAATCTCTCCTTTCACATTTCACAATGCACAATATTACATATTATTTATCCTGCAAATAAAACAGCTAAATAAAGTCAGAGAGGAAACAGAGAAAAAATTAAGTGCAAAGAATTGTAAGCACCATTATCATCATGTAGGTTTATTACTACTAACAATAACATTTGACATTCATATTTTAATGGAAGAAACTTCTTTAGATGCTTTTCATGATCATGAAAAACTAGAGGGAAAGCCCGTTGCACCCAGGAATACAATGGGTGCTAGCACATACACTTGCACAATGACCTTCCTGGTCCTCCTCACCCCCACTCCCTACTCATTCTTATGATCCAGTGTGGTGAAATGGTTAAAGAGTAGCAGACTCTAATCTCAAGAGCTGGGTTTGATTCCTGACTCCTCCTCCATATGCAGCCAGCTGGGCTGCCAACCTCCAGGTGGGGGACTAGAAAATTTTAGAAAGATGTAAGAGAGAAATCTAGGATGAAAGAGAGAGAGAGAAAGAGAAAGAAAGAAGGGAAGGGAAGGAGGGAGGGAAGGAGAAAGCAGCTAGACAAAACATCTCCCAAAGGAAAGACTGCGCAGGGAAGGCTGCTGGATCCCCCCAGCCCCTCTGAGGAGAGGGAGGTTGGGGGAAAGCAAAGAGTACTCTGATGGTCAGCTGCATGGCCACAGGGAGATGCTGTGAGCCCAGGTCCTGTTAGGAAGCACTCCTCAGAGGAACAGCCTTGCGAGGAGCCCCCAGCATCACCCAAGTCTCACCTGGATGAGAGCTTAGCCCAGCCATATGTTCAACAGGCGGAGACTTCTGATCAGCAGGGGGAATGGAGCTGCAGACAAACCAATGTTCTTGCAGGAGCTCCTCATTCCTTTACCCATCCTCCAGCTGCAGCTCTCTGCCTTGTCAGCCCACCTGGCTCACCTGAGCCAATAAAGCAATGCCAGCTATGTGCTGGAAGAGAGCTCCACCATGTTTGCAAGACAGCTGCTGACTGCAGAAGAATGTGAGTCATCACAGAATGAGGACTGAGAGGCTGCTGATAACCTATATTAAGGCTTGGAAGCCTGGTTTGTAGAATGGTTCTTTCTGCTGATGCCCTTGGACTGCCCGAACAAACCCTTGACTCACTGGACTGAGTTAAGACATTCACTGCATTCTGTCTGTTCCTTGGAATTCTGTTTTTGAAATACTGAATTTTTTTGCCTTCCTGGCAGCTTGTCTTTGTTTCCTTCCAGTAGAGCGGTGAAAACTGACACCAATACAGGAGACAAAGGAAGCAGCTGGATTTCCTCCCTTGTCTGGAGGGAGATGGAATGTGGGGAAAAGGCTGAGGATGGGTAACTTACCACCAGCAGGGCATTTCAGAAAGGCCAACACTTTTTCTACCTGGCAAGCAACAGGAAGAGGACAGACAAGCCCCACAACTGGCCCTCATTGGCAGAGTGCTCTCTCCCTATTGGTGGCACACTCCCAGGAGTGAATTGTCTGCATGCAATTTGAACTGATTGTTCCTCATTGGCAGGGTGCAATTTGAACTTATTGGTCCTCATTGACAGAGTGCACTTTGAACTGATTGGCCCTCATTGACAGCATATGCAATTTGAACTAATTAGCCCTCATTGGCAGAATGTAATTTTAACTGATCTGCCCTCATTGGCAGAGTGCTCTCTCCCTATTGGTGGCACACCCCCAGGGAGGGCCAATCAGGTAAGGAGTGCGTTGTCTGCATGCAATTTCAACCTTATAATAATGTTTAATGATTAGTGAAATGATGTTCTGTATGTCGATAACTGTTTACAATAGCATCCATAGAAATGAACACAGTTTTTAAATGTACACAGAAATACATGTCTACATTTCAAACAAATACCAGGTGTAAGCACTGACAGAATTGTTGTTTCATCAAATTAAACCTCCTAATATTTAGTTGGCACAAGAGACAGATGTGTGTGTGTTTGATTTCACCAGTTTCATTCACATTTCAGCCCCCTGGTAGTTTTCTGTCTATGGCAATCCCATGAAACCTACTGCTACATTTTTGAGGACTGCAGAGGGCTCTAATGGGAAAGGCATGCTGCTATCACAAACTGCTTCTGCTTGTGCATTCCTAGGACTCAATCCAGTAAGATGACATTTTGAAGTTAAAACAAGGATTGAATTCATCAGCTGAGATATTTTGCAATCCTTGAGATGACAAAGGTAAATATTTTGAAGAACAGACAGAAATCATTTGTTCAATGTATCAACTTTTATCCATGATATCAAAGTAGAATTTCAATAGATTTCATACTTTAAAATGTTGCTCTGCAAAAGAGATTAGATCTCAGGATATTTTTAAGAAAATAAACTGATTTATTATCTGTTCCCAAGACAAAAATGAAGGACATCATGTGGTAGTGATGCCTGAAATGAAAAAAGTAGCTTGCATAATAGGATCATTGTTAACAGTGTGTTCTGGCCAAACAGTAAATTCAGTCCAGATCAGACAGGGAAAAGTCAACCTCTTCTTTAAATGGATTTAGAGTGCATATTATTGTCAGCAGTATGTCTAGAATCCTAACATTAGAGATTCATTTGTTTCAAATGGTCCCGTCATAAGTATTCAGCTAAAGTATTGTAGGCTTCGGCTGCTTCTAATTTTACAGTGTATGTTAACAATAATCCTCGATATTGCCTTGTTCAAAAAACTAAAACGCTTAATGCTCTTTCTTTTCTGTTAGAAATACCTATTTTGAATGGATCAAGGGTCTTTTCCTTGCTACGGTTAGAAACTCTGCAAAATCACTTTATGATTAATAACTGTTTTTGAATAGAAAACTTGGTTGTACTTACGTCTGAACTGATATTCATTGAGTGTTTTTTCTGTGCAGGTACACATGGAACTGCACATATACTGGCCAGCCATCGGCATGTGATAAGCTCCTGACAACACAAGGCACTTTCTCACTGTGCATCTCCCTCCTGCAGTTTAATTAGGCTGCCACAGGAGCAGTGGATCCAAAGGGAATCTGAACAGACTTCACAGCAGGGTAGGAGGGAGAGATTTGTGCCTGCACAGGACACCCGATAAACATTGGTTACAGGTAAGTACAACCAGGTTTTCATTGTCATATTTTCTCTAGTCCCATACTGGAGAATAGTGATGTAACTTAATTCCAAGAAGGACAACATGAAGCTGTTATTGGTAGAGGGTATGGAGGACTGCTCTGACTTGGTTGAATCACTCTGGGAATCCACATCAATGGCATTGTGCTTGATAAACACTGAGGGACTGGATCAGGTGGCTTCACTACAGATGTCCTGTTGTTCCTATAGCATGAGGTCTGAGCCCTGGTGGATTGTGCTTTGAACATTACGAGGTTAGTACCTTTTCTGAACGGGGTGGTCCTGTGAAAATAGATGGGGCTTGTTTGATATTGAGTAAGTGTAGAGACTTTTCTTTCATGTCTTTTGGGGAAGGAAAATATACATGGAAGGGGAGCAACGGGAAAGGAGGAAACCACTGAGCAGGAAGGGAATGCTAGGAGATAGAACCATCTTGTCCTTATGAGTTTTTAAGGAAAGGGAGGCTTGACTTGCTTGACTATGACTTATCCTTCTAGCTGAAGTAGTGGAGGTCAGAAAGGCCACCTTAATGTAGAAGAGTTGCAAGAAAGAGGTAGCCAATGGCGCAAAAGGTTTAGCCATGAGTATGGAGAGCACCAGGGAGAAGTTCTACCGTGTGGCGGGAGGAGGTGAAATGTTGATCAAGCCTTTGAGGAAACCTTTAGATTCTGACTGAGCGAATATAGAATCCCTTGAATAGGAGTATGGAATGCAGAAACAGCTGCCATAGGGACAAAGAAGACGAAGAAGAAGAGTTGGTTCTTACTTGTCAATTTTCTCTTTCCAAAGGAGTCTCAAAGCTGCTTACAGTTGCCTTCCCTTTCCTCTCCCCACAGCAGATATCCTGTGAGGTAGGTGAGACTGGGAGAGCCCTGATATCACTGCTTGGTCAGAATAGCTTTATCAGTGCCATGGCGAGCCCAAGGTCATCCAGCTGGCTGCCTGTGGGGGAGTGCAGAATCGAACCCAACTCGCCAGATTAGAAATCGGCACTCCCAACCACTACACCAAGCTGGCTCTGGAGGACTTGGCTAGCCCCTTATTTAAGGATACAAGGTAATTCAAAATAGATGAGAGAGGACAATTGTCTGGGTTTATTCCGGAGTCCCTTGACCAGGAAGTAAATCTTTATCATTTAGGGACACAGGACTTCCTGATGGACAGATTTGTGGCCTCGGCCAAGATATTCTGAACAATGAAGGAGAAGGCTACTATTCAAATCTCAGGTCATAACCTCAGGTTGTCATGGATGAGATTACTGATGTGAATGAGGTTCTGTTGGCTAAGAGGGTCAGAGTGAAAAATCAATGTTATCTTGGCTAATAGGGTGCAATGAGAATGGCTGATGTCTCATCCAGAAGCATTTTGTTGACCGTTTGGGTGATCAGAAGAAGAAGAAGAAGAGTTGGTTCTTATATGCCGCTTTTCCCTACCCAAAGGAGTCTCAAAGCCTTCCCTTTCCTCTCCCCACAACAGACACCCTGTGAGGTGGGTGAGGCTGAGAGAGCCCTGATATCACTGCTCGGTCAGAACAGCTTTATCAGTGCTGTGGTGAGCCCAAGGTCACCCAGCTGGTTCCATGTGGGGGAGCGCAGAATCGAACCTGGCATGCCAGATTAGAAGTCCGCACTCCTAACCACTACACCAAACTGGCTCTCAGAAGTAGATGGGGGAAAGCACAAGAACAGATCTCCAAGCCAGGGACTCCCAAGAGATTGCGGGTCCCTCTTTGTCCAGGAACAAAACTTCTTGTATTTGGTATTGAGGGAAGAGGAAGGAGGTTATATGGAAGGTGTTCCTTGGCAAGGAAATAGGGTAAAGAAATGTGTTTGGATAGGAATAATTTGTGACTCACCTGAGAGGCCCAGCTTAAGGCATCTGCCAACCCATTTTCCTTTCCTGAAATGAGAATTGCATGCAAACCCATGTTGTAGACAATGGACCATTCCTAGATAAAGACAGCCTCTAGACCTGTCACTTGGTCAAAAAAGGAAAACAGGTTGGTCTGACAGGACCTGTTGGAGACAAATCCATGCTGACTTCCTTGGATCACCAAATTGTCCTCCAGATGTTTGCAGATCGCTCCCTTTAATATCTGCTCCATTATCTTACCCACAACAGAGGTCAGACTCACTGGTCTATAGTTTCCCTGGTCATCCTTCTTCCCTTTTTTGAAGATCGGAATAACGTTTGCTTTCTTCCAGTCCTCCGGGACATCTCCAGTCCTTTAAGAGGTCCCGAAGATGATGGACAAGGGTTCTGCAAGTTCTCTGGAAAGTTCTTTGAGCACTCTCGGGTGCATTTCATCCGGCCCAGGGGATTTGAACTCATCCAGTGCAGCGAAATGCCTCTCAAAAACCTCTCTGTCCATTTCAACCTGCCACCCAGACACTATCTCTTGGCTACTGCCATCTCTAGATGTACCTAAACCCTTTGACCTGTGGGGAAAAAAGATGTAAAATAGGCTCTGAGCCTTTCTGCTTTCTCTGCATCCTCCGTTAGAGTTTGTCCATCCGTACCCAACAGTGGGCCTATTGCCTCCTTTACTTTACATTTGCTCCTCACATAACTGAAAAATCTTTTCTTGTTACAGTGGGCTTCCCTGGCCAATCTTAGCTCACTCTCAGCTTTGGCCTTTCTGATGATTGATCTACAGTGCCTAGTAACCTGTAGGTACTCTTCTTTAGAGCTCTGTCCTTCCCTCCATTTCCTCAACATCTCCCTTTTCTTTCTTAGTTCCTCTTGAAGTTCTCTGTTCATCCAAATAGGCTTCTTAGAGCTCCTGCAGTGTTTTCTTCTTTCTGGGATAGTCATTGATTGAGCATGCAGTAGCTCTTGTTTGAGTAGCGCCCACCCTTCACATGCTCCCTTCCCTTCCAGCATTCTTGTCCATGGTATGACACTCATCATGTCTCTGAGTTTATTAAAGTTTGCCCTACGAAAATCCAACATCCGCGTCTGGCTACAAGCATCCTTTCCTCCCCATCTCAAAAGGAATTCTATGAGGATATGGTCACTTCCCCCTAGGGTCCCCACCTCCTTCACCTCATCCACCAACTCTTGCCTGTTGGTCAGTATTAAGTCCAGTATGGCTGTGGGTTCATCTACCATTTGATAAATGAAATTGTCAGCCAGGCAGGTCAGAAACTTGCATGACTGAGGATGCTTTGCAGAGTTTGTTTCCCAGCACACATCTGGGAAATTGAAGTCACCCATGATGACAAGGTCCTGACACTTGGATATTTTCTCAAGCTGCTCACAAAGTGCAGCATCCACATCCTCTCGTTGGTCAGGCGGTCGGTAGCAGACACCAACCACCACACTGTTTGTTTTCCCCTCGCTTATTTTCACCCAGATGCTTTTCACTGTAGATATATTCTCCATCACTACAATTTCCTGACAGGTAAGCCCTTTCCTCACATACAGTGCCACTCCTCCACCTCTTCGATCTATTCTGTTTTTTCTGAACAGTTCATATCCATCCACTATTACATTCCAGTCATGAGAATCATTCCACCAAGTTTCTGTGATGCCCACTAGATCATACCTTTCCATCAGCATGAGAAGTTCCAGCTCTTCCTTCTTATTGCCCATGCTTCGGGCATTAGTATAAAGACATCTGAATCCTTTTACTTTTGGTTCCCTATGAGCTGGGTCTAGAATTGGGCAACAAGGGTCTAGAATTGGTAACAAGGGTCTAGAATTGGGCACTTGCATCCTTTTTCACTTTTCCTTTAGAAAATAGGGGGAGACAATTCCTTTTGCAGAGGAAAGGTAGGATTTAGTTTGGAGCTTCCTCCAAGAGCTTCCTCCAAGAAGGGGGGGGGAACCTTTTATTGAAGCAATGCAGGAGCTGGGAACAGAAACAGGCAATTTTGAACTGTTGAACAACAAAGAGCATCCATTGATCTTTGGCAATGGTTTCCAAGATATAGGTAAACCTGGACAGATGGTCCTGGAAGGGATGCAGGCCAGAGTGTAAAAATCCCCAAGGAACTTTGAGCCCTCCTTGGGTTTAGAGTGGTAAAGTTTCCACCTTGGCTGGGAGGAAGAGTGAAGAAGCTTATAGCCGAGGTGAGATTGTTGCCCCAGAAATTTGCAATATCTTCTGGTAGAAGAATAATGCTTAGTATAAGCCTTTTGCTTATAAAGGTTAGGATAAAATGAAGTGATACCAGAAGTGATCCAGTGGTGGAACTGAAGAAGAAATTGACAGCAGAGGCTAGGGCAAGTGCCAATGTGCCTGGCTGTGTTAATTTGCCATTTGGCTTCCACAATACCCATGCCAGATGTTTCTCTTCACAGGGAATCTGCTGGGCCAGGGCCAGGGATGGGGCAAGCATTCACCTCTCCATTGCCCCCCCCCCCCAACACAGTTAAGTTAAAATGAGAGTACTTGCCTCTCTGGATGTCAGTCGCTACCACATGCGATGAGCCTCAGCCAGAAAGGATTTTTATTATCAATAATTATCCCCTTTTGACCCCTTCCAAGCTCATCATTGGCCATTTTGGAGGGTGTTTTTTGACATAACCATCACCCAATAAATGTTTAAAATAATATCGAAAAAATGAATTAACTTGGCAAAACCCTACCAAGGCCATTGAGAAACCCTGGGTTTCATGAAACCCCGTTGAGAAAGCCTGATTTAGCTAATACACACTGTTTTTTTTTCTAAAAAAATTGTAGTTTTTATTGAATTTTAATATACAGGTTTAATGTGTTAGGGTAATTAATACAAGAGCTGTGTTCAATTTACACATTCAAATACAGACAGGAGCTCAGATCTTTTGTTATGATATACAAAAGGCATCCAATGGTCGTCCTCTAGCAGCTTTGAAACGCGGCAAGAAAGGTCCTAAGGCATGTTAAGTGCAGTAAAAGGCCACACGGAATACAAAATGAATATAAAGGATTTCTTTCCATGATGGGTGCACTTAAAAAAAGAAAACAGGGCCTGCTCCACAGGGCAGACAATTAGCAATTTAAAACAGTAACTGGCCAATGTTCCAGACAAAGACGAGCATTACCTTGTGTATAACAATGTTTAGAAAATAGTTTATATTGCAATTGGATCAAAGGTGGGAGGGGAAGCATCCAAAGGAACAGTAGGCATAGAACTGCTGAATTAACAAGTAATATAAAATATATCCACAACTAATTAAATGCCAAATAAATCAAGCAATAGTTAAAATACCCTTTTCTTTTCAAAAATAATAGCACAGTTTGCTTATTCCCATGAATTTTATTTATGAACACACTATATACTTCATCACTTCTTCCATACACACAAAATGTGTCCATTTGGTCTGTCGCTTTAGCGAAGCTGATGTAGATTAACACATCATTTTTCATTTCCCCAAAGATATGTTTTCATGCTTGTTTTCCATATACAGCCAAACTTTGGGTTAGGAGCATCCTTAACTCAAGTTAAATACGCTTCTTTCTTTCCTTTCCTTTCCTTTATACAGTGCAGAGTATACGGGCTTAAAGTTACATGTCACCTACTGCTTCTCTTACTCCAGTTCACTGTCTGTGTCAGAGTTCAGGGGTGTGCAGTAGTTAGGCTTGTCGGAAGGGATGTAGCCAGGCAGACAGACACATTTGTATGACCCTTCTGTGTTAATGCACTTGGCATTCTTGCAGAGAGACATCCTGTTATTCAGTTCATTACATTCATTCACATCTGGAAGAAAAAGCAGATAAAATAAAAGATGGTGAGGGGCTGCAACATCCAGTCTGATATGGTGACTACTTTACCTAATGCTTGAAGTGTAGCTTCAGTAGATTTCCATAGGCTCAATTTGGAAAGTAAGCATAAAAGTAAATGGGGCTAATTAAAGTACTACCTAACCAACCATCATGGTGAATGCCTATTTATCTCAATTGGGGTGATGGAAATGCCTTGGACCATGGGATCATAAGCAATGAACTAGCAGAGTTGATTCCTCAAACAGCTCCAGCACTTCCAACTTTCTGGTGATCCCTGGCCCCAAGGAAGCTCACTTCACCTCAACCAGGGCCAGAGCTTTCTCTATCCTGGCCCCCTCCTGGTGGAATGAGCTCTCAGAGGAGATCAGGGCCCTGGAGGAGTTTGAACAATTCTTCGGGGCCTGCAAAAAGGAGATCTTCCACCGGGCTTTTGGCTGAGGTTGACCTGAACCACCAATTCCCAAGGACCCTCCCCCTGCGCCTCCCTCCTATGGCACCCACTACAATTCCGCCCAACCCACTGGGCTATCAGTATGAGTTAATTTAATGTTTTTTATATTTTTCTACTATCCTGTGTTGCTGTTGTTATCACTTCATTATTCTTAATCTAAGTTATCTATTGTTTCTGTTTTATGTGAACCACCCTGAGCCTTCAAGGAGGGGAGCATATAAATATAATCAATAAATAAAGTCAGAGGATATCTTCTCTGTGTGGCACTTTGTGCCTTTCTATGAATAGTCTACATGCAAAATACTGTAACAAATTCTTACCAACACAAGTCATCTTGGCCATATCCAAATGGTAGCCATCAAAACAGTCACAGGTATACCCTTCCTGGACTCTTACACAGCGCCCATTTTCACATCCATTCAGAATGCCACATACTTCTGCTTGCAACTCCTCAAAGCTGTTCAGGAAACCTAGGAAGAGGAAATGTTGCAAATGAATGCATTCAAGAGCTATGGGAGCTTCATTTCCAACAGCCGGATGGGCTGCTTACATCATCTTATAGTGCATAACAAAGACCTACTGTGCCTGTAAACTACTGCCTGCTGCAACAGTGCAGGGTATTAAACACATGTTATGCTTGTGGTACATAGAGAGAGGCTGGTCCAACTGTTTAAAATGTCACACACTTGTCAGCTTTGTGCTATGTCCCAACCTGAGTTGAACTCCTGGTCAGTGCCCCTCCCTCCCCTGGCTTTCCTCTAGCCCTCTGACATGTAAAACATGTGTTCGTTTTGTCAACGCCTTATTGCTTGTTCTCAGCTAGAAGGTAAACATGCCGTGTTGCTGTTGTTATACCTGGTTGGGACTTAGACTGTCTCTGCTTTTCACTCTCTCCTGGATCAAATGAGTCAACTGTGGGAGCAGATACTTCCCACTTGAAATATGGTGATATGGGGTGGAGTGGGTCTGAGGCATCTTCAACAATTATTTTGGCTGTGTATGACTTCCATCTGATGCAACAGGATTTTCCTATAAATAAAGACTAGATCCAGTTTTGGTTCCAATGCCTGGGACTCCTGTTTGTTGATTCTGAAGAGAACTGTGGACTGCATTCCTTGGGTCATGGCAGGAAGTTTTTCAAAAGTAGTTGCGTTTTCTCATATCATGCATAACTAACACAGGGTACGGCTATCATTGCTATGCTGGATGAAGAGCAGGTAAATAAACACATTGAAGAATGAGAGTTACCAGTGAACTCTTAAGATTTATTGGCTTAGCATACTTAGCATACTTAGCATACTTCTAGTTGCCCAAGATCCTGTGCAATACCTAGAGACCTCTTCCAAATATCAGAACTTGGTTGAACAAAATTTTGCATAATCGGAAAAACATGTGATGATATAGTAAGTCTGACTTAGCAAACAGAGTTGCACTTACCTGTAACTGTTGTTCACCAACACAAGTTGTTCACCAACACACTGGGGAATGCAATTACACAGGCCATCCATAGAGACTTTTTAACTAGCGCAAAAGTCTGGCACATAATGTTCTGAAGGTGGGATGACCCTCTCAGTTTGCATAGTCAGACCGGACTTTCACGTAAACTTCTGGCAAACATGGCATGCCCCCATGTTGTGGGATTCATCCAAGTATAGAAGACAACAGTCATGATTGTCAGAGTGAGGTATCTTAGCCCCACAATGAGTGCAATATTTAAAGAGGGCCCTTGTTTGCCACGATGAGACCATGGGCGAGGGAACAGGGACAGTATCAGCTTAGTAAAGTACATTGAGAAGAGAAAAACCTTCCTTGAAGCTCGAATAATTGTCAAAGAATAGAAGAAAACAAGCAGCAAGCTGATAAGGCCTAACTGTACAGTGGAGGAGCTAGCTGGTGACAGTGAAAAATGGAGGGAAGAGGTGTCCTGCTTTCAGAATATGTGATTTACCCATCAGGATAATTGGTGCATGCGCAGTTCCTAATTGGCGGGTCGTCCCCTTTGGAGCTAGTAAAAAAGTCTCAGTGGCTGGCCCGTAGAAGTACAGGCCCCAATGTAGGGCTGCATCAGAAGACAGGAGATGAACAAATGGCTGCTAGGGCTACTTTTTCTTGTGTTTCTGCTTGTGTGTGTGTGGAAATTCCATGCTGTATGAAACACATTAGTTAATGGACTACCCCTACAGTGACCCTAGGCCACAACTCCCCTCCGTCATCATGTGAAATGCCTTTGTCACGTTGAGCACGATTCCCCTCACAAGAGAAGGCTGAGAAGTAGGAATTGAGCAGTTGAGCCTTCTCTTCATCACCTGTTGCACTGTCCCTTTCTTGTCTCCGCAATGGTCCTACCATGTCCCTGTTCTTTTTCTTTCTTTGAATATAACTAAAGGACACCTTTTTGTTTGTTTTTAGCATTTCTTGCTAGCCTAAGCTCATGCTGTTAGCTTTTCTAACACTCTCTCTACATGTATTGGTTATTTGTTTATATTCCTCCTTGGTTATAACATCCTTCTTCCATTTCCTAAATGATTTTTTAAAATTCTTTTGAAAGCTGTTTATGGAGCCACCCTGGTTTCTTTAGGTTCCTCCCAGTTACTTTAGTATGAAACGAATTATTTGGACCCCCTTGAATACAGATTTTAATATACATTTGGTACAGAAACAAGTCTGGTCACCCTGATGGATAACCTGGATAACCTGGGGTGGAAGGATGATGATGATGATGATGATGGAATTCTGGGATTGCTGTGTGAAGGAAGACAATTTCAAACTACCTCTTTTAGTGTCTTGCCTTGAAAGCCCTACAAGGTTCCCATAAATTGGTTGTGATTTGAGGGCACCTCACTCACTTGCTCACTCGCTCGCTCACTCACTCACATAATTTCTGAAACAGTAGACATTTTAGAGAAGCAATAACTGAACTGAACTGAAGATGGCAGTCAAACATCATCAAAGATAATCTAGGTATAAAATGAGAGCAGCATGTAATTTCAATGGTAAATCAATGAAAAAACTTAATCCGATGCTACTTCTCCACAAAATGATCTTTAAAAAAAGTGCACATTATTCCAGAACAATTCCATGATAGCAGACCCTGTGAATGCCATCTTATTAAGTTTTCAGAGGAAACCAATGCTGATGTTTTTAGAAGCCTTCTATAGGAAGGGAGATATCATTAAGCCAATTAAATTACCTCTAAAAATGGGGGAAGTCATTGGATGTTTCCACAGGATTAAACACCATTAATCTTGAACCTAAGAACTTCCTTATCCTACTAAGAGTGCACAAATGCCACCAAAATTCTTTTCAATATGATAATAATGCAGTAAATTACACATACAAAAATACATTTTGGTAAACTGTTGATTTAATCCAAGATAATAAGGCCATGACTAACTGCCACAATATATACTTTACTATACAAGAGTGTGACAATTCATTTAGACTGTTAGTGCTGGCTGCAGGGCTGTTATATAACATAGCGAGTGATATTACAAAAGACAAAAAACCCTACTAGGCAGAAAAGCAAGCTTTTCTTTACTAAACTCCACACAGAGCATGATGAAATGTTCATAAGATGAACCTTTATACACATCTCATTATATTGTAGTTGCATAAACATACTATGCAATCTGCTTTAACCATTTTGTTTCTATGTCTAAGAAATGTATAGAGCAAAATGGAAAAAGAAGGAAAAAAGGTTTA
Organism: Paroedura picta; assembly: GCF_049243985.1. NCBI lineage: Eukaryota > Metazoa > Chordata > Lepidosauria > Squamata > Gekkonidae > Paroedura > Paroedura picta. The sequence goes on from NC_135369.1 coordinate 74,189,090, forward strand.
AGGCCATTTCCCCCCACTACATACTGAGGGACAAATCGCTTAAACAGCAAACCATTTTTGAAGCATCTGGACTGAATCCTCTGCTTTTGGTAATTGAACCAGTAACCTCAGGAATATCATGTAGAAATGTAGCCTGTGTACTTCCACCCACCACACCAACAAGGACATCTTATTATTTTCAATTTTTAAAAGAGACGACTACCGGGAGATATGATAAGAGGTTTATATGGTATGGAGAAAGTTGACAAACAGTACTGTTGACAAACAGTACTGTTTTCCCACGTTCCCAAAATACTAGAACTCAAAAGCATCCAGTGAAACTGATGGGCACTAGGTTTAGGAAGAACAAAAGGAAATACTACTTTACACAGAGATTGATTAAAATGGGGAATTCAGTGCTGAAGGATGCAGTGATGGCCACAGAAACAAACAGGTTTAAAAACTGATTAGATAAATAGATTAATGGAGGATAAATCATGGTGGTTGAGGGGAACCTCCACATTCAGAAGCACCATCAAGGGAAGGTCTTGGCCCGTATGCCCTGATCTTGGCTGTCCAGAGGAACTGGACTAGATGAATTATTGGCCTGACCCAGCAGGGCTTTTCTTATGTTCTTATCCAAGTTCCGTTGTATTCCTGGACCCTTATTAAAACTACCATGTCAAATTAGTTAGTAACTCTGAACAACTATTTTACAATCCTAGGAGCACTTTGCTGGAAGCAATTCTCCCTGAATAAAACCGGACTTAATGGTGAGTGTACATTCTTAGCACTGCCCTCTGTGAGACTCTGCTCTTGTAACTGCTTGATAGATGGTACCATTTTCACTCTTCTTCTTGCCACTGTGCCCTGCCCCAATTCACCAGCACTCAGGTTTGCCAGAATCACTTATTATGTTTACGTTCTCCTTACCATGCTGAAGTCTATTTCAAAACTTAAAATGTGGTACCAGAAGAGGCCCTTGGAGAAACAGAGCACAGAGCACTGGAGCCACCATTTCCCTCTTCAGGGAAACTTACATGTAGCTCATCAGTATACAGTGCAGCCACTCCCAAGGGCTATTTCAGGTCAGGGAAACAGCACTGGAAGGGGTGTGTGTGTGGGGTGGGGGGGGGAGAAAGTGTGCACTGCAGTTCTTACCTGAATCAGGCTCCCACATGCCTGGGAATTAAGGTGTTTACAATGCAGGGACAGGCTTGCATAGTTTCCCAGCTGAGCTGCAGCTTCTCATGCTGCATTGCAATCAAGAGGGTTCTACACAGCTTGCTTCCCTGGTAGTTCTCCCCCCCCCCCCACATTTAAATTGGAGATTGAATAGCATTATATTAATATACTATACTTCTTTTATCGCCACAACAAAAGGTGTTAAGGATGTACTTTTCTCAAAAAAGAAAGTGGAGCTAAATACATAGATTGATATAACAGTATCTTGATATAACATTATTCAGTCACTGATTTTAAAAGGAAAAAAGAAGTCCTGATGTCAGGAAGAGGAAATGACTGTTCCACAGAAAATGGCCACTTTGTGGGCAGGAAAACTGGGACTTTCCAATTTGCTTAGCAGCCAGGCTTTGCTGCAGTCCTTCCCCAAACTCAGAGTAAAGCAGGCTTGGGACTATTTGGTGGGCTATTTTGGCAGTGGGCTGGATCCATTTTGGGGAAATATTGGGGTTCCCTGCCCAGTAGGGGGTCTGTTTAAGAGGCCTTGGGGGCAAAGAGTTAGGGAGTCATGCCCAGCTTGGCGGCTGCCAGGCTCTCCTCACCCCCAGGTACCCAGGGGTGCTACCTCAGCCATTTGTCTGCTAACTCACTTTCCCAACACTTTTTCTTTCATCCCCATCACTATACGGGATTCCTGCATGGTATTTTGCAAATTTTCAGTGAAGCTGCTATTTAGCTACAGTTCAGCTGAAAGCACTGTTTTGTTTAATTAAAATCATATGACATTGAAAAGGCTGAACCTTATACAACTCTGTGTAAGACAACTGAGTAAGTTCAGCATTCAGAAGAGATGAAATCATTAGGCTGGCTTCTCCCGAATGTATTTGTGTGGGAACCAGTAAAGAATGAAATATACAAAAGCATTTATAGTTCTTGTGTCCTGCTTGTACTTAGTTTTCTTTTGTTTCCCTTCATATGAAGTGACGTGAACCAAATGCAAGACGAAAGAGACCTGAAGAGAAAGGAAGGCTGCAAGCAATATGCAGCTGGAGTGGGAAATGCTCCTGTATTACCAGGGCTATTTCAGACATGAAATGTAGTGCAATGTACACATACAACTTTTTCAACCTTAAAAAATTTCCTGAATAAAATAGACAGTGATATTTTTCCTATTTCCCAAAGGTAATAATAGTGAAAGGAAGTTAGAAAGATTTCAGTTATCTCCTGCTGTTTCTTGTAAATTCACAGAGGAACTTTTGCATCCAACCCTACCTCCTGGATATTTCTCATTTCCTTCTAGGCAGATGTGTTTGGTTTAGCTGAGCTGAAAAAAAAACCCTCATTGGTCTTTATTCAGTATTCTTGAGCACAGATTCTCTTATCCGGCTCAGTGGTTCATATATTTTAATACTAAAAGTCAAAAAAGATTTGCCTTTTACTCAGCAATATTTGGGCATGCTGAATATATTTGGTTCCATTATACCTAAAGGTAAAGGTATCCCCTGTGCAAGCACCGAATCATGTCTGACCCTTGGGGTGACGCCCTCCAGCGTTTTCATGGCAGACTCTATACAGGGTGGCCTTGCCATTCCCTTCCCCAGTCATTACCGTTTTACCCCCCAGCAGCAAGCTGGGTACTCATTTTACTGACCTCGGAAGGATGGAAGGCTGAGTCAATCTTGAGCCGGCTGCTGGGATTGAACTCCTAAACCTCATGGACGTAGCTTCAGACAGCATGTCTGCTGCTTTCCACTCTGTGCCACAAGAGGTTCATATTTGGTTCCATTAAACCTATGGGTCCACTAAAGTCCATGGCAAATCTAGCCTCTGTTCAGAAGTCTGGTGTAGGCAGGATTTTGGGACGAGGCACCAAATTTGCAGCATGACTGCTGGAACCTCTCCTCAAAAGACAGCAGTATAAGCCCAGCAGAATGTCCCAGAGTATCTCTGCGGTGAAAGTGAGGGGGGGGCATTTTTGCTAGGCGAGCCCAGCAGCAGGCCAGTGTAATGAGCCCAGAAGAACCAATGCCCTTGTGGCAGTGCCAAAACCTAACAGGACCAAGTTCCCATCTGAGAATCTCTGAAGTAGAAACTGAGGGGAAGGGGACATTTCTGCAAGAACAGCAGAACCACTGCCATGTACTAGTGCCCAGCAGCAGGACCCAGTGCCCCATTGTGGCAAATGCCAGCTCAACCCCGTTTAATTTCTAGAAGTTTGAATTGTTTAGGTGGGCTTAGGTCAACTGTTTGGTCTGTTCTCTGTTTGGTTTGTATTGCACTGCTGCCACGTTGACACCTGGGTTCTACAGCTGGGCAGTCTTGCACTGATTCTGCTGTCCTTGCAAGCCCCTCCCGCTCCCCAGGATTGGGATTCTGTGCTGCAGTCCTGTTGAGCTGGTATTTGCCACAATGGGGCACTGGGTTCTGCTGCTGGGCACTAGTAAGGCAGCACTGGGTCCAAAATAGTAGAATCTGAAAAATGACAAATTACATTTTTTCACACGCCTACTTCTTCTTGCATCATGTGTGTGCAGGCACAGCTACATTGTGTTGGAATATCCCTGAGTATAAAGCAGAAGATGTGCCAAGTGTATCTACAGTGAGGGTAGATGGACAATAAGGATTCAAACATCTTGGATTCAGATATATTACTTCCAAACCGGCATGTGTGTATGTGTTTTAGTGGTCTACTTCTTGTCAAGTGCCTTCTGGGATAAAAAAGGATGCTGTGTTCTTCTGCTTGACCACTGTGGTTCCCTTCTTTGTCAGGACCAATGTTCTAAATGGGAGGAAGGGCCCCTATGAAATCCTGGAGTGAGAATTTGCTTCCTCCCTGAGGGAGACATTAGGGCAGTTTCATTCCTAGCCTTCCTCTTTTTAGCGAAGCGGATTGGCTTATTTTCTACCCAACTGAACTGTAGGTTGATTCAAGTTTCATTACCTGGAAGGCAGTTTAAAAAAACATTATAGATGTAGCCTTATGATTTCCCCATAAATAATAGCATACAACTACAAACCAGTGGTACGCTCAGCTTAGCATTCTTTCTCCAACAATGGTGATTTCAGGGTAAGTGGTGGTGTCCCTGCACTCCCTCCCCCAGATTTTCTATCTTTAACACAGTTGTTCCATTGTGGCCTGTAGCCAGCCAAAGGGGGAGAGTCCCACCAATCAATTGCCATGCCGCTCTAATCAGCACTAGAGGTTATTGGGAAATCTGTCACAAGTCATCTGTCAATAAGGTGTTTCCTCCCATCTTCCCACCTCCCTCCCAGGCTCTGCCAATGAGGAAAAGATTCTCCATCCTACCTCCTGTTTTTTTCCAACCTGCAATTTGGCAAGTAGGATCCCTGCAGCAACGTATCACCATTAATGTTTCTTCCTCCGAGCATGAAATGAGGCTTTGCTAACAGAGATCACAGAAGAAGCTGCACATTCTTGGATGAAAGGCCCCTTTGATTTACCACACCATCTTCCATTGAACTCACCCCCTGAAAAAAGCCCCAAACCCTGCTCTGGTTTGGAGTACAAATGCAGGCTACAATACAGTAGGGTGGACAACCTCTAGGAAGGGCCTAAGATCTCCCAGAATTGCAAGTGATCACCAGACTAGAAGGGTCACTTCCCGTGGAGAAAATGGTTACTTCAGACTCAATGGCATTATACCTAATTCATGCCCGTCCCCACCTTCCCAGGCTCCATTCACCAAATCTTCAGTGAGATTAGTCTGATCTTATCAGAAGCTAAGCAGAGATGGACAGGAGACTACCAAGGGAGACCTTGCAGAGAAAACCACTTCTGCTTAATCATGTGGCTTGGGAAACCCTTGTTGAGTCACCATAAAGTTAGCTGTAACTTGAACACAGCAGTCTGCACATGGAGGATAATGCACTTTCACTGTGCTTTTATAGCTGGATTTTCCTGTGCAGAACAGGAAAATCTACTTCTAAGGTGCACTGAAGGTGCATTAACCTAGATGCAGAATGGGCCCAGGACATCAGATTCCTAGGCCTGAAGATATTTCACTAAGTGCGGACATATTGGACCACCCACCCCAGGAGAGGTAAAAAGGCTGATACCCTGGACTAAACCCAAATAATCCTTTTCTGTTAAAACTGAAATAATTGAGAATCTTGTATTTCCAAAGATACCTCTACTTCCTTCTAAGAATATGTGTTAACCTTTTCACTGACAGTGGCAAATTTATAAAATAGTGATGTACATCACTGCATTAAAATAAGTAAAATATTAGAGTCCAAAACTGAGCTCACAGACAACTCCTGGTCCAAAGTGTGAGAACATTTGCTAGAAAAAAGTGTCCATAAAATAAAGAACAGCAAGCATAAAATATATATTTTAAATTGGGGAGGGGGTTCTCAGCAACTACTTACGGTCTTCCACAAAGTATGGATCAGTTTCTGGACTGTAGTGCTCCTCTTCAAAGTCAACCAATGCATCTTGCCCATATGGCCTTCTTGATCCAGGAACCTGAATGTTGCACAAGTGGGCATAATCCTCTAGAAGAGAACAAAGCAAAACAGGATTTAATTTTCAACACATATACAATTAAAGCTATTCCATGATTGTGTTGGGGGGAAAAATCTCTCAACAGTTCCACAGCTACATCCTTTTTTGTGTGGAAGATATATGTTTTAAAAACAAAAATTAACACAGCCAGTTAATTCCTGTTTTAAACCCACCAGTCAAGATGGGTTCCAATGTTCACTGGTTTCAAGGTCATAAAGTACCATTCTGATTGCTTCATCTCAACCTTAGTATGACACAAATTGGTGAACTTTTCTATTCCTTAAAATGGAGGGTTGGGGTGGTGGTGCTAAAAGGCAAAGCGAAAATGCTAGTTAAAGGTTATCTCTGATATAGGGTCAAGTCACAGTGACACACAATGTGGCTTGTTACAATACAACAGGATGATTGTGTCTAGCAAGTAAGGCTTCTGTTCCATTTGTTAGAAAAACTTTTTACAATTAGAAATATAAACAACTGTTGCTTCTGGGAATCTTTATTAGCCCATAAAACATCTCCAGTTACCATTGCCAGCTTTGCCATTACTGGACTACTGTTTTTGTTATGACTCTTATGTCATAGCATTAGCAAGTACAAGTTAATAATAATCATGGCAGACCAGGTACTATGAATGCCTCTTGGTTCTAGGTGATGAAAAAACAGTGATCTTATGTGCAGGCAAACATGGGGACTGTGCCATTGCAGGCGAGCCATGGGAAAGCACTTTCAAGCTTTTAAAGACGTTTCCAGTGCCTAAGAGTGTTCCCTCTTCCTTCCGTCTCGAATGCTGCCTTTTCTGTCCAAAGGGTCATGTGATGGAAGTGGAGAGAGCATTCATTCCTCAGTTCTCCCTTTGCTGCCATAAGGAACTGCATGACCAGCAGACCAGTCTATAGCAGAGAATGGAAGGAGGGATATGTAACTGCACAGAAGACAACTTGATGAACCATGGTTACAGGTAAATGCAACCCTGTTTTCATTGCTGCAACTTTTGTGCAGTCCCACGTGGGAGATGAGCAGGCTCATTTATTGAGGAAGTGGACGAGGGCTGATCAGTGGAAGATTGATTGTAAGCTGGCTTTCCCCACAGTTACCTTGTTCTGAGAATCCATTTCTATAGAGTAATGTTGGACATATGTCGAGGGCATTCATAAGGTAGCTGCTTTGCAGACATCGTCTAATAGTAGCCTGGATAGAAAAGCTGCTGATGAAGCTTGAGCCCTTGTGAAATGAGCCCTTAGCACAAAGGGGCAAGATATGACTACTGTGATGTACGCTGTTTTGACTGCTGACACCACCCATCTAGATAATGACTGTGAGGATGCTGCCTTCCTTTTATTGGGGCCCTTGAAACAAATAAACAAGTTCCTATCTCTCCTGAATTCTGCTGACTGTTTTAAATAAAAGTGTTCATCTAATGTTAAGAGTGTGCAGTTTTTGTTCAGAGGTTGCAGATGGGAAAAACACTGGGAGGGTGATGTCTTGGTTCAAGTAAAAATGATAAACTACCTTTGGCAAGAAGTCTAGATTGGGCCTGAGGTCCACTTGGCTGCACGGAATTAGGGTGGGTTGCAGGGTGGGTTGCAGTTTCCCCATCCTATGCACAAAAGTGATTGCCACCAGGAAGGTTGCTTTATATGACAGAAAACACATGCCAGACTAAAAGATGAGTCAGACTGCCATTGATTCAAAGAGTTTATACATTTAACTTTGTCAAGACGAGGGACAAATACTACTGTAGAATACAATGTACAATAGTTGGGCCCTGGCCTTGGCCAAGGCCCGTTTTACTTCCTTGGGCCCAGGGATCCTGAGTATAAAGGAAGTGAAGTGGGCTCTGGCCCCAGTTGGGTAAAATGAGCTCTCAGAGGAAATCTGGGCCCTGTAGGACCTGAATTGTTCCACAGGGCCTGCAAGACGGAGCTTATGGTTGAGGCCAAAAATAAGATCCACCAAGTAAAGCTGCCTCCCCACTGGGAGAGGAGAGAGGAGACGAAATAGAAGATGAAAGATCGGGTCTGTGCCAAATTTAGTTAAGGGGCATTAGTTATATTAACTATATTGTAAATGTTTTAATCTTTTAAATGTTGTGTCACTTTAATGCAGATACCCAATATGAGTGACACGGAAGGGTGGGATATAAATAAAAATTATTATTGTTGTTCTTTGATCTCATAGTTCTTTGAGGGGCATAGAGGAAGAGACAGTCCTGTAAATATGAGGGTCAAATATCATACAATCCATGTAAGATCAACAAATGGAACATTTAACCAAGAGAATTACATATATAAAGAAATGACTTAAACATATAAGAACAGCCAATGTAGAAGGAAAGCTGGAACAAAATGTCTAAATGAAAGCCCAGTACACATTTATTTTGTAATTTTTGGTTTAAAAAGAGAAAAGCACATTGGTACTTATTTATGATGAATAGATGTTCTTTGAAATGTGCATGATTTTTCAGCGAAACAGTTTTCCTTGCACAGAATTTTCTGTTTGAACAACTGGTCAACATGTCTCTCAGAGTTGGGCAATCATAATGACTGATCTTGTTGTTGCTATTTTCTTACTGACTGAAAGAACATGTTCTCCAGTGATGTAAGCAATGATCAAATCCAATAAAATTAATGGAGCATAAACATTTCCATGCTAATTGAAGTGGGAATAACAATTTCTCTCTGCTGCTTTCACTCCCTTATGCAGTGATCTAGAGCATTTTGCTTTGGCTGTATCACATACTGGAAGTAAATAGGTGTTTGTTATTTGTACACCTGAAATTTGAAAACAAGCCTGTATTGGCTAACATGTGCAACTGGAAAAAAATGGGGAATTCTGCAACGGGGAAAATGTCACTGGGCAAAGGCTTGATTGAACATACAGACAAGTCATTAATAGTACATTTCTAGTGCAGATCAGGTTTCTTGTGGAAAAGGAAAGTGGGAGAAATTATCTTCTGCCAATAAAAGCAACTGCCAGGTATCTTGGGATTTTCTAAAATGTTCTTTTTCTTTCAAATGCCTTGACATTTCCTTAGGTCTACTGCTAGCCTATTGATTTCAAAGGTTAAGAGTATAGAGCCACTGTGGAGTTACAATGCATATCACATATAGAGGTTTGTGGCATGCATAATTGTGACACTATAAACAAGAGAATTGAAAGTAAAGACTTGGAGCAAGAAGTTATACAGTTTTTGCTGGCAAAATCTCAGGTCTTGATGTTTAATTTTTTTTACTACATTTATAAATTGTGTTTTAATTCTAAAAGTTCCCAATACAACAAAAGGAAAAATATTATTACTAAGGTTCTTTTCTTCACAGCCTCCAGTGGAGTAGCTGTGTTTGCTACACCACAAGCAAGGGCCCAACACCCTGACAGATCCCCAAAGGAGACATGGGCACTCAGATTCTCAAGGATCAGGGAGACCCTGCCTTGTGGGAACCTGCCTTGTCCTTAATGCACTTGTTTCTTTACTTTCTAATTGCATAACAGCACAAGCATGTAAAAGAACGTTAGATCTCACGCCTTCTGCAGCTGACTTACCACTTGTGTGGCAGACAGAAAGTAGTTGTCTGCTCTAGGAGCTTCTGCTCACTCAAGACCAGCATCACTCAGGCTGATTCTCCATGGGCAGAAAAGGCTGAGAGGGTGGTCATATGGAAGTGGGGCTCATCCCTACTTTCATATGATGCAGCCACTGGGCAAGCCCCCTCCTGGGCCTGCTGCGGATTGGGCCCTCAGTTATCCCAGGCTAAGGGAACATGGGAGAATCCGCATTCCCTCAGCCTGCTGCAAGGGCCAACAGGGCCTGTCCTGTGGCAGGTCTGTGTGGACAGGGATGAGCCAGCTCAGCTCCTCCTTGCCTTATGATGGCCCAGAGTGGGCAAAACATATCCCAGTCAGCTTCGCAGTGCTTCGTCATACTGGGGGCGGACCGGAGCATTTTCTTTTGTATTTTTCAGGAAGGTGTAGCTCTCTGAAATCCAGACCCAGTCAATTAATGATAAGGGAAGATGGAATGCAAGACCACCTTCCTGTAAAATATTCCCCCCCTGCAGTGGAACCATTCCGCAGCTGCTGTGTTTTCCGGGGGGGGGGCATATTTCAGTGCCATAGCAGATCCAGTGCTGAAATGTGCCCCCCATGGGAACACAGAAAGCTGCAGAGCATAAAGCTCTGCAGCATCACACCACCACCGCAGTGCGGAATTGGCCTTAACAAGCCAAGCAGTTCCCAGTGACACAGGAAAGTACTACACAATAGAGGACAGTCTTCGCCATGGGCAAAGAGGGGCACAAACAGCAGTAACCTTAAGGTCTAAGCCTATACATGCTATACCAAAACCTTAAATAATACATAGTGCTGAACAAATGTAAATGTGACAAGTCTTGTTGGCAATGTAAGTTAACCCTTCCATAGTGACAAAAAGCTTCAAGCATCTTTGACTCCTTTTTGCAACATTCATCAGACAGCGCCACTGGGAGCATGCAGGAGCCTCACTCATGTACAAACTGTAGGCTGATTCATCTCTTCAATAAAGCTCTGTGAGCCAGAGATTGCATCAACCCCATCTGCATGTCCTGTCTGTCGTGCTCGAGGGGGGCCAGGTGCTATAACATCAGAGTGGTCCACCAACGCCTAACACCTAGGGATAGTCTTCCACCACTTCCTCAAATGGATTTACCACTAAGGACAAACCAATAACTCCTTCAGATTCAAGGTTGGAGCTGTAACCAAGTTTTTCTGTACAAAAGGTAGCCAATACGTTCCAGTAGCTATCAGATTATATTCCACCACATTCTCCTGCTACTCTGCTAAGTAAAGGTAAAGGTAAAGGTATCCCCTGTGCAAGCACCGAGTCATGTCTGACCCTTGGGGTGACGCCCTCTAGCGTTTTCATGGCAGACTCAATACGGGGTGGTTTGCCAGTGCCTTCCCCAGTCATTACCGTTTACCCCCCAGCAAGCAAGCTGGGTACTCATTTTACCGACCTCGGAAGGATGGAAGGCTGAGTCAACCTTGAGCCGGCTGCTGGGATTGAACTCCCAACCTCATGGGCAGACAGCTCCAGACAGCATATCACTGCCTTACCACTCATATCGCTGCCTTACCACTCTGCGCCACAAGAGGCTACTCTGCTATGGCATCCCTATCTGGGATCCCTTTGTATCTCCAATATAGAGTCTCTTAAATAACATTTTCTCTGCCAACTACTTGGTGTACCAGATGTGTGACTGACTTGGTTTTATACCTTGAAACCTGCCTTTCTCGACTAACCACTCGAGTCTGGCTAAATGCCCTAAAATTCTGGATTCATTTCTACTTTAGAGTATATCCCGATAGCCTACTCTCCTATATGCTAGCAGACCACTACATCTTTACTTGGTATGGGAAAGTTAACTACTTAAAACTCCATTAGACTGATCATTGAAGAAATCTAAGATCTAGACAAGAGGTCAGTGTTCTCCCAAGTTAAACTGAATACTAGACATTGGCTAGACTAGAACTGATTCCGGATGCCCAAAGATCCTGCTTGCTGCTGGTATTCAAGCTACGCAAATGTCCCTGCCTTCCTATTTCTCCACACTGACTAACATACATCTTAGGCATTGCTTCATATTAGCATGCCTAAATTCTCTCCCAACAGTCTGGTTGAGAAAAAAGTATAAAAACGGTTCCTATGATAAGTCCTCCTGTTCCTGCCAGACAAATCAATCTACTGTCCCATTCATGGAGTTGCCCGGGTACGCTATCCCACGCCATGGCTCAGCAGAAGATTGGGCTGCACTAACTAAGCTCAGGTGTGCTACCTTCTAGAAGATAGGGTCTCAGTGATTTCTGCAACTGTATCTGGATTCCTATGCAAAGCACTTCATCAAACTGGATAACTCCTGTTTATCAATTTTATTTAATTTTAATTCCTCCTTATTAAAATGCTATTTTATTCTGATCACTGTTACTCCTTTTTCAGACTATGCAATTAAAAGTTTATTGATTGATTGAAAAAATCTCTAGCCCATTTTCTTATGCATATATACTGTCCCCTTTTTAAAAATGAAAAACTGAGAATCAAAGGACTTGATATAACAATATTCAGTTACCAATGACCAACTTTAAATTATAAAATGAAGAATTCTAGATACTGAACCCCAAGCTTAATTAAGCAGCCAGAAAAACTTGCCCTCATCTTTTTTTGTGAATTTCACCTTCTGATAATCTAGCCTTTTATTTTTATCATCTCATCAACCGGCAGCAACACAGGGCCTTTATGCTTGCTGGGTTAAATCTACCATCAGCTGTGTTGGCCAGGCAATTCCAGAAAATCCTGTACACATGCAGACATTGTCATGTAAACAAGGCTGTATAGAAACTATGCAACATGTTTTCTATACTGCTCTATATATGATGCTATCTGGACCAAAGCCCTCAATACATTTCCAATTAAATGGAATGGTTACTCCAATAACCATAAGATATTACTTTCTTGTTTCAAGTAGGATCCTGATATAACCGACAGTCTAGGGAAATTTCTGCAATTCGTTAATCATCAACCCTTTATCAATATTTGTGTGCTTCTGAAGCAGCCCTTTTAAACTTTTTGACCATGAAGGAGCCGTTCTTTTGCAACCTCCCCTAACTTTATTGCTACTACTTTATTGTTACTACAACATGAAGCTTTGCCTCATGTTGTACAGAAAGAAGGGCAGGAGCTGCCTGCCCCCCCCCCATACCATGCTGCAACCTCCCCACTTTGATTTTTACATCATCGGCCTACCCACCAGCCCTTTGGCTGGAGGCAGGCAGTTTGTGGCCAAGTCTATTTAGACAGGAGGGAAAAAGCTGTGGACTCCCTTTGTAGCTCCCACAGACCCCCCCAAGGTACACTCCCTCTCTCATCAGGCCAGGTTTTTTTTTTTTTAGCTTTTGCTTTCCCTTTTGGTAAATTTAATTGTTAGAGTTTAAGAGTAGGATCGCAGAGATCTAGGCCAGTCACATATTCTCAGCCTAAAGTATATCACAGAGGTTGGTTGAGGGGATAACCACCATGTAAATCAACTTGTATCTGCATTGTGGAGGAAGTTGGAGTATAAATTAAGTAAATAACTAAATACATCTACATAGTCATATTTTTCTGTATAGCTGTGGAGTTCAAACAGTGTACATAGAAACTGTTTATGTGACTGGTATGTTGGCCCACGTCCTGACCTAGATGGCCCAGGCTAGTCAGATTTTGTCAGATCTCAGCAGTGAAGCAGGGTTGGCCCTGGGTAATATTTTGTTGGGAGACCACCAAAGGAATTCCAGGGTTGCTAAGCTGAAGATGGTTATGGCAAACTATCGCTGTTAGTCCCTTGCTTTAAAAATCCAATGGGGTTTCCATAAGTCAAGTGCAACTCAATGGTACTTTACACACATGCACACACATATTGGCTAGTTATTTTATTATCAGATATAGTTATGGAAGTTATATTTGCAGGTAAGTTTGTCCACATAAACATTTAACGATCTAAAAGAAAGGAACAAACTGATGAATTGGTGGGACACCTTATTCCACGACTGATATTTTACACATAACATTTTAATGAACATTTCTCAGTGTAGTCATGCTACAACTGCACAACAGCCAAGGTTTCCCTCCTATTCTCAAAGGCTTAATGCAAGCCTTATTTCTTAGCTACAGCTTTCTAAATGTCATTGCCAGGAAAGAAAGGGGCCAAATCTGTCAAAATCATAACAGATCCCCGACAGCATTTCAACACATTGTAGTTTAATCCTAGAAGAAATCACTGGAGACCAGAAGAATGCCAGTTAAACATCTATCACCCCATACATCTTCCCAATCAGAGATTCTGGCTCTCATGTACATATTGCTTCATTGATGTTCTCAGGAATTGTATCTTCTGAGAACCAGACTGACAAGGTTTCTGTTATCATCTGCACAAGCAGGGACACTATTCATGCAAACTGGGGACATGTTTCTGACCCTGCCATTTATCAGACTGTTTGGCTATGGTGAAATAGTACCTTCTCCTATGATTAAAGCTAAACAGATTTGTATATTCTGCAACTACACTGATGCTTTCCAACTGTTCTTGGGCTTTCAGATACAGGACCTTTGGCTTTCAAGGATTTTCTTCCAAAATACTTTGTCAAAAAACAAGGTGGGATTTAAAAAAAATTATTTCCCCTTAGAGCTCTACTTGGGTAAATACCACATTCACTTTGGGCTGTCATTCTACCTTACCCCATCTTCTAAATTAATTTATATTTTGGCCACTTATATATTAAATATATATGAAATAATTATATTTAGCTAACATTAATATCAATAATAACTTTAATAAATAATTTATAAATAAAACATTTGAGTAGAACAACTTCCCCCTTATTAAATAAATATAAACAATCACAGGCCCTTGTATGAAAGAAGATTAAAATATTTTAAAAGCATTTAACAATGGCAACTAAAAAACCCCTATGAGTTCATTCTCAAAAAGGATGGACTACCATCCTCTCCCTCCTCTTACTACATTTTAAACTAGGGTAAAAATGCTTGGATACCACCAACTTGCATTTATTATGTCTTGTACATGCAGTTGAAAGTATGTGTGGTGTAACATTATCACATTTCCTCACCCCTGTAAGCATCAGAAAATGAAACAATGTGTGAGGGAAATACAGCAGTGATGAAGTTATGGTACACAGTTTTCAAGTGTTTCTTAATAGGGTCATACAAAAGCAGGTTGGTGAAACCCATATGTAGTTTGCGCACAAACATTGGCAACATCTGTACAATCTACATGCAAAAGATTTGGTGCTTATAATCTACATAAGATCACTCATCTTTTTAGGCTGAGGAAAGTCAGCAGCCTTCTTATGCCATTCTCCCTTGGCTATTATATTGGTTGTTGGCTGCTGAAATTTGTGAATTCTGGAGGATTTTACTGGCTTGATTCGCAGACTCTGGTTTGTCATAATGGGAATAAATCTAATTTATCCATCAGTGTCCATGTTTCCTCCCTTTCATTTTCCCTTATCATTAATTGACTGGGTCTGGATTTCAGAGAGCTACAGTTTACAACATCACTGAATCAAAACCTATAGTTTAGCTTTCCAAATCATGATTTAATCCTGATTTAGAATCCTAATATGGATGGTAGAGAACAAAACATAATTCAGACATAACACTGCATTACATTTCTGTGTGAATCTGGAAGTAATTAAGTACCTGGCAGAGTGTGCCAGGAGTCAACATAGGATAACCCAGGTTTATTCCAGTAATGACAAATTATGGTTTATTGTTACATATGAGTCAAGCTGCTAACATTTCAGTTTATGTAAGGTTTTGTTGATGATAAATTTCATTATTTTATTATTTCTGACTCACTTTGAGAATTCCTGTTGACAAAAGAGCCATAAATATTCTAAAAACAATAAATGTATAATATTCCATGTTTGCACTATATTGGCCAACCATATTAATTAACCTACTGAGCTTATCATTCTATTCCATGTGTCAGGCTTCCCACCAGAATTTAAAATTTAACCAAACCTGAGAACAAGGTCCAATATACTATCACAAGTGCCAAATGTATTCAGTGTTAAAAGATTATGACATTTTGTACACAGGCAACAGAATGTTTTTTCACAAGCAACAGAAATTTTAAGTACAGGCAACTGAATTTCGCAGTTCTGTAATTTGCAAATTTTATTCAGCATTTTGTGCTATTTTGATTAATTTATGCTGCTTTACTAGTTATGGGAATGACCAAGGCACAGAAACCTTACATTTTACCTCTAAAAATCCATTACTCCAATATTCTTCTTTGGAAAAAACTACATGCATCTTATCCCTAGGAAAGGTTACTTCAGGTCTTACAGTCCCACCAGAAAATTAACATACAAAGAATAGCAGTTTGGGACGCAAAACATGCAGGATTTCTGTATTCCTCTTCCATCTAGCCCTGATTCTCTTTAAACGCCCCTCCTTTATATGCACTGGGTAGTGATTAATGAACAAGTTGTCTTCATGACGTCTGAGATTTCAGCAGGAACTGCCCACATATTTTAAAGATTATATTCATAGCTATGAGAGCTAGGAATTTTTTTTTTTAAATGAACACGGGGGTTCCAAGGAAACTGAATTCTGTGCCTGCTCTGTAGCACATGTTGTACTTTGTCTGCACATCTATTATTATAACTTACTAAGGAAATAGCCTGGATGTTTTGCTCAGCACACAGTACATACGAAGGTGCTCAACTCATACTAAGCTTTGCACTGCATCTGTGGCTTTACAGAATGGCACAGTTTACAAAATGGCTTAATTCAGTCCAGATTTTATTGGGTGAATAATTGTTCAAAGCACTTTCAGAAAGATGAAACTATCAGTCTTATTAATAGAAAAATCCTATTTAATAAATCTGGTTATCAGCAATAATACACAGCAATCATTCCTGAAACCACAATGATTAAAGTTAATAGATACAAGTAACAATCTTCACCAGGACAGAACTCTTTCATAGCTACTCACAAAGCAGCGCTTGGAGACACAAGACAGATAGAATACTTTATTGCTGACCTTCATAGGACCTGGGCAAGTATGTGAAAAAGCTGTTTTGGCAAAATCAGTTTTGGGGGCTGAGCTGACCACCTAGATGGAAGTCAGAGAAGGCTGCATCCTCCATTTGTTGACAGCCATTTCCGGCAGGGCTCCCTATCGGGAAAGGCTAGAGCCCATTGTATTTCCTCATACAATGGGCTTTGCCTCTAGTCATATAATAAAATGTGATGGGTACTTCTGATGACATGCAGGCCTTGTGATTGGCCCTCAGGAGCGAGGGCTTTCCCTACTGAGGGCCACTCAGAGGGGCTGGAATATCATCGAGAACCACCGGGTGGCCTCTGATTGGCTCTCACTGGGAAGGATCTCCCCCATGGAGGGCCAGACAGAGGCTCTTCCTCATACTCCCCTCACTTCAACCACTCAGAGCTGGCAGGTGGTAAACTGCATGGTTCCACAATCAACCAGTATGATTCCTCACCACTGATGGGGACTGCACTGACTGGCTACCTCCGCCACAGAGCCTATGCCATTGTCCACCACTTCTTCCCTGCCTGTGGCAGCTGGTAACACTTGTCACCTCCTCTGCCATTGGCCTGCAGACCTGCTGTGCCTCCTCACTACTGATGGGGGCTGTGATGCCTGTCTGCCTCCTCCATAGTGGCCTAAATGACCTTCCTCTGCTGAGAAGCTGGCCAAGGAATGTGGGCCCCACTCTTCCCATCCCCCAGCGGAGTCAAGTCTGTCTGTCCGTGCCTACCTGCCAGTGGCAGTGTCACAAGCAGCCACCTCGGCTGCACGTGCCCCACTGTTGTTTGCTGCCTCCTTGCCACTGGTGGGGGTGGGCTGCTATGTCTTCTGCCCCACTCTTGCTGCTCCCACCAGTCTCCCATGGTGAGAGCTGGCAGGGTGGGGGTGGGGGGCCCTGATGCTGGATCCCAGGCTGCTTTTAAAGAAGGCTTCATTGTTATGTTGTCCGGCCCACTCTCACTACTCCCTCCATGCTGGAGTGGGGTGGGGTGGTTGCCAGCTCCCAGCCTACTTTTAAAGCAGGCTTTCAATGATGTATCCTCTGCCTCCACTCTTTCTGCTCCCTCCACACTCCTGCAGCCCTGTTGCCGGTTCCCAGCCCACTTTTAAAACGGGCTTTGCCACCTATTCAAGAATAAGTTTCATATTATTCATCCCTATCCAGCCCATTACTAACTCCAAGCACCAGTTTAGAACATTATCAGTTTCCTTGGAATTAGGTCGAAAAGAAAGGCATGGCTAGGTATCATCTGCATACTGGTGATACCACCACCCAAACTTCCTGATGAACTCTCCCAGTGGCTTCATATAGATATTGAATAGCATGGGGGATAAGATGGAACATTGTGGAGCCCCACAGGTCAACAGTCATGGGGCAGAACAGGAATGTCCCAGCACTACCTTCTGGGAGCAGCCTCTCAGATAGGACTTGAACCACCATCACATGGTACATTTTAGACCCAGCACTGGGAGGTGGCCTAGCAGGATACAGTGGTCAATGATATCCAGGTGAACTAGCAGGGTGATATTCCCCTGCCTACTTCTCAAAATAGGTTATCAGCCAAGGTGATCAAAGCATCTATGTTCCAAATCCCAACTTAAATAGATCCAGAAAATCAGGGCCATTTCGCACGGCTTCAAAATAGCACAATGGTTGCTAATTGGAAACGCTACTAATTTGCCATAACCCACGACGTCGTAGACAATCTGCAACAATCCTGAAACCAATCAGCAAAAAGCGCTTCATTGTGGCGCTTTCAGGGGAATCCAGAAAAGTGGATTCACCCTCCGGATAGCGATACACTCCTGCAACCAATCTGCAACAGTAGCGCTAAAGACCTGTGCGTTACCATTGTTGCTGGTTCTTCAAAGTCCCTCCCCCTGGCTCTCTCCTCCAAACTTCCGGCGAAGCGATCGCCATTTTTTTTTCTCCGAGCGAGCGGGGATAAACGCACCAGCGAGCCTCTTTCTGTTTAGAGGCTTCCCTGGCTTCAGTCCTTCACCTTTAGTCACTAAGCACAAACCACATAAAAGCCCGTTTGCTGAAATAAAGTCCCTTTATTTTTTACACATAAATTCAGCCGAAAATCGGGCCCGTGAGAGGGGGGGGGGATTTTTTTTTTATCACTCGAGGCAGCGTGCAAACGATCATACAATCAAACGACAGCTCACATTAGGCAGCTGGATGGGTCTCTCCGTAGCAACGAATCTACCTAGATTCGTTGCTATGGGTCGTTTTTTTTTTTTTAAACCTTTCTTAAAGGGAAAGGGGCTGTTTGGGAGCATGCTAACGGCTGCCCATTGGCTGCTTGACGGCCAGGGGCGGGACGAGCTTGGCAATAGCGCTTCCTTTCTAGCGATTTCTGCCGAGACCGGAAGCCTGTGGGAAACGCTAAAAAACGCAACTGATTCCACTACAAAGGCAGGTATGCATAACGACGAATTCCACTATTTTAAATGGCGATTTTTCATTCCGCAAACAATTTGCAACAAAGATCCCCGTGCGAAAAGGCCCTCAGTCTCTTCAAAAAGATCTCCATGAGCTAAGAAAAAAAACACACCCCATAGCACCTTGCCCAAGTATGGAAGATTGGAGGCTCACTGAAAATTCACCAATATGGAATGGAGTGTTTTTCAGAAAAGGTTTGATTACTGCCTCATTGAGCACAGGTGATACAACTCACAATCTCAAGGACACAACTAACGTTCTCCCTTTCTCAACCAGCCCCCCCCCCCCCCGTCTCCTTTCTGTGCATTACTGATCACTTTCCACTGGAGGATTGTAGGACTGTAGGATTTAGGCAACCAAAAACTTTCCTGAAAACAAAACTTTCAGAAGTAGGGGATTAATTTCATAACAATTTTTGAAAGAGACAGATAATAGTAACCTTGTTCAGAGGCCCAGAGTTTTGTCATGTGTGACAGACATCTTTGACTACAAGAAATTTCTGATTTAAAAAGACTGCTTCACACTGAAACAAAGCACCATGCACTTTGAGTAAAAGCATATATATTCTATGTTTCATGTTCTAAATCTTCCAGTGTTAATCTTTTTCTTATTTTGGTAATTCATGTTCAAAACATTCATGGATTTGGGAAATATACATTTAGCTCCAGTAGTAAATCTGACCCAATCCATATATAAATCTAAAATTCTAATATGGGGCAACTCTAGTTTCCCCAGACAGAATTTGAACCTATGACCTTCTGGTCAAGAAGTGTGAAAGTTTTTCCTGAGCCAACAATATCACTACAATATCACTTTGAATGCTAAAGACAGGGCAAAATGATTCTTTCATACATTTAATTCAGCTCTATGTTTGTCTTGGGGGAAATTCTGTAAAATAGAATGAGGGTGGGGGGGTATTAGCATATAACCTAATGGTTTACCAAGCCTTATACTTACTTGTTGTTGTTGTTGTTGTTAGTTGTGAAGTTGTGTCTGACCCAATGCGACCCCATGGATAATGATCCTCCAGGCCTTCCTGTCCTCTACCATTCCTCGAAGTCCATTTAAGTTTGCACTGACTGCTTTTGGTGACAGCCACCTCATTCTCTGTTGTCCCCTTTTTCTCTTGCCCTCAATTGCTTTTACTACATTATGCCAATTAACACCCCCCCTTAAAGAAGAAGAAGAAGAAGAAGAAGAAGAAGAAGAAGAAGAAGAAGAAGAAGAGTTGGTTCTTATATGCTACTTCTCTACCCAAAGGAGGCTCAAAGTGGCTTACATTTGCCTTCCCTTTCCTCTCCCCACAACAAACACCCTGTGAGGTGGGTGAGGCTGGGATAACCCTGATATTACTGCTCAGTCAGAACTGCTTTATCAGTGCTGTGGCGAGCCCAAGGTCACCCAGCTGGTTGTATGTGGGATCAAGTAATAATTCCTGGTTTTAAATTTGGGCAAATGGTCAGATTAGTCTCTATATATTCGAATCTCTGTATATGCTGCATACTATTTATATAAAGCTTTGAGTTGTAACCTCAGACTCCTCCTGAGCACTAGCCTGCCTAGGAACTGCATATTCCTCCTGTGTCTGTGCAGGCAGCTGAGGGAAGTGGTGTGCACTACGGTCTAGTGGCTTCGCAACATTTCCTGAAATTATCATGACTTGCTCCGGCAATAATAACAGATGGGAACCACAAGCCGACGGCACTAGATGTGTGACACCAGGTAATTATGGAAGGCCAGAGCAGTAGGATTTGTGGATTATGCTCTTAATATAAAAGTAGCCTATCCCTTTGGCTTTCTTTCTCCTCTTAATAAATCATCAAGAGAAGCCATCAGAATCAGTCTATTACACAACTCTTAACTATGCACAGGCCAAAGGCCACAATTATCAACCCTAGACTGCAGTGCTTAGTCATGGGTTAGATGTTTGTGTTGATTTATGTACCACATTTTTACCGTACCCTCCCTTCTGTGGACCAGGGTAACACTCCATGTTTTTTCCTTCCTCATATCAATGCTGTGAAGTTGAGCAAGCGGTATGCTTCATAGCAGAGCCAGAATGTAAAGAAACCAGCTCACCAGAGCCAACCTGCTAACCACTACACTAGTTCTCATTTGCAACTTGAATATCCTACCACTTCCCCTTGAAAGTTGCCCAGTCAAGGTGGCTGTCTACTAGAAGATACTAGCAGATACAGGATAGAAATTTACCACAATTTTCCAGATAGAAATAGCAGCCATGCAGGACCCTGATCCACAGTTGGTGGAGGGAACATTCCTACATAGTTTGACCATTGAAACTCCCACACTTTCAGTCTGCTCGGAGCCAGGGGAGGGAGGGAGGGAGGGAGGGAGATAAGCATAATTTTTCCTTCTAAGGCTATCAGTAATTATGGACAACCCCTTCCCCCAGCTCCCCTGAATGCAGGTGCTATTTTTCTTTTTAAATTGCTGGGGAAATCTGATCATGAATTAGCTTTTTGAGTAGTTAGGTAAATACCCTTGCTTTTCTTATAGTAATGATTATTTGGGACAGATTTTTTAAAAACCTAATTTCCTAAGTTACAGAGCATCTATAGGGCCCTTGGCAGAAATACCTATGTCTTGCTGATGTGAAATGAAAGACAAAAAACTCACATTTCACAATTGAGACTGCTAAATCACAGTAAATTCACAGATTTCAGATTATTCTCCCTTGCCATAAGCAAGCTCATCTTTGGCTGATTTTTACAGTGTGATGTGGTAGATTCTGAAGCTGAATCTTTGAGAAAAGAATTCAATCAATCAAAAATATTATACTTTTTAATAAAAGGCCTCATAGCAATAAATTCCAGTGAACAATTCATGAAATGCTTTAATCCTGGCAACCATAAAATCTGTCCTAGTATTAAGCCCAGAAGCTATGATCCAGAGAATCCATAGTGAGCATGCATTACACTTTTGTTTTCATTTTATGCTATGTAGCACCCCATTTACCCTCCCACTCAGACCACCCTGGTATCACACAAGAGAATTTAAAATTTAGTAGTGTGGTTGGATGGAGAGTAAAAACTTAAAAAGCAAAATCAGTTCAGGTTGTTCAAACAGTGCAGGCGTCTGAGTCTCTCTAGATTCTGGCCACCATATGCACAGTCAGTAATTAATAAGGTATGCCATAGGTTTAATGAATGATCTCATTGAATTTCATGGGAGTGAAAATACAGGAATGACTTGAGAGTCTCAGAGACAACAGAATGAATGAGCATAACATGATGTAGGCCACCAGCTCTGCAGGGGATACAAGTATTCATCAATTCTCCCATGGCATTATCTAGACAGAGAGACTGCAACTGCCCCCTTTAATACTCCAGCACATTCATCTTTCCCTTTATAGTCTTCAACAAAGAGTCCAAAAGGCTGTTTTTCTTTAGAGGCAGCAGGCAACAAAGTTAATAAATATTTGCAGTTTTCCCCAAAGAGGCAGTGACCAATCCATTAATAGCTTTGTTTGCAAAAGAATCCCAGTGTATTTTGGTGGACTTATTTATCTGGCCAAAGTTAAAAGTACATAACTTTGATGCTTCCTATGCCAGTTTTTTCAAAACATGGTTTTATTTGGAACAGCAGTGACATTACGTTGGTATTACATTAATATACTGGCATGAATGTTTTAATATACTGCTTCAGCTTAAGGAATGCAGAGAAAATATTGTTGATAGAGGACTAACTAAATAACCAACTAACGTTTTGGAAAATATGACTGTTAGTTTTCACTCTGTTAGTTTTATATTGTATTTCAGAACACGTTTCATTTTCTACTCATATCATGTAAAAAGCACTTATACTCCTCCCCAACTTAAAGCTTGATATATTTTTGACTGATTATCAATGTTCATACACTTAAACTATTGGCATCAGTCTGTGTGTGATGAATCACCATGGGATTTTCATCTTGATAAAGTAAGTTTTATGAGGAAATTTTAACACCCACAAAGTAAATGTCAAACATCCTTCTGAAATCTGCTAATTCTTATAAATGCTAATTCTTATAAATTCTTTAAAAAATCCCCTTGTGTTGTAGAACTGGTATACAATCTTAAAAATTAGGTCCATTCCACACAACAACCAATGTTGCCAAATGTTTGCAGTATGCAGAAATGCTATAATTAATAGTGGAATTTTGTCATTCCGCACACCTGCAATTTTAGTGGAATATTGAAGTCCCAGTAGCGGTCTATTTATTCCCCACAGGTTTCTGGTCTCGCCAGAATCACAACAAAGGAGGCAATTTTCCCCCGCGCTTCTGCCGGCCCCAATCAAACAGAACAGCCAATGAACTGTTGTGTTTGTGCTTCCAAAAAGCCCCTTTCTCTTTAAAAACTGTTTTTTAAAAACCCGAAAACACCAGCAGCAATGAATATTTGTGCATTCATTGTCTCAGAAAGACCTTTTTCGCTGGCATTGGAGCTTGCACTTAATCATTTACACACTCTTCAAGTAAAAAAAATTTTTTCCCCCTGCAATGGGTGCAATTTCTGGCCAAAATTATGGGCAGTGTCGAACTGGAGGCTGTATTGTGCTTGGAAAGTTTAAAGAAAATTGCAGAAGGGAGCTTTGTTTTACACTTCTGAATTGCTTGTGAAGGGACTTCAGCCGAAGAAGCCTCATGCTCGCTTATTCATTGCTTTCAGCGGTTTATGGGGGGGGGGGAAATGGCGATCCCGTCTCTGGAAGCTCAGGGGCAGGAGCTAGGGAGGGACATTCTTTCTACCACTATTTTGAGAACGCACATGTCTTTTGCTGATGTGTTGCAGATTGTGCTCAGAAGTTAAGCGCTGCTTTTGGGGGGAATCCAGAAAAGTGCTATAAAATTCCAAATGTTGCTGGAGTTTGGCGGGAGTTTTGCGGTTTGTTGATGATGTCATGTGGAACGCTAAAATAATAGTGTTTACAAACTGTAAGACTTCAGCTACAGTTAAGTTGTGCGGAATAGACCTTAAAATTGTCTTGAGTGATACAATTTCATATGGATGTTGTAGAACAGTGTTTTCTTAAATATTTTTTTTTCTTGTATCAATTTTTTTTAAACTATTATTTGCCACTCTGACTGGCTGGCTCATGGTGGGTTACAAAATGAACTCCTGAAAGAATAGGAAGCAAGTATGCCTATGATGTACACAGGTTTTATGCTTTTTTGGACTCCTTATGTTACAAGGGATGCCCTGGTTAACCTAGATAAATTGGAAGTATATTATTGTTCTCATTTTGTTCTGTTAATTGCTTTTATCTGACACTGAATGGCATGTGTTCTGACACTTCAGCAGCAGCCCACAATTTGTACAAGGTGATGCCCATTACTCTGTCTTTGAGAAAATAATTTCTCATTATGCCATCTTAATTTAAGAGAAGGAACGTCTCTCAGCCTTTCAGAGGAGTTAATGGGTTTCAGGAGCCTCGAAATATGCAGGGATCCAAAGAAGCCCCTTAGGCTCATAAAATGTGGATTTCCTTGGAATAAAGATAGAATTGTTCCTCTTGTGATCTGTTAAGTATAGAATGAAGTGTCCAGAGTCTCAAGCATATAATCAAGTTAGTTGATAATTTTAGACTTTTCTTTGAGTCTACATGTTTCAGTAATCTTCCCCTCATCTGTATGCACCCTAACAAAATGGTCATTTGGCATTACTGGTTTGACTGATGAATTTGTAGCCCAGAGAATTATCACACATGCTTGACCAAGTTTTGATAAAATAAGGGGACAAACTATAACCCTAACCAGTGGAGACTGGAAAGATTTATCCTAAGACATTTCTCTCCAAGGTGGTCTTGACCCTGCTATGTGGCCTCCTTTCTAGGAAACGAAGGGTAAATAAAAAAATGAAGAAGGTGGCAGCAGTATATTAATAGGAAACACAAAGATTTGGTCCTGATTCAAGGTCAACCTCTAACCCTCTGCGAAGAAATCTTAATTTCACCATAAGAAACACATAGAAAATTACTGGAGGCAGGGGGAACAACAACAACAAAGAATGAAGGGGAAATGCCACCTGGTAGAAATAAGCCCACACCAGTTAAGGAGGTAAAGATCTGAATTGCCTCTGTAATTGGGACTGACACTAGAAGGTTCTTAAGCAACTAGAATTACCATATGATTGAAGTAGTGTGTCATCTCATCTTCTGAACTATGTGGGTAATGAAATTCTAAATATCTTGTGACCTAATCTTCAGCCAAGTTAAGGATTTGCACAATATGAGTTTAATTTTCCATGTATTGTTCTTATGTTATTATGTAAACCGCCCTGAGCCCCCAGGGAGGGCGGCATATAAATATAATAAATAAATAAATAATAATGAAATATCCCCCAAATCACTAGTAAATGTCTCACCTGAGTCTTTCATGGGACAGAGAGCACACTGCATGCCCCATGCTTCACCATATAAACAACAGCACTCTGTGTAAGTAGTTTGTTTTCCAACAAGAGGCCGGCTACAAACAAAATCATCACTCAGATGTTGCCAGCAAAGGTCCTGGTAGACATCAGTGTCTTCAGTTTGTTCTGAAATGTAAAACAAATCTGTAACCATTGCAATGCACTTAGTATTTCAAACTTCATGTAGTACAATACAGTCCAAACTTACATCACAAGAAGCTCTATGCATATTGTCCACAAAGTTAGAATGACACCAAATAAAGACAAAGTTTTAATAACAGGTTAATTGATAAGCTAACAGAAGCCATAAAGAATCAAGATTAAGGCTCTATTTCACCTGTAAATCCTTTGATACCAGCCCATTTCACATGATAAATCCTGTCCAGCAATGTGAGAGCCCCACAATGCTGCCTCTTCCTGCACCTCTCATTCCCCTCAGTCGACCCACCCATTCCAAGTTTTGCTGAACAGGGAGCTTATGGCTTCAAATTATCTCAGAAAGGAATATCATGATTTTAAGGTAACTTGATCCTTGCTGACATAACAACACAATGTATGCAAGAAGGCATACCACTAGATTCTGCTGGTTTGATACATCGTTTTTCTGTGGAATCTAGGACCATTGGGTGCGTACAGAAACAGCTGTAGGACCCTTCATTGTTGACGCACTGACCATCAATACAGCTGTTAGGGTCTTGACATTCATCCGTATCTATTAAACAGAAATGAAAAGGAACATCATTGTCCAACAAGATGACTACTGTAAAATAATATGTGTTTTCATCTACAGAAACTGAAAGAAAGCTCACCCAGGATTTTGCTTGTGTTTGCCTGTGCTCTGTGCTGCTTTTATGAGCAAGCACGATGTAGAAAAATTGCATATGTGTTCCTTTCTTCAAACAACAAGGGTAAACAGGCTGCAGGACCATAAGCAACATGATCTTATCTTAACAAATATAAAAATACTACACCTCAGCTTTCCTCTGTTAACTTATTTTACACAGGGGCAGCAACACTACAAGAAAATTCACATCAGGAAAAAAGTGTTTTGGATCCAAGATGGAATTAGCATCTTACTGTGGTTTCCGTTTATTATGTTATTCCATGTAGAATGGTTTTCTGTTTAAACTGAAAAAATCAAGGTCATGACTAGGAATAATTTTCAGGAAAATGGCATAAAGTAAATTAGGCAGTTCCACAGACTAACAGAGAGTACATTTATGATGAGCAGGAGTGTGAATGGCTATTCCATATTGCATATTGGGCACTGCTTTTTGGGGGAAATATCTGAACTTAATAATACTCATTTCCTCAAATAGATTTTTTGCAAATAGGAAAGTTCACTTACCAGAGATGAGTCCAATAACAGATTCAAGCATAAAATATAAAGGGCTGGCTGGTGTACAACTCAGTTAAGTATGCTCAGGTTTGTGGAACAAGAATCCACAAATGACAGTTAGGCACTAGAGATGAACTGAATTCCCTCAGGGTTAGCATATTGCTCCAGATATTGCCAGTTTCAATTGCTCGGCACCCTTGCCAAGATTTGCTGTTCTCAGTGAGATATTTTCTGAAACAAGGCCAAACCAGGCACAGCAGGGTGTAACTACAGTGCTGACTGCTGTGGATACATGGCAATTGGAGGCTGAGCAACAAATGAAAGTGACACATGCCCTTACCGGTGTGCACTGCTCGAAAGCACCCGACAGTTGTTCTGCACCATACAGTTACTTGGTTGCCGAATGCTCAGCAACACTCAGCATGGGCTTGTGACCCCTATCAGTGTACAGTAGATGCTGCTGGACATTCAACAGATGTGACTTTACACAGCGCAGCTCAAAACATACTCTGTATCCCTAAAAGTGTAGAGACCTGATCCCTCTTGGTTAATCCCATTTCTCACTGCCATTGATGGAAGTTGTTTTTTACATGTAAGATAGCAGCTGTCATGGCTGTAGTAGCATGTATACACAGCAGAAAACATTCTACTAAGGTCAGTATTCTACTAAGGTCAGTTTTGTAGCAACTCTCAGCAAAATAAATATAAAAATAGGTTTGGGGAGCTGTTAACTATGAGATTTTTAACACTTGGATCAGGCTGTCTCAGCCAGGGTTTCTTGACAGTCCTGGAAGGTTTCTTGAATGGGTGGGAGTTAATTATATATATGTTTTAAAAATACATTAATCAGGTGATATGACCATATATGTTCATATCGACCTGCCCCCCCTCCAAATGGCCCATGATAGGCCTGGAGTGGGTAGGAAGGAGAGGGACCCCAGAGAGGCCTATACACAGCTATGCTTCTCCATCATATTCTGCATGATTGTGACACTTCTGGGGTTTCTCAAAGCCTACCATTTCTCAATGGTAAAAAAATTTGAGAGAGGCTGTTTTAGAGTATTTTATCATTTTTATTATACAGTACTAAAGAAGCAATACATTTCACATGGAAGCTACTTATTATTTTTTGTATGTATAAGATCCACTCCATTTCCCCGTCCCAATTTTCTACGTGCATAGGATCATATGGTGAACTGGAGTGTACTTGTCAAAGTCCTGAGCAACAACTCTGAGCCACCACAATCAAATGCACTGTTGTCAGACATATTGAAATACAGTCCAGTTCACAGAGACATTTCTGCAAATAAGCTGGGATACATGAAACTGCCTTATACTCAATCAGATCACTGGTCCATTAAGATCAGTATTGTGTATTCAGTCGGGCAACTGTGCTCCAGGGACTCAGGTAGAGGTCTTTCACATCACCTGTTACCTCATCCTTTAAACTGGAGATGCTGGGGATTGAACCTGGGATAGTCTACCACTGAGCCATAGCCCCTCTCTTAATTTGGAAGGATCATATGGAGTAACATCAGAATTTTGTTGGTCTTCTTGTTCAAATCCATCCAATTAATTTTCATCACAGGGATTATCTTGATAAGGATATGGCAGAGGGCAGAGCAGGTTTTTTGATATTTTAAAAATCATATTTTTAAATTTTAAAACTTAAGATTTTAAAATTTTGTACATTTAAAGTGCATGCTTTTTAATGTTGCAATCCACCCTGATGGACTAAAAATGTAATAATAAATAAATTAATTAATTTGAAATGAAGTCATTGGTAACAACAGTGCATTGCCCATATAGACGGGCAAGAGTTAGGCACTTTTGTTAACCTTTCACAATACTGGCTAGAAATGCAGACCCTGAAGGCACATGGTAAAAGTATGCATACTTACCAAAGCACTGGAGTTTAACAGGATCATAATATGTGCCTTGTTTGCAGTAACACTCATAGCCCGGCTGTGTATTTAAACAGAAGCCGTTCTTACATATTTCTTGTCCAAACAGTTGACATTCATCTGCATCTGTAGAGAAAACATAGGCAAAAAGTCAGTGGGTTATGAGGAACTATCTTGCCAAAGTAAGGTTGTGGATACCTGAAGTGGTTTTATGCTCCACTGTTATTCCCCTGGTTTATACAAGAAGAAGAAGAGAAGTGCAGAACAGGGAAGATTCTGACTGCATCCCTTCCATTCATCTGCCAAAGTATTTAACTGAATACATAACAGAGTAAAGCCCTTTTCCTAAAGCCACTGTTGAGATATACTGTACTTTATTTTCAAGACACGGATGATCTGGAGACTTTAGTTTATTTTCTGATGTGTTAAACTATCTTTAAAGCTAGCTAGCTGTGGTTAAAAGGTCTCTTTGAATAGTACCTGAAAGGAGTTAGAGTCCCACTCATTGACCTATTCCGAAAGCATTACAATTTCTTGCCCTATGCACATGTACCTAGAAATGAACAGAGTTCACACATGATGATGGTGAGGTATAGCTTACTTCCAGGTCCACGGCTGACAGATCATAGCAAAAGCCACAAGCAGCTACTAAATGACATGGATTCATGGTAGTCCTGCAACTGCTATTCTCACTTTTCAGCTTGTACTCATTTGCCTTTACGGGCTCAGATTTTAATAAATGTAACTCAAACTGATTCTGTCTTTATTTGGCAATCTGATTTTTGTTTTCTGCTATTTCTCCCCCCCTCCCCCCAGTATATCCAGATTTATGACTGCAGCTATACATTTGAGGCAACTGAATTTGTTTGGGCCCGTGTTTTGGGCCTACTTAGCATCCTTCAGTAGTGCTGTACTGGCTGAAAGGTTTGTGTAGCTTCAGACTAACATAAAATTGCAGTTATTGCATTTCACTAATATACATACTTAGTTGTACAACTTTAATCCCATTAAACACTTCACTTATGTAAACACGTTCTGTTTTTCCAATCACATAACACTATTCCCATGTGTGGCGCAAGTCCACCTTAAGTGGCACTGAATGGACATCTTTGCTAATGCCAAATGGACTACTTGAATGAGTGCTCTGAAACCCACTGTCTTTGTCAAGTACTTCACCATATTTTCACTTTCTGTAACTACTTTCATTCTCTCTGCTTATATTGGCTGAGAAAACATCCAACTTTAGTGCCCCATTTCTTGTTCTGTGCTGTGTCTGATTTAAAATCCTTCTGAGAATTAACAATTTGGTTTTGATCCCTGCTCTTAAGATTCCAGCGAAGGTGGTTTCCTCCACACAGCCATAACTATAAATATTGCTGCACAGAATTCAAAAGGAACTTATCACTCTGCTATCTTGGGGCTTTTGACATAAAGTGACAGACATTTCTACAAATTTAGGAAAAGTCACTCTGCAGACATGTAGCTGTAACGTCTTACATATAACAATGAAGCTCATACTTAGTAGATTGAATAGACAGTATGCAAATGGACTAATTGTCAGTTTGTACAAATTATAAGACTTATTTCATACTCCTTATTTTTTGTTATAATTAGAATTTATTTATTTTCCCAATCTTGTTTCTTGTACTTCACAATGCATTTAATATACTATTTTATTCAATTGGGAATTAGACAAGTGGGAGCAGCACATAAAGGTAAAGGTATCCCCTGTGCAAGCACCGAATCATGTCTCCTTTGGGGTGACACCCTCTAGAGTTTTCTTGGTAGACTCAATACAGGGTGGTTTGCCATTCCCTTCCTCAGTCATTACCGTTTACCCCCCAGCAAGCTGAGTACTCATTTTACTGACCTCAGAAGGATGGAAGGCTGAGTCAACCTTGAGCCGGCTGATGGGATCAAGCTCCCAGACTCATGGTCAGAGCTTCAGACAGCATGTTGGCTGCCTTACCACCCTGCGCCACAAGAGGCCACGGGAGCAGCACATAAAGTAGGCCAAATTACTCAACTGTACACCCATTGTAATGAATAGAATTACTCTTCATTTATATCACAGTAACAGTTTAAATGATGCCAAGAACAAAATATATCATATATATCTGCTGAACTCTCTATAGGTAACCCCCCCCTCCAATGTTCAGTGTTCCAGAGAGGAATAGGCTACATAAATATTTCTGAGCTACTCATCCAGAAATTGAACAGCTTCAAGATTTTTAATGAAAATATTACAAGAAGACATCCATAATATGAAAATAATGATTTTTAGAAGACTGGGAGTCAGAAATAACACTGCAGCTTGCAGGAAAAAAATTAATTTGATGGTAAACTATATATTATATTGAAGGATACTGAAAGATACATGCAAATTGATCACATCACCACATACCATGACATTATATTAGTATCTTATGGTCATTATATTGGTGTTTCCTGTTAGATACTAAAGTTTAAGATCAGGATATAATGTACTTAGGGAGTAACTTATTTTTGGAACATGACAAAATGAATAGGCCCGAAGTTCACTGAGTTTAATGGGCACATACTACAATTTTTGCCTGTACTAATTGCATAAACATCTAAATATTTCAGTGGAAAAACTGCATTTCTCTCCAAGTGTTCATACTTATAAAAATAGCACTACCAATAATATTTGTGCCCTGCATGTGAAACTTCTCTTTTTTGGGAATTGTTTCTAGATTACTGTGTAAAAGGAAGAAAATGGGAGGTACGGTTTGGAGAGAAAATATACTCCCTATTGCTAAGGTTCTCCTGCTTTAGTCCAGTTTGGATATAATGTGCATCAATAATCACATTCTGCTCTAAGAAACCATGCATAAATATATGAAAGTGAATTTTGATTGCAGTATAACATGTTGCTGCACAGATTGGCCGGCTTCAAATTTGAGACTCTTTAGAACATTTGTGTGTGTGTTCATGAGCAGTCTCAATCTGGCTCCATGTGGACATTCCCTGCAACAATTGCTAGCAAAGTATGACAAATTATGGTGCATTGGCCATTTTCCTGGAAATGGAGATGCAGTCCCTCTCCCCCACCAGTTCAGAGAAAAGGCACCAAGAAGACTTAATTCGCCCTTACTGTCATCTTGCAGCCAAATTCGATCAGCTAACTTACTATTGTAATTTCCTTAGTTTTACTACAGAATTCGATTGATTGAAATCACACAGCAGAAAAGTTCATTCTCTTAAAAAAGCTGCATGAGCGGAAGATCAAGAAAAAATGGCTGTGAACAGTTCTTAAAGGACTTCCTACCTCTCATGTCCTTCTTTTACTGATGTGTGCATCAAAAATCAAATTTCAGCAAAGCCTGGTACAATTCTTTTTCAAAACAGAAAATTGGTCTAATTTTTTCTAGGATCTGCAAAATACTGGTCAAGTCTCTATAAATGGGGCTGACCTTTGTAAGTTTCTGTAATGGCTCCATAAGATGGATCTTCAGAGGGTATGAATCCTTTCCCTTCAGGGCACAGTTCTGTAAACTCAGCTGGGAAGAATCAGAAATGTATCAATGTATCATGACAAGAAATAGATGATGACTTTTCCATAACATTCTCTTTCTCTAACTTTCATTTTATATTATTTATTTTCACTATTGCCCTTCACTGGAAAAATCAGTATTAGCTACATGGGAATTTGGGGAATCTTAACTCTCCCACTCCAGTTTGCCACACCAACCAACCTAAATGCAAGATGGACTGTAGGATTCAGATCATGGAGGGAATGACATAAACTGTGTGGGAGATAGCCAAGTGTCAAATTAAACAAGTTTTACAGTTTTGAGCTCAGTGATTTTTTCTTCGGCCAGCTTTCTGCTGTCAGACGTAATTTAGCTTCCAGTGATTCAAAGCTTATGCTAAGGTAAGAATGTGAACAAGACATTGCTTTTATTTGGGAAAAAACCAGCCTTGGGATCTGAAGAACTGGCACTTTTTCCTTGTGTGATGTACCGTAGCTAGAACTGGGGGGAAAGCCACAATCCACAAACCAAGCTTCAACTTTGGGCCTCCTCAAAACATTTGTGTGTATATGCATAAGTATCAGATCCTGCTGCATCCAGGATCATCAAAAGAAATAATGTGTGCATGATTATATTAAAGGTAAAGGTATCCCCTGTGCAAGCACCGAGTCATGTCTGACCCTTGGGGTGATGCCCTCTAGCGTTTTCATGGCAGACTCAATACGGGGTGGTTTGCCAGTGCCTTCCCCAGTCATTACCATTTACCCCCCAGCAAGCTGGGTACTCATTTTACCGACCTCAGAAGGATGGAAGGCTGAGTTGACCTTGAGCTGCCTGCTGGGATCGAACTCCCAGCCTCATGGGCAGAGCTTCAGACTGCATGACTGCTGCCTTACCACTTTGGGCCACAAGAGGCTCTTATAGATGATTATATTACATCTATCTATAAGACTACATCCATGGCTGAGAAAAATATGGGATGCTTGTGTATATAAAGAAGTTATTAATTTAACCAACATTTTGGGACTATTGTTTATCACTTGTATTTCTCATGTTTATGCTCTTCTGACTGAAGTTTCATTTTTAAGCAAGCTGAACAGGTACAATTATAGTTTATACAAAATACAGTACAATCATAAATTAACATGCCAATTTTTATTCTAATAAACTGAGTAGCTATAGAACAATAGTCTGGCAAATATCCAAATTATTAGGAGAGAACTGTAACATATTTTAAATAAATAAAAGAACATCTGAAATAGGGTAATAAATATAAGGTACTGAATCCTATGGATGCAAGAGTAGAAGGAGTTCACTCAAGAGGATATTTCCTACTTTCCCCAGCTTTGAAAGCTTTCTGCCGAGGGTTAAAGGATTTGGGAAGAAGACAATGTTGTACCTCGCTCATCCATAAGCACAGTAAATGAAAGAGATATATTTTTGCCCAGTTTCCGTTCCTCACTTCAGTTATGGTGCAGCCTATTATTGATCCCATATTATGGTGTTATCAACATTTAAAAACTACCAGAGAATGGAAAATTGATGCTTACGACTTCCAAGCACAGGACATGGGAATATTTCACAGTTGTCACCCCAGCCAGCACCCAAAGTACAGCAGCATTCTTGTTTGGTAACATTGGATGTTAGGACATTATCACAGAAATTTGCATCATTTAAATTGTAGTAACATTCCTTCTTTTCATCAGCCAGTTCCTTGGTGTCCACTGGTACATCTAAACAAAACCAAATGAAAGAAACTACATCATACTTGAAAAATAATGAAAAATTCAGAAATAAAATCTCACAATCCCATGGGCACAAGCTACTATAATTCACTACATGTATCAGCTTATAACTCCCTGGAAGCAATTTGTATGGATTTAATGCTGGGTGATCTATTAACCTTGATTAAGGTGATTAAAAAACCCCATTATAGAACTGAAAGGTCTCATCTCTCTGATTTGTCGTTTCATCCATCCTCTTAAACTTAAAATCTTGTATGTACTATTGTTTTTTGTTTTTTTTTAAGTGTCAGTACTCATATACAAGGCTGTCCCGAATTTAAAATAGTGGTGAGAGTGGACCTGGGAACATTATTTATCTTCATCTTTCCAAATGTGCACCAAACTCTTTTCTTATGGATTCACTGGCAGAGCTACCCACTGGTGAGGGGAAAACCTGACCTAGTAAGAGACCAATTCGTACAAAGCAGGCAACGCTATTTTATAATGTGGAAATCGGCAACCATGTCTTCAGAATAAGTTGTTCTTAAAGTAAAGGAGCAGGGGCTGATGGAAAAATTAGCAGCCCTGTTTGTGAAAAGCACCTTCAGAAAGATCTCAAAAGTTTAATAGTGGTATTTTGCTTTTGGAGGAAGAAATCTCCTACTCTACAAGGAAGAGAGGGAGGAAAACCAGCTGCTGCTACTTCTTTCTCTACTGGGCTCTTCCACTGCTTAGTGGTTAGTTTAGTTTAGTTTTCATTTATATACCGCCACTCATGGCAATTGCCAGTCTGTGGTGGTTTATAATATAAAACATTAAATAATCACAATAAAACCCCATCATTCCCAAATAAAAATTACCAAACAATGAAGAGAACAATAAATGGTGGCATAAACTGCAAAAAGGATCTGGCAGTCCCAGCTCTACTCTTCCAGCCTGGGAGTCCAGGCATAACCTGATCTGGGGCCAAGGGACCAAGCCCTATGAAGATAGGTTGAGAGACTTGGGAATGTTCAGCCTGGAGAAAAGGAGGTTGCGAGGGGACATGATAGCCCTCTTTAAGATAATATAAGTCCAGGAGTTGATCTCAATGCATAGCCAGGGGGGACCCACAGCTGACAACCCAGGTTACCTGCCCAGCCTCAACCAAATGCCTGGAGGAAGAGCTCTGTCTTGCAGGCCCTGCAGAACCTAGGTAGTTCCGTCAGGGCCCTCTGCTCTTCTGGGAGCTTATTCCACCAGGCTGGGGCCAGGACTGAAAAGGCCCTGGCCCTGATCGGGGCCAGGCAAACTTCCTAGAGGCC
The DNA here is from genome assembly GCF_049243985.1 of Paroedura picta. Classification (NCBI taxonomy): domain Eukaryota; kingdom Metazoa; phylum Chordata; class Lepidosauria; order Squamata; family Gekkonidae; genus Paroedura; species Paroedura picta. The sequence continues at coordinate 74,223,986 of NC_135369.1, forward strand.
CGGAACAGCCAGCAGATTCCTACCCACAGAGCGAAGAGTTGTGTGGAGGGGATAAACAGATAAGCAGTCCTTCAGATACGTAGGACTCGTGCTGCGTATAGCCTTAAAGGTCAAAACCAAAAGCTTGAACTTTATCTGGAAGCAAACTGGCAACAAGTGCAGTTGACATAGCACCGGTGGAATATGGGTCCTCAAAGATGTCCACATTTTGTACCAGCTGCAGTTTCTGGGTCAAAGACAAGGGCAGGCCCTCATAGAGAGGCATTTAGCTGCACTGTATGAGTTCAAATCCCCTGGTCCAGATGAAATGCACCCGAGAGTACTCAAAGAACTTTCCATAGAACTTGCACAGCCCTTGTCCATCATCTTCGGAACCTCTTTAAGGACTGGAGTTGTCCCGGAGGACTGGAAGAGAGCAAACATTATTCTGATCTTCAAAAAAGGGAGGAAGGATGACCCAGGAAACTACAGACCAGTGAGTCTGACCTCTGTTGTGGGGAGAATAATGGAGTAGATATTAAAGGGAGCGATCTGCAAACATCTGGAGGACAATTTGGTGATCCAAGGAAGTCAGCATGGATTTGTCTCCAACAGGTCCTGCCAGACCAACCTAGTTTCCTTTTTTGACCAAGTAACAGGTTTGCTGGATCAGGGAAATTCGGTTGATGTCATTTACTTGGATTTTAGTAAAGCTTTTGACAAGGTTCCCCATGATGTTCTGATGGATAAGTTGAAGGACTGCAATCTGGATTTTCAGATAGTTAGGTGGATAGGGAATTGGTTAGAGAACCGCACTCAAAGAGTTGTTGTCAATGGTGTTTCATCAGACTGGAGAGAGGTGAGTAGCGGGGTACTTCAGGGCTCGGTGCTTGGTCCGGTACTTTTTAACATATTTATTAATGATCTAGATGAGGGGGTGGAGGGACTACTCATCAAGTTTGCAGATGACACCAAATTGGGAGGACTGGCAAATACTCCGGAAGATAGAGTTCAACGAGATCTGAACACAATGGAAAAATGGGCAAATGAGAACAAGATGCAATTTAATAAAGATAAGTGTAAAGTTCTGCATCTGGGTCAGAAAAATGAAAAGCATGCCTACTGGATGGGGGATACGCTTCTAGGTAACACTGTGTGTGAACGAGACCTTGGGGTACTTGTGGATTGTAAACTAAACATGAGCAGGCAGTGTGATGCAGCGGTAAAAAAGGCAAATGCCATTTTGGGCTGTATCAACAGGGGCATCACATCAAAATCACAAGATGTCATAGTCCTATTGTATACGGCACTGGTCAGACCACACCTGGAGTACTGTGTGCAGTTCTGGAGGCCTCACTTCAAGAAGGACGTAGATAAAATTGAAAGGGTACAGAGGAGAGCGACAAAGATGATCTGGGGCCAAGGGACCAAGCCCTATGAGGATAGGTTGAGGGACTTGGGAATGTTCAGCCTGGAGAAAAGGAGGTTGAGAGGGGACATGATAGCCCTCTTTAAGTATTTGAAAGGTTGCCACTTGGAGGAGGGCAGGATGCTGTTTCTGTTGGCTGCAGAGGAGAGGACACGCAGTAATGGGTTTAAACTTCAAGTACAACGATATAGGCTAGATATCAGGAAAAAAATTTTCACAGTCAGAGTAGTTCAGCAGTGGAATAGGCTGCCTAAGGAGGTGGTGAGCTCCCCCTCACTGGCAGTCTTCAAGCAAAGGTTGGATACACACTTTTCTTGGATGCTTTAGGATGCTTTGGGCTGATCCTGCGTTGAGCAGGGGGTTGGACTAGATGGCCTGTATGGCCCCTTCCAACTCTATGATTCTATGATTCTATAGAGAGAGTTACGGAAGTCTAATCTAGAAGTGACCGTTGCATAAATCACTGTGGCCAAATGTTCTGAGAACAGGTAGGGCGCTAGTAGCTGCGCTTGGAGCAGATGGAGAAATGATGTTCGGGCTACCTTCATGATCTGAGCTTCCATGGAAAGTGAGGCATCAAAGATCAACCCCAAGTTCCTGGCAGTCAGTGCAGGTGTTAGTTGCACCCCATCTAGGCATGGGAAACATGCTGCCTGTTTCTGCCCCTTTCTACCCAGCCACAGGACCTCCATCTTGGAGGGGTTGAGTTTCAGACGACATTGCCTGAGCCATCTAGCCACTGCTTCCAAACAACTGGCAAATGTTTCTGGAGGGGAGTCCAGCCATCCATCCATTAGGAGGCAGAGCTGCATGTCATCCACATATTGGTGACATCCCAGCCCAAAGCCCTGGACCAGCTGGGCTAGAGGATGCACATAGATGTTAAAAAGTGTGGGGGAGAGTATCACCCCCTGTGGTATCCCACATGGGAGCACCCTACATGGGGGCAGTAGTTGCTCCTTGTCTGCTTGGGGTCATGGCAGCTCTCTCATTACCTATCCTGCCTTCTCTGTTTGGCCTCTTCTCCTGCTCCTTTTTCTCATTCCACCTCACCACAAAGGAGGAAAGATGAATAGACGACTGCCAACCATTTATCTATTGCTGATCCCCAGATCTGGCCTCTTCCACCAAGAGCTCTTCCACTGCTGCTGCTAGACTTTGTGCCCAACAGGCCCATGGAGAAGTTGAAGCTCTTTGCCCACCTGAGCCAACAGTGATTCATCTGATGTAAGTTGCCTGGCCTCTAACCACCTGTCCATCTCTGCAAAAGAGCAGACAGTTTCCCATCCAAGCAGCTTGCAGGAAGCTGATGGCTGGGCTTTTTCTTCCCATCCAACTCAGGCAGGGCAGGTAAGCTCACAAGCACTCAAGTCCATGACCAGCACCTACAGCAGCTCAAATCATGCTGCAGCCAGGTCTGTGTGTCAGCTCTGGCTGTGGTGGCTCAGGTTCCTTGCCTTGGTAACCTTGTGCATGCCTACACTGATGTAGTTCCTTCTACCTCCTTCTATCTTTCTCTGGCTGAGTGGGGTGAGCTGAGTACAAGGATCAAGACTTGACAGAGCCACCCTCCACCCTCTATCAAAACAAAAGCAGTGGAAATTTCCCATACCACCTTTAATTGTGGTTTCATCATACTGAATTTAATCACAATTAACAAATACTCACCAGGCAGTTCGTAACCAGCAGTTGCTCCTTAACTCTGGGTTGTATCAAACCATAGAATCATAGAGTTGGAAGGGGCCATACAGGCCATCTAGTCCAATCCCCTGCTCTACGCAGGATCAGCCCTAAGCATCCTAAAGCATCCAAGAAAAGTGTGTATCCAACCTTTGCTTGAAGACTGCCAGTGAGGGGGAGTTCACCACCTCCTTAGGCAGCCTATTCCACTGCTGAACTACTCTGACTGTGAAATTTCCCCCCCTGATATCTAGCCTATATCGTTGTACTTGTAGTTTAAACCCATTACTGCGTGTCCTCTCCTCTGCAGCCAACAGAAACAGCATCCTGCCCTCCTCCAAGTGGCAACCTTTCAAATACTTAAAGAGGGCTATCATGTCCCCTCTCAACCTCCTTTTCTCCAGGCTGAACATTCCCAAGTCCCTCAACCTATCTTCATAGGGCTTGGTCCCTTGGCCCCAGATCATCTTCATCGCTCTCCTCTGTACCCTTTCAATTTTATCTATGTCCTTCTTGAAGTGATGCCTCCAGAACTGCACACAGTACTCCAGGTGTGGTCTGACCAGTGCCGTATACAATGGGACTATGACATCTTGTGATTTTGATGTGATGCCCCTGTTGATACAGCCCAAAATGGCATTCGTCTGAATAAATGGAAACTTGGTTAACACTAACTGTGGTTAACTTTAGTACTGATGTAATTTCAACGAAGACCAGTCCAAGAAATTTGCAAAAGAAAATGTAACTGGTTGGAGGACATGAACTTAGTAATGTATTATTTATTGTATTTATCTATCCATATGTATTTTGCTGTACCTTGAATGATCAAAGAATATGACAATTCTAGTCATCTGATTTACACTTCAAAATCAGCAGGTTTCCATTTATCTGACTGACACAGAACAGAACTGCTCTAGAAAACTGGGCTCCCTCAGAGATAGGAAAACAAACTACCAATGTATATCTTTAAGGTCCTAGAATTATGGGTCTGCATAAGTGAGGTACTTCATGAAACTTTATTGCTTTAAGCTGCTTTTAATAAGTGTTGATAAATATTTTTGGGTACTTATGTCTACTAAATATCTTACTGATGTAGTGCATAAAATATTTCCAGCTAAACTAAGGTGTTTGTTTTTAACTGTTATCCAACATTCAGAATTTGCACTCTTCAAGATAATGCATGTTTGTTTCGGTGGATACAAACTGGCAGACATATTTATTCAAATTTAGCACACTTACAACACATTTTTTTCCTTTAATATTTTGCCAAGGTCAATAAGTGTACTGTAGGGAAAACACCCAGCTGAGTGCTATTTTATTTTTGTTAGTCTAGTCTGTGGTCTCTCCTCATCAGATAATTACAGTTTTCCATAAAGTGCTGAATTTCATAAACTTCAGTGGTTTTGTGGTAATAGCCATTGCCCGACAAAAAACAAACCAAGACTATCAAGTGTCAGAGAAATACAGCTGAACTAAACCAGTTCTCCCAAGGTGAGAGAAAGCGCAATACCTTAGCCACCAAAGAACACATTTTCATTGGATGTAGGCCATACGTCCAAAGGACCTAGAGCCAGAACCTTGAAGAGCAAAACCCCACCAACCACTAGAAAGCACCACAAACCACAGCAGTTTTGACACCATTTTCCAAGGAAAGACGTTCAGAAACTAGTTTACAAGGCAGGGGATACAAACTGCTTTGTTTAGTGCCACCTTAAAAATGCGTGGCATGAGCTGTGCGGTAGCAGCTCCCTTTGTCAGATGTATGAAGTGGTCACATAAGAGAGTAGGTATATACACTGTGCGTACAGAGAGGTTAAGAACAAAAATTATTTTTGACAAAGGGTGACTGAAGGGTAAGCAATGTCACAGACAGCAGTCATGCATGTCACACACAGTGTTATGAGAAATATAAATAATCACAGAATGCAGTCAAATGAGCAGAACATCCAAGCAGCGTGGATAGAACTTGCTGTATCAGATGGGTGCAGCTACCTCTATAGAATTTGACACTCATTGTTGAGAGTGTGTAATCCTATTTTATATTTAAATGTCTCCTCACATTATCTGTCCAAAAGTTTTTAAAGAACTGTTTACACAGCTGTGACTGAGGTTTAGTCATGAATGTTTGAAAATGAAGAAAGACAAACTTTTAGAAAGAACTGTACAAAGACTGATGTAGATCTACATGGTTATGATGTCTTTCACATTATTAGCTTCTTAAATACACAGACTGTTTTGTAAGATGTTTGCTTTTTAGTATACATCTTCTGTGAAAAAATAGAATAATACATCTGTATTCCTTTGTAACTGTGGAACTGGGTTGTATCTTAAACAATTAAAATAGATGTATTGCTAGTGTTGTTGGTATGGATCATGGAATGGTGACATCTGTAGGCATGTGACATATGTGAAGGAAGGTATTTCATTACAGAGACACTTCTTTCCTCACAGATCTCTTGCTTTTTTGCCTTACAGGTATTCCTTAAACTATACAAAAGTGATCTGCTCTTGGAAGAGAAGTGAGAGGTGCAAAATTGATAGGGTCAATCTAACAGTAAGAGGACCTTAAGTAGTTAGGATTCTTTGGGCCTTTATTTAGTATGCATTATAATTCTAGAGCTTATTTTTGTATTTTTGTGCATTGATTTTATACATCACATAAAAGAGTGTGATGGAGAAATTCTAAGCTAAGTCTACTCAGAAATAAATTCTACTGAGTTCAAAAAGACTTACTCCCAAGTCAGTGTGGACAAAGTATCCTATACCAATTTCACATGGCGGCAGTCGCTCTGGCTTGCCGTCAATGCATTGTGATGAAGCAGCATGCTCCACCGCTTCCTGCATCCCCATGGGGGACCAATTTCAGTGGTGGACCCCGTCTGCCCCAGATTTCTACATCCCCATGGATACAGCCAGAATGGAAAGGTTCCGCCATATGGAGGAGTGGGATTTTTCTTTTATATGCACAAAGGTGAGATTGCATAGCAATGCAATCCCATCTTTGTGCAAAGAAAAAATGCCCCATTTGGCCCCATGGCACTGTGAAGCACCACAGAGCCAAATGGGGTACTTCGTGTCCCTGCTGGGAGTAGCCCAGCATAACCCCTGATGTTGCTCGTGGCAACCCCTGATGGCTCTCTTTGAGGCCATTTCCTTCCCACGGAGCAATGGAGGCCCTAAAATGGGCCAGGCCCAAGATGGGGATGGGCCAAAATCATGTGACAATGAAGATTAGCCGTGCTGCCAAACAGGCGTCGGACTGGCCTTTTCTACCCATGCAGAATCGGTACTAGAAATGAACCTATTTTTTAAACGTCTAAATACACACAAATAGCAGGTGAATTGCAGTAATATATATACTGGCAATGGTCCAATTAATACATAAAACTGGAGTGAAAGAGCATCAAATTCTATCACATTCAAATTTGTAACAGAAATGAATCAATTTCCCCCCAAAATACTAACAAGCAAAATGTACCAGAGACTAAATAAGTCTGTAAATAAACTAACATACATTAAAACTATCTTAATTTTCACAATGACTACATGTTCACCCTTCTCTCCACATTTTGACAGACTAAAATATGTTCTGTTATCCAGCTTCTGCATTTGAGGCCAGTGGAATGTTACCTGGTGAGGAACGGAAGCGACACTGTCCGGTCATTGGGTCGTACTCTTGATTTTCATCAGAACACAGACACAGGAAGGAGCCTTCTACATTTTCACACAGGGCTTCTCCACACACCCCGCTTAGCATTTCACATTCATTCACATCTGGAAAATGAAGCACAGTAGCGATTCAGAAATTTTAATTAACAACAGGGGTTTACTGTCCCTGAAGCCCACATACCAGTATTTTTAGCTGAAAACTATCATTTAGGACAGTGGTCCCCAACCATTTTATCACCAGGGACCACTCAACGCTTGACAATTTTACTGAGACCCGGTGTGGGGGGGTAGTTTACTCCTCTACTCTCAACCACTGCCCTAACGCTCTCTGATCGCTATGGTAATGTTTAAACATCCCTTCAAAATAAGATACAGACGCGCCACAACAATGAACATAAGGAACATTCTATTTTCATGGAAATTTTAACTCATGACAATGACAAATCAATGGGAACCCTGAGCTTGTTTCTCTGCAACGAGATAGTCCCATGTGGGAGTGATGGGAGACAATGACACCCAAAGTGTGTTGTAAAGGGCCGGGGGGGGGGTGAACTAAAGGGCTGGGGGGGGGAGAAGGCATCCTTTGTGGCCCACCTCCAATTAGTCGACGGACCACATGTGGTCCGCAGCCCACAGGTTGGGGATCGCTAATTTAGGATTTTTGAAAAAGAAAATACATCTAATTATGTAGACCTAAGATAAAGATACTTAAAAACACACAAAATGCAGGCAATGGTTGAAAAGTTACACTTTGAATGGAACTGGAAACCACTTGTGTGACAACACAAAAGATGGAATACACTCTGCCATATTCGTATCAACTATATTAATTATGTGCTTGCATTACACTTATTTGTCCATAATATTCATTGTTATGGAGCATTAGTGTAAAGTAAGCTGGAATCCATTAGATTAAATGTCTATGTGATACTATTCATTCTTGGGTGTTCTCTGCATCTCTGTAAAAGCACTACTTAGCAGAAATGGACACAAACAGGGAAAATGTGGTCCATTTTGGTTTGTAGTATGGCCAGTTCATGAGCCATGAACCACTAAAAAGCTTTAAAAGTCAAGTTAAACAGTGAGGTTTGTGAGGTGGTTGAAAGCCTCACCATGTGCTAGAGACTTGCAGGGAACCTCTGACTAACTCTCTTCTACCTACCCTCCATGTTTAGTGAGGATTGGATTTATGGGGTCTCAGCTATACCCCCTCAAAGAAGGACCCCAAGAAAATATTTTCTGGGAAAATCACAGCCTCATGTTCAGGAGTGTATAGGGATCTTTCCAGAGGGTTTGAAGGAGGTGATGGTCCGTGACCCAGCCAGCTACCATCCCTTGTCACATCTTACATTCCTGGGGATGGTGGTTGAGTGAGTGGTTGTAGACCAGCTGCTAATATATCTGAAAGAAACTTCAATCTTTGATCCATTCCAGTTGGGCTTCTGTCCTGGCCACAGGGTGGAGATGGCCCTGATTGCTCTGAAGGTTGCTCTCCAGAGACAGCTGGACCGAGGTGGGTCAGCACTGCTCATATTACTAGATCTTATGGCAGTGTTTGACATGATAGAACATGGGCTTCTTGCTCACTGCCTCATTGACATGGAGATACAGGGGATATCCCATCAGTGAGTTATCTCCTTGGGGCTGAGGACAAAGGGTCACAATTGGGGAAAATCACTTGCAACTCTGCCAGCTCCAGTGTGGGGTTCTGCAGGGGGTGGTTCTCTCCCCAACATCATTTAACATCTTTATGCACCCTCTTGCCCGACTGATCCAGAGCTATGCACTTGGATGTCACCAATATGCAACTCTATCTCCTGATGGATGGTCAACCACATGAATCTGGACCCCTCAAAGTTGTAGGTTCTGTGGCTGAAGAGGAAAGGACCAGATCTAGAAGCTGAAGAGGAAAGGACCAGATCTGAGTTCCCAGGGGACATCAGGGCCCTGTTGGAACTGATACAGTTCCGCAGAGTCTGCAAGATGCCATTTGAGGCCAGTTTGGGCAATCATATAATCTGAACATCAATGGGCATCCACTGCACTCCATCCCTGCTCATTTCACCTTCAAATTAGAAGGACACAACTATATATTTAATCTGACTGGCCTAGCCTCATAGATCTGACAGACAGGTTTGGTAACTATTAATAATGAATTGTTGATTTAATCTTATTTTAACTGTATTTATACTAATCTATTCTAATACCAATGGATATAAATTGCCCTGTGATGATTGATTTCATAGGGGTGGTCTATAAATGTAAATAATAAAGAAATATTGAAATACATATCTAAGTAACCTCTGCTATGGCTATGGAAAATAGCCTGACCAAGTCTGTGCATGTGTATTAATCCTGCTTGAACTGTCATAACTCTTAATATTAAATTAATGTTTTCTGTTTCTTTATACTGTATACAAGTTTGGACTTGTCACTAAAAAGAAGGTAAATTATTAAGCAACAGGGTGGTATGAAAATAAAATTATTTATATTCAAACAAACAAATAGCCAGCCTTTGGAGTTCATTCCAAGCTCAAGTCGCGGCTTGGAGAAGCCATTTAAAGGGACCATGATCCCTTTAAACACCCTTCCCCCCTTCCACTGCAAACAATGGAGGAGTGGGGGCACTTACTTTAAGGTTGATGAGGAAGAAATTGAAATTGTTAAATACTTTCTATTCCTTGGCTCAATCATCAACCAAAGGGGAGACGGCAATGAGGAAATCAGAAGGAGTTGAGGCCAGGAAGGACATTTATGAAGAAACCAAAAAAGATCCATAAGTGGAAGAACGTGTTGCTAGCGACAAAAATCAAGATAATTTATATTTACTATGTATGAGTATGAAATCTGGACAATAAAAAAGCTGACCATAAGAAGATTGATCTATTTGAAATGTGGTGTTAGAAGAATATTTTACAGATACCATGGATTGTCAAAAATGACCAAAGACCGGGTTCAAAAAATCAAACCTGAACTCTCCCTGGAGGCTATTGTACTCTACCAACTGCTATGCAGAATCAGTCCCTAGGAGCCAATCATCAAGCTTTGGGAAGATGTTGCATCCCTTTAACCTTAAATGAGCAACAATAGTGGCTAAACACTATGACTGATTATGCATGGGCTGGAATGCCCAAGATGGGGACAACAGGGCTTCGGGTAAAATCCCCAATTATGCCTGATGTTGCCACCATCCCGGGCACACTCGAACCCTGGCCTGACCCAGGCCTTTGGAAGGCCTGCGTTCCTGGGTCTGCCATGGGCACCGGCTAGTGCTGGGTCGGGCTAGCCCAGTGCATAATCGGAGGAGCGGGGCCTTTGGGCCCCATTCCTCCTCGGATCTACGGCATCATCGGATCTACGCCTCTCGCCCCTGCAAGCTCCGCTGCTCCACAGAGCTGACAGGGGCATCCCCTTACGCTTACCATAGTGGGAGAGCAGCATGCTGCTCCCCACCATCGTGCAGTGGGGGTCTCATGCACCCACTCCCCCCCTGCCACTACTGCAGCCACCATGGAGCACTCCCAGTGCTTCCGGCCCCACGTTGCGTTGGGGCGGCTAGCATATGCCGGGGGAACAGCGGAAACCCGGTGTGGCTGCCGCCATGCATAATACGTCCATGTGAATATCCTGGGGGACTGTAGGCAAACAAAAAGGGAGCACAGCACAGTGGAAAACCGCAAAACTACACCTGAATCTTAAAAACCTCCTATATGCAGGATGAATAGAATATGAAAGTATGCATCTTTTAAGTCAATTACAATTGTCCAGTTGTTAGGCTTTAATAATCGCAAGAACAAGAGAAACCTGCAAACATTTACACGTAGTAAATCCAAAATGGACCTCACCCCATCATTTTTGTCAACAGTAACCATACATGAAAAAAAAAAACCCAACAGAAAATTGGAATTCTGGCACCTTCTCTATTGTTGTCAATGAGAGATTCAAGAGAAGAGAGCTTGGGTGATGGGTTCATACACTCTCTGTAGGAAGAGGAGAAGTGAATTCTACTCTGTAACCATCCTTTACAATATCAAAAATCCACTGTAAGTAAGTAAGAGGCTAATCTATCCCCAGATTTGATGGCTACAGCTAGAAACCCATCTTCTGGTTCTGCAAGACATCTTTCTAGAAGGAAGTATAAGCAGAAGACCTTGAATACCCTTATTTGAAAAATTGTTTAGGTGCTTTTAGAATACCCTTATTTGAAAAATGGTTTAGAAGAAGAAGAAGAAGAAGAAGAAGAAGAAGAGTTGGTTCTTATATGCCGCTTTTCCCTACCTGAAGGAGGCTCAAAGAGGCTTACAGTCGCCTTCCCATTCCTCTCCTGCCAAATATTATTTGGCAGGTGCTTCCATATATTATTTGTCCATTTTTACATTGGTACCCCACTCTTCTGTAGAAACGTAGGGTAGCTTACAAGAATTTAAAATATACAACAATTATTATATAGGCTTTAAAATTTATAATTAAAATTTAAATCAATCCCATTTATTCAACCATCAAACCCCTCCTCTTTATGGAAGCTAGATGGTAATAGAACTGTGAGGGACCATATAAGAGAAATTGTTTGGGGTGGACTTTCAAGCAGGGAGTCCAGCATCCTGATATTTTTCTAGGCCTCACCATAGGCCTGGTGGAACAGCTCTGGCTTTAAAGGCCCCATGGAACTGATTAAGGTCTCACAGGGCCCTGATCTCATCAGGTAGAGTATTCCACCATGCCAGAGTCAGGGCTGAAATGGGTGAGGCCAATTTCACCTGAGCAAGTTTTGACTGCTATATCTTAACACTCTTTGGGAGGAGCACTGGAAGAGATGGTCCTGTAGACATGAGCGTCCTAGACCATTTAGGGTTTTAACAGTTAGCACCAAAACTTTGAACCTGATCCAGCCTCCAGTCTGGAGACAGTGCAGCTGGGACAGCCGATCCTGCGTTGAGCAGGGGATTGGACTAGAAGGCCTGTATGGCCAACTCTATGATTCTATGATTCTACCCTGCTTTTTACTACCCAAAGGAGTCTCAAAATAGCTTACAATCACCTTCTCTTCCTCTCCCCACAACAGACACCATGTGAAGCTGAGACAACTGAGACAACTGTGACTGACCCAATTTCACCCAGCATGCAAGGCAGTATCCACAGAGTGCTTGCTAGCATTTACTGTTTCGACAGCTGTATAGCTTCAGTTTGGAAAACCTTCACCAATGGCCTCTTATCTGCTGGCAACAATAAACAGGATTATACACTCCCAAAGTAATAATTAGTATTTGGCCACTATTGTTTGATAGTTTGCAATGTTGAATAATAGAGCTGCAGAAGAGTAGAGCTTCCTGTCCAGGCCCTCTAATTTTCTTCCTTACGTGGGGGCAGGATGGTATTCCTGCTATCCCTTGGGCTGCATCTCTTCTGTAACCAATGACGAAGGAGGAGGGTAGGTAGAAAGGTAGTTATAGGCCTTTTTTTAACTTCATAAAAATGTCCAACCCTCCTTGATGTTGTTTGAATGGAAGCAGATCTTTGCCAGATGTCTTAGTTCTTCTAAGCCCTCTAGTATGGGAAAGATGATGATTTTTGGAGAGTTGGAATATAGCTGGCTTAAAATTTTATCTTTCATCTTATGCTCAGTAGTGGTAATTTAATGGTTTTACCATTCTTACCATCTGTTCTCCATACATCCTTACATCTTCAGTAGGATAAGCAGTATCT